>NC_041733.1:39251047-39612470 GCF_004115215.2 Ornithorhynchus anatinus | reverse complement strand
TTATAGATATATACGTCATTAATAAATAGAATGATAAATATGTACAATTAGACACAAGTGCTGTGGGGTGGGGAAGGGGATAGAGCAGAGGGAGGGAGTGGGGGCGATGGGGAGGGGAGGAGGAGGGGGGAAAAAGGGGGGATCAGTCTGGGAAGGCCTCCTGGAGGAGGTGAGCTCTTACTGGGGCTTTGACGAGGGGAAGAGAGTTTGGCGGATGTGAGGAGGGAGGGCATTCCAGGACAGCGGTGGGACGTGGGACAGGCGCGAACGAGGCCCAGCGAGGAGGTTAGCACCGGAGGAGCGTAGTGTGCGGGCTGGGCTGGAGAAGGAGAGAAGGGAGGTGAGGAAGGAGGGGGCAAGGTGATGGAGAGCTTTGAAGCCAAGAGTGAGGAGGTTTTGCTTCATGCGAAGGTAGATAGGCAACCACTGGAGGTTTTTGAGGAGGGGGGGTGACATGCCCAGAGCGTTTCTGTAGAAAGATAATCTTGGCAGCAGAGTGAAATATAGACTGAAGCGGGGAGCGAGAGGAGGTTGAGAGGTCAGAAAGGAGGCTGATGCAGTAATTCAGTCCGGATAGGATGAGAGATTGTACCAGCAAGGTAGCGGTTTGGATGGAGAGGAAAGGGCGGATCTTGGCGATGTTGTGAAGGTGAGACCGGCAGGTGTTGGTGACGGATTGGATGTGTGGGGTGAATGAGAGAGCAGAGTCAAGGATGACACCAAGGATGAGGGCTTGTGTGACGGGAAGGATGGTCGTGCCGTCCACAGTGACGTAAAGTTGGGGAGAGGACAGGGTTTGGGAGGGAAGTTAAGGAGCTTAACCGTGGTCATGTTGAGTTTTAGGTGGCTGGAGGACATCCAGGTGGAGATGTCCTGAAAGCAGAAGGAGATACGAGCCTGAAGGGAGGGAGAGAGAACAGGGGAGAAGGTGTAGATTTGGGTGTCATCTCTGTAGAGATGATAGTTGAAGTCGTGGGAGTGAATGAGTTCACCAAGGGAGTGAGTGTAGATGGAGAACAGAAGGGGACCAAAAACTGCCCCTTGAGGAGCCCCTACAGTTAGGGGAAGTGAGGCGGAGGAGGAGCCCATGATGGAAACTGAGAGTAAGAGAGATGAGAAGAACCAGGAGAAGACGGAGTCTGTGAAGCCAAGGTTGGATAACGTGTTGAGAAGGGGATGGTCGACAGTGTCAAAGGCAGCTGAGAGGTCGAGGAGGATTAGGATTAGTAGGAGCCATTGGATTTGGCAAGAAGGAGGTCATGGGTGACCTTTGAGAGAGCAGTTTCGGTGGAGGGCAGGGGATGGAAGCCAGGTTGGAAGGGGTCCAGGAGAGAGTTGGAGTTGAGGAATTCAAGGCAGCGAGTGTAGACGACTCGTTCTAGTAGTATGGAAAGGAAGGGTAGGTGGGAGATGGGGTGATAACGGGAGGGGGCAATGGGATTGAGAGAGGGTTGTTTTAGGATGGGGGAGACGTGGGCGTGTTTGAAGGCAGAGGGGAAGAAGCCATTGGAGAGTGAGTGGTTGAAGCTGGAAGTTAAGGAGTTGTCTACTCATAGTAGATGCTCAATAAATACTACAGATGAATCAATTACTAGGGTACTTGTAAAGTGACTCCCATACGAACCAGTTAATTGAGTCACATTCTTTTGGATCTACAGGTTGCCTTGAATACCATTTGGCTATCATTTTTGTCGAATAAATAGAGGGTTAAAAAAAGTATTCTAGGGCTGGATGCATTTTCCAACAGTTTTTCAAGGGAATGTAAGGCGATGAGTGGAAAAGATATAACTCTTCTTTTCTTTTCAAAATCAGAAAACAGACCGCGCTAAAAGATTTGAATTCCTGCTGAAGCAGACAGAACTCTTTGCCCATTTTATTCAGCCCGCAGCCCAGAAATCTCCAACATCTCCACTAAAAGTGAAACTGGGTCGTCCACGAATAAAGAAAGATGAGAAACAAAGCCTTTTATCAGCTGGGGAGTATGTTTTCATTTCTCTCTTTGGTTATACATTTACAGGTCACTTTTCAGAATAATTTTATAGGGACAGTTTGAACACGGTATGTAATTGGAATTTTCTCTCCCTGAAATAATTCCCCAAATCACTTGCACCTGAAGAATTACCCTCATGGGCCGAGCTCCAGTTTCTGAAGCTGTGAATAGCGGCTTTTGGTGGCTGTAGTTAGATAAATATGGGATGCTTCCTGAGTCCAATGAACTGCACCAAGGGGTCGGGAAAATTCCTTGGGAATATGAGAAGCAGCATGGCACAGTGGATAGAACACGGGCCTGGGAGTCGGAAGGTCATGGGTTCTTATCCTGTTCTGTGACCTTGGCCAAGTTACTTTACTTCTCTGGGCCTCAGTTACCTCATCAGTAAAATGGGGATTGAGACCATGAGCCCCACATGGGACAGGGACTGTGTCCAACCCGATTTGTTTGTATCTACCCCAGCGCTTAGTACAGTGCCTGGCACATAGTAAGCACTTAACAATACCATCATTATTGTGGAGAAACTATGCCAGTGGGTTAGGGTTGAGCAATCAAGGCCGGCAGAGGAAAAAGTGGGTTTGAAGCATCAAAGGTGGAAGGGCAGCCCTTAATGCTAGTAGTATTCCCGACTTTGTCTCCACGTTCCCGATTCCCTTATTTGACGAAAGAAATGGGATTGTGGAATCCAGTCCCTAGCAAAGCCTAAGAAGAGAAATAAAGATGGGAGGGTTTTGCTCTTTCGATTGACACCCATCCCCCCCGCCACTACTCCCAATCCATTCTTTCACTTCACCAGAATTTGGCCCTGAAGAGCTGCATGGAAGGAAGAGATCTCCCAACTTCCTAGGCACTAGGCAGAGAGGCCTAGTGGAAAGAGCATGGGTTTGGAAAGTTAGAGGACCTAGGTTCTAATCCCACCTCTGCTCCTTGCCTGCTGGGTGACCTTGGGCAAATCATTTAACTTCTGTGACCCTCAGTTCCCTCATCTGTAAAATGGGAATGCAATACCTGTTCTCCCTCCTATTTACTATGTGAGTAGGTGAGCCCCATGTAGGGATATGATGATCTTGTATCTACCCCAGCACTTAGTAATAATAATGATGCTATTTGTTAAACGCTAACTGTATGCCAGCCACTGTAGTAAGCACCATGCTGGATACACACATCAAGTTGGACATAGTCCCTGTCCCATGTGGGGCTCACAGTCTCAATCCCCATTTTGCAGATGGGGGAACTGAGACACACAGAAGTGAAGCGACTTGCCCCAGGTCACACAGCGGACAAGTGGCAGAGCCGGGATTAGAATTCATGACCTTCTGACTCCCAGGCCCATGCTCTATCCGCTGTACCATGCTGCTTCTACAGCACTTGGCAAAAAGTAATATGTGAGCATAAGTGGGAAGAGAAAAAGAGACATTCAGATGACTCTCATGCATCTTCAGGTGCTCTATTCATTCTGGATGATGACAATGGTGTTTCACTATTTTGATTCTTTTTATTTGTGTTTTTTTAAAATGATATTTGTTAAGCCCTTAATCTATGCCAGGCACTCTATTGAGTCCTGGGGTAAATGCAAGATACTGAATGAGGCTCACAATCTTAATCCCCATTTTCCAAATGAGGTAACCGAGGCTCAGAGAAGTGAAATAACTTGCCCCAGCTCATACAGCAGACAAGTGGCAGAGCCGGGATTAGAACAAATGACCTTCCGACTCCCAGGCATGGGCTCTTTCCACCAGGACATGCTACTTCCATGTTTTCAACAGCAAAGTTAAACCCGGGATTTTTTTTTTAAGCTAATTTAAAACAAATCTAGTGTCTCAATGAAAATTTCTTAGGGACAGAGGTGCTAGTTTCAGCTCTCTGGATGTGTGAGACAAGGCAATTAATGATAATGGTATTTAAGTGCTCACTATGTGCCCGGCACTCTTCTAAGTGCTGGGGTAGGTACAAGGTAATCGAGTGGAAACTGGGTATTAAACTGGAATTTCCCTTCAAACTTTACTGTATTCTGCAACAGACCTAGGATTCTTAGATTTGCCTGGTAGAATATATAGAAATGCCGCACATTTCCAAGAACATCTTAAAGGCCAGTCAGTTCCGTCTCTTCCAAGAAGACACCAAGTGACATTAATTCTGATCTTTCTCTGCATTTTTTTGTGCGGGTAAAAATATCTTCAGGACATATCGAGACGATATTTTTCGAAGTATGCCGGCTGAACCTGAACTGAGATTGTTCTGTTCGTTCTCAATTTCAGTTACCGACACAGGCGTACAGAGCAAGAGGAAGATGAAGAGCTCTTGTCAGAGAGTCGGAAAACTTCTAACGTGTGTGTTCGGTTCGAGGTCTCGCCTTCGTGTGAGTACTGTGAGATGTTGGTGGGTTTTTCTCCTTTGGGTTTGAAGCGAGGGTTCCTCTTCAGAAAGAGTGTTTGCTGGAGCCCCGTGAAAGGATTCACAGCAATCATTTTATGTTTGTAGATGTGAAAGGAGGAACGCTTAGAGATTACCAGGTGAGAGGATTGAACTGGATGATCTCCTTGTATGAAAATGGAGTCAATGGCATCCTGGCAGATGAAATGGTAAGAGGAGCACTTATATAATTGGTGGCAGTCAGTGGTATTTATAGGGGGATGGACAAAGCACTTGGGAAAGTGTAGAATAATAGAGTTGGTAGACGCACTCCCTGCCCACAGAGTGTTTATAGTTGAGAAGAAAAAATTTGATTCTGAGCCCAGTTTTTCTTATGGTATTGGTTAAGTGCTTACTATATGCCACACACTGTACTAAGCAGTTTAGTAAGTAACAAGCTAATCAGGTGAGACACAGCCTGTGTCCCACATAGGGCTCCCAGTCATAATCTCCATTTTGCAGATGAGGCAACAGACCTGTGAAGTGACTTGCCCAATGTCACACAGCAGACACGTGGCAGAGCCGGGGTTAGAACCCAGGTCTTCTAAAGTCTTGGGCCTGTGCTCTATCCACTAGGCCATGCTCTTTGATTGAGCCTGAACTTATTGACTTTCTGATGATTTTGTGTGTAATTTAGAACTGCTTTCTTCCTAGGAGGGGGAATTTTTATCCTGCCACTTACCTGGAAAGCGGCACATTACTTGGTTGCTCTGTGAAAGATATCATGTTCATTCAACCGTACTTGAGCGCTTTCTGTATGCAGAGCACTGTACTAAGCGCTTGGGAGAGTAAAACGCAAGAGGAAACAGTCACATTCCCTGCCCACAACAAGCTTACAGTCACTATGTGGGCGTATGGTACAATGCCTTATTCTGAGCCATGTTGTGTAGTCTAGAAAACTGGTCGGTAGCATCTTTGGTCTCATAGTTGACAAAAGTCACTTGAGAGTTTGGTGAGAGTTGGTGGATGATGCCCCAGGTCATTTCAGTTCCAGGCCTGAGCTCTGCGGAGCACTTGGACAACCAGAACTGGGAATGGGCTGCAAGTAACATGGCCTAGTGGGAAGAGCACAGGCCTGGGAGTCAGAGGACCTGGGTTCTAATTCCAGGTCCACCTTTTGTCTCCTTTGTGACCTTGGGCAAGTCATGTTGCTTCTCTGGGCCTCAGTGACGTCATCTGAAAATGGAGATTAATACTGTGAGCCCCATGTGGGACACGGACATTGCCCAACCTGATAGGTTTGTGTCCACTTCAGCACTCAGTACAGTGTCTGACACATAATAAGGGCTTAACAAACACTATATTAAAAAAGAAAAAAGAAAAAGCAAAGCTACCTCCAGGCTAATGATCAGAAGCCAGAACCTGGACCTGCTGCCCCCTTGTTTAAAGTTCTGGGATAGACCAAGGATGGGCACTTGAGAAATGTGAGCGTGAAATGTAGAAAAAGCAGGAAACTCTCTGTCAGTGTGTATTTACTGAGTGCATACTATGTGCAGAGCACTGTACCAAGCACTTGGGAGATCACCATACCACAGAACTAGCAGACACGTTTCCTGCCCACACCAAGCGTACAGTCTAGAGACAAGTTTATAGTCGTAGTCCGCATCTTTATTAGTCAATCAGTTGTATTGATCGAACACTCACTGTGTACAACTGACTAAGAGCTTGGGAGAGGACAATAATACAGAGTTGGTTTCTTTTCAGTCTGTTTCTTTTAGCCTTCAAAGGTATAGTAATATCAGTCTCCCCCTCTAGACATGAAACTCGTGGGCAGGGAACATGTTTGCCAACTCTTCTGTACTGTATTCTCCCAAGTGCTTACTGTAGTGCTCTGCGCATATTAAGCACTCAATAAAAACTACTGATGATGAATTGGAAGTAGAAGTTTAATAATTGTGGCCTTTAAGCGCTTACTGTGTGCCAAGCACTGCGCTAAGCGCTGAGGTGGATACAAGCAGATTGGGCGGGACACAATCCCCATCCCACGCTGTGACTAGCTGGTATAAACTCTGTCCTAAAAGTTAAGTAAAAATTGACATTTTCAATTTAAAACCTTCTAAAAAAGTGGCTCGACTATTTCACGGGAACCCATACAGTCATAGTAGCTGTATAATTTAAATCACGTAGAAAAGGTGATTTGCTGTTAATGTAGTTGGTTCGAGGCCCTAGCAAATGTCAGTATTGCTGGATATGTGCCAATCTCATGGGAAAAAAAAAGAACAAATTAATGGCAGCTTGAGAGAAATGTTGGTTTATGTTGGTTTTTTTGAGAGCAGAGACTGTCTTTCTGTTTTGGAGCCTCAGTCTGATTGTTCCTAGTAGATTACGTACCTTCTTTTGTTGAATAAATATTGATTGAATAAGAATGGAGATTACCTTTATGCTAGTGTGGCTTGAATTCTAATATGTTTTAGTTACTCTCTAGTAACATCCAACTAATGCAAAACTAGAAAAGATTGAGTTCTGATACTTAGGGAATCTGATTTTAAAGTTTGTGGCTTTCTTTTCCTCTTGTCGGGGGGAAACTACAGGGTCTTGGTAAAACTCTGCAAACGATTGCTCTCCTTGGTTATCTGAAACACTACCGAAACATCCCTGGACCGCACATGGTTTTGGTTCCCAAATCAACTCTGCATAACTGGATGAATGAATTTAAACGCTGGGTTCCATCTCTCCGTGCCGTTTGTCTCATCGGAGATAAGGATGCAAGAGTAAGTGAGACACAAGTTGAAAAACAGCCCCTAGCTCAAATACAAGCTTAGCTACGTCTTTGGTCAAGACATTGTATTGACTAGCAATAAGGGAGCCACTAACAGGCTGCATACTTGTATGCTTATTGTCTTATGCTCTCGAGTCATCTCCGACCCATAGCGACGCCATGGAGACATCTCACCCAGAACGCCCCACCTCCTTCTGCAGGCGTTCTGGTAGTGGATCCAGAGAGTTTTCTTGGTAAAAATATGGAAGGGGTTTACCGTCTCCTTCTGTGCAGTAAACCTGAGTTTCCGCGCTCAACGCTGTCTCCCATGCCGCTGCTGACAAGCATGGGTGAGTTTTGACTCATAGCAGATGGCCTTCCGCTGGCTAGCCACTGCCCAAGCTAGGAAGGGAATGGACAGGCCACTGCTTGGCGCTTCCACCCGTAGTCGAGACTGGTAGAATGCTGGAAACTCTCCAGGTGCTTATAATTGGGACATGTTTGAGGTGCTTTTATAGTAGTTGTTAAACATGTATAATGTGCCAGCACTGCGGGTAGGTACAAGCAAATCAGGTTGGACACAGCCCATGTCCCAGGAGGGGCTCGCAGTCTTAATCCCCATTTTAGAGATGAGGTAACTGACGCTCAGAGAAGTGAAGTGATTTGCCCAAGGTCACACAGCAAGCAAGTGGCAGAGCCGGGATTAGAACCCAGGTCCTTCTGACTCCCAGGCCTGAACTCCTTGTATTAGGCAACACTGCTTCCCTTGCGCTTTAGCTGGGTCATTTTTTTCATGATCTAGTTAGGATTAGAACGCACTGTGCTGGGAATGCTGGTTTGAAGAAGTCATCCATGTGAGCTTAAGCGTGAGAGGGATTGTGGTCTAGCGGAAAGAGCGCGGGTCTGGGAGTCAGAGACAATGGTTTCTTATCCCTGTTCTGCCACGTGTCTGCAGTACAGTACATTATTCACAGCTGTGTGACCTTGGGCAAGTCACTTAACTTCTGTGTAACAATACCACAATTATTATTATTATCTTGAAACCTTTGAAGTGTGATCTTCCAAAGGCCAAGGCCATTCTGCCTGTGCATAGCTGTTCGTGATGCGTGGCCTTCGATGCGTGATGCGTGATGCCTTGGAGTGGAAACCCAGAGGGGAAAAGAGCCGTGCATTTAGTGAGCCATGGATTTGGGTTTAAGGCAGAAGGACCTGCTTTGGCATCTGTCCAAAGAGTAGTTGCTCTCAAGGCAGTCGAGAGAGAAGGCAATCCATCAAATAAACTCCCCTCGAGTTAGAGCTTTAGAGATATTCTAAAAATGATCGTGCAGGGATGGCTTAAGGGAAAAATGTTGAAGTATATCTGTACAGAATGGGTGAAGTGTGACTCTGGGGTACTGCTTCGAGAGAAGGAGTGCAAGAATTCATTCAGTATTTCTTTTCCCCATTTATCTAGTTCCTTCACAGTTGGGAAGTTGGGTTCTGGCTGAATCCCATGGTGAAGAAAGCTTGCTTTGCATTCACTCAGATTTTGACGCTGCCTGCAGGCACCTATCCATTCCTTCTGACGTCCTTTCAGATACACAGAGTCAAGAGAATCTTCTCTAATTCTGCTATTGCATTGTAGCCAAACCATTTAGTGAAAACACATATTTGGGCAGAATTGAGGGCATTTAGATTTAAACGGGTCCTTGAAAGTTATTCTCTAAAGTAAAAGGAGTTTAGTGAATTTTTCTGCTTTTTAATGTATTAAAATTTAGCCTTAATAAACATAGAAGGTATAAGAATGCTCAGTACGTGAACTTAGAAATACTGAGTGTCGTGACAACAAGATACACTTAGGAGACATATCGACTCTTTCAAGCCTTTAGGGTAGCCAGGCTAACTTGACATTTTAAAATTCCTAACCTTCCTCTAAAATGATCTGTAAAATATGGAAGAGGATGAGTGTTAATAATAATAATAATGATAGTTATTGTTAAACACTTCCTATATACCCAGCACTGTTCTAAGCACAGGAGTTGATCTAAATCAGATTGGACACAGTCCCTGTCCCACATGAGGCTCACAGTCTATGTAGGAGGGAGGAGGATTTAATCTGCATTTTACAAATGAGGTAACCGAGGCCCAGAGAAGTTAAGTGACTTCCCTAAGGTCACATAGCAGACACACGGTAGAGCCGGGATTAGAACCCAAGTCCTTCTGACTCCCAGGTCCAGAAGAGTCCACTGCAGAGGGTGGGCAAAGGTATTACTCTAAATGAGGAGTCGGCAACTTCTTGGTGCAAGAGAGCCAAACAGGACGAGACACTGCAACATTTGATGGGCCAAGAGCAAATTGTACAAATTAAATACTTATTAATGTAGTTTACCTCATTGCGGAAATGTGATTCTAAAATAAAGATAACAAATACCCTTTGTAGAATTGGATCTGATTTTATTACATTTCTTTCTCTGGTCTCTCACCTTGCTTCATAATCCTAATTTTCCTAGGCCAACCTCTTTCTTACCCTGGTCAGGATTTACCCCATAATCTGCAGTAGTAAAATTGCTGCAGAAAAGTAATTAGCAAGAAATAGAAGCTTGCTTTTTCTAAAATCCCCAAACAAACGAACAGTTCTCTTGTTTTAAAAGGAGTTTTCAATTTAGAAAAATTGGAGTGTGTGATAATTAATATCAGATTGCCTGCATTGCCCCTCTTAGGATCGCATCTGGAGAGTTTCCAGTACTCTACCAGTCTCGGCTATGGGAGGGAGAGTCAATCAGAGGCCTGTCCATTCCGTTCCTAGCTTGGGCAGTGGCTAGCGAGTGGAAGGCAATCTGCAGCAGCGGCACGGGAGAGAGTCGAGGGTGGAAACTCAAGTTTACCGCACGAAAGAAAGCGATGGTAAACCGCTTGCGTATTTTACCTAGAAAAACTCTCTGGATACACTACCAGAACGATTGCAGATGGAGTTGGGGCATTCTGAGAGAGATGTGCCCGTGGAGTCGCTAAGGGTCAGAAACCACTTGACAGCATAAGACGAGACAAGTTGAAGAGGGAGAGGGTGAAAGAGAAGGAAGAGGATGAAGAGAGGACAGGAGAGGATCTGTCGGGGGAGAAGCAAGGAGGGAACTAACACTTGAAGTATACTAGAGCAGGCAATGGGGTTCAGAGAAGATGGGCAATAGGCAGATGAGGGAAGCCACGACATTTCGTACCATGAAACCTCACCCTGAAACCTGCTGGTCAACCAGGCCAGGCCAAAAAGATGGCAGCATAGGAGCATAGGCCGGTGGACCCTGCAGCCGTCCCGTAGCTCTGCCAGCTCACTCCGGGAGCAGATGGAACGGCTCCCGGTCGACTCTCCGGCTGCTACTCTAGAATGTAAGCTCATTGTGGGCAGGGAATGTGTATATCGTTTTATCGTACTTCCCCCAAGCCTTTAGTACAGGACTCTGAACACAGTAAGCCCTCAGCAGATATGATTGACAGACTTGATTGGTACGCTGCAGCCCAGCCCCGCGGCACAGTGTGGGGTGGCGGCTGATGCCCCCTTAGGGCCGAGTCCAGTGAGCATCAGACTCGCCCCCCCCAGGCTGCCATGGAGTTCCTGTCGAGGAGATTGGTCCTGGAGTCCAGGAAGCATCCACTCGGAAACTAATCCAGTCAGAACGGCGGTCCTGGCGTTATCGGTCGTCCGTCGGAACCATCCCATCGTAATTCTGTCCCTGGACAGGAGATGGAGGGGAAGGAAGCACTTCAACTAGGGGACATCTTTAAGTGAGAGTGCCCCAAACTCCCAGCATTAAAATTCTCTAGTACTGTTGAAGGGTATTATAACTAGGGCTTGCTGTGTACAAGTCAATCCCCCCCCCCCATTTGTTTTTTAACAGAAATAATGTGAATGCATTTTCATCCATAGGAAGGTGACATTAATCTTGACATGAATGCATGCCAATGAAAATATATTTTATTTCGCAATAGGCTGCTTTTATTCGGGACGTCATGATGCCCGGGGAGTGGGATGTCTGCGTCACTTCATATGAAATGGTCATTAAAGAAAAATCCGTGTTCAAGAAGTTTAATTGGCGATACTTAGTCATCGATGAGGCACACCGAATAAAGAATGAAAAATCAAAGGTGAGGTGCTTACATGTCATCATTTTTTAATTAGTATTGGTAGTATTAACAGTATTGAGTGCTCATCGACAAAGCTCTTACCTATTGTGACTTTTTTCACTGAAATCCTCTCTCTGAACACAGTTCAGAAACCTGCCTTCTCTTCACACTTGACTTCCCTGCAAAACTCTCTAATCCCAGCCCTGCTACTTGTCCGCTGTGGGACCTTGGGCAACTCACTTCACGTCTCTTGCCTCAGTTTCCTGATGTGTCAAATGGGGATTAAGACTGTGAGCCCCTTGTGGGACGTGGACTATGTCCAAGTTGATTAGCTTGTGTCTACCCCAGGGCTTAGAATAGTACCCGGCACGTGGTAAGCGCTAAACAAATACCATTAAAAAAAACCAAACCAAAAGCAAACAAACAAAAAAAAAAACCACCCCCGTCTCTTCTGCCCACACTGAGACCTCTGGTCCTTAGAATCCCCACTCGTCTCCGAATACTACTAATAATTATGGTTTTTGTTAAGTGCTTACTATGTGCCAAGCATTGTTTTAAACACTGGGATAGATGCAAGGTAATCAGTTTGGACACAGTCCCAGTTCCATGTGGGGCTCATAGTCTCGATCCCCATTTTACAGATTGGGTAACTGAGGCACAGAGAAGCCAAGTGACTTTCCCAGGCAGACAAGTGGCAGAGCGAGGATTAGAACCCCCGTCTTCTGTCTTGCCATGCCTGTGCTATTACCACTAGGACATACTGCTTCTCCAAGCTATTATGCTCCATTTGGACTCCTTTCTCAACCTGAAGTGTGTGCTCTGAGTTGTAGTGTGCGCTGTGAGCACCTCAGAGTCATAGAGAGGCTGGGCTTCTACTCCCAAAGACCAAAAAGATTCCAGGAGAGTGCCTCTAGGAGCAGAATTGGATTAGCATTCTGGGCCTGATCCGGAGCATCTCAGGATCTTATGTCCAGGGAAGGAGGGAGAAGGCAGGTGGAATGGTAAACTTCTCCTCTAATGCTAACCCTGTCACTGTATCTCAGTCTCGTCTATCTCGCCACCGACCTCTCGCCCATATCCTGCCTCTGGCCTGGAATGCCCTCCCTCCTCATATCAGACAGATAATTGCTCTCCCCTTCATTCAAAGCGTTATGGAAGGCACTTCAAAGCATTATGGAAGGCACTTCTCCAAGAAGCCTTCCCCGTCTAAGCCCTCCTCTCCTCCCACTCCCTTCTGTACTGCTCTTACTTGCTCCTTCAGTCATCCTCCCTCCCATCCCCACAGCACATATGTATATATTTGTAATTTATTTATTTACCTATCTTTCTATATTAATGTCTGTCTTCCCTTCTAGACTGTGAGCTCACTGTGGGCAGGAATGTGTCAGTTGTTGTACTCTCTCAAGTGCTTAGTACAGTGCTTTGCACAAATTAAGTGTTCAATAAATATGAATGAATGAAAGTGCAGAGCACTGTACCAAGTGCTGAGGTAGATTATCAATCAGTGGTAATTATTGAGCGCTTACTATGTGAAGAGCACTGTACTAAAGCACTTGGGAGAGGGCAATGCAACAGAATCAGCAGACTCACTCCCTGCCCATGAAGTGCAAGCTAATCAGGTTATACATAGTCCCTGTCCCACATGGGGCTCACAGTCTTAATCCTCATTTTACAGATGCGGTCACTGAGGCACAGAGAAGTGAAGTGACCGGTCCAAGGTCACACAACAGACAAGGGGCAGAGCTGGGTTTAGAAACCAGGTCCTTTTGACCCCCAGGCCCGTGCTCTTTCCACTTGGCCATGCTGCTTCTGCCGTGCCCACTCCCCTGCACCTAATATTCCTTCCTGAAACCCCCAGTGTCTCCACTTCCCTCCTTGCTCCCCGCAATGACCTTATCATCTACCTTTTTCTGTGCATTTTCGGTTTTATTGATTTTCAGATTTGGGGTGGGGAAAGGCAAGGAGCCAGGTTAGTCAGGTGAAGTGGAAGTAGATTTTTGCGTGTGCCTTAATGGGAAATGTTGATGAGGCTTTTATTTTTCTAGCTTTCTGAGATCGTTCGTGAGTTCAAGACAACAAATCGATTATTGCTAACTGGAACTCCTTTGCAAAATAACCTCCATGAGCTTTGGGCATTACTCAATTTTCTGTTACCTGATGTCTTTAATTCGGCAGATGTAAGTTTTAACCAATATTATTCAACTTCTGTGTTTTGTAAGCATTTCTCATCAAGAATGGCTTAGCAGTTTTACAGTACTGTGATTGATACATGCATAACCAGGGTTCATCAATAATATCTTCCTTGAAATTACGGATACCTTTCAAGTGGATGGATTGTGGAGTAGGTTTTCCTCTAAACTTACATGGATTAGTTCGGTTCTGTGCTAAAACCAGTGCTGCGTGACTTCTTACTGCTATATATCTACAAGTGGCATGGGACACTGACAACTCCATCCTCACTAGAGTTGGAAAGAAAATCTTACTTGCTAGAAAAATGTATTCATTTCTTTAAGTTTAAAGATGTCAGCCCCTATGGTGAAGTTTACCTTTGGTGTGGCTGAAAGATCTGGTGGGGGATTGTTGGTTCACACACCCACTTTTCAGCCCCACCTTTGGTAAATTGCACTCACACAAAGGCAGTGGTGCTTTCATCAGGACACACTTCCCATTTACTATGGTTGGCAGAGTTTTTCACCTCACCTCTCAATCGCAATCCTTTTTAAACATTGGCTCAAAAAAGTTGAAAACAAAGCACTCTTTTCTTGATTGCAGAATATCAGACAGGCCAATCTGCCGAGGCTGGATTTTTATCACTACCTGAAAATGATTCCTCTGCCCCACCTGTTTTCAATCATCCCGATTTCCTTGCAAAATGCAGTTTGAATTTGTCTCTCATATTCATGACATCATGAACTTCGTTCAGTGAAACTCTAAGGATTAAAGTTTTGTCAACCTATATATAAACTTAGAAAAGTCACACTCTTTTCAGAATCTTGTCGACTAGTCAAGTAAATTTGTAATCTTAAGCACTAAAATGTGTGTTTTAAATGGTGCTTTAAAAATTGTCAATTCATGTTCTCAAGCATCACACTAACAAAATATTCATTTGAAGAATTGTGAGATTTATGTGATCCCTCTAGACTGTAAGCTCCTTGTAAGGAACATATCTACTAACTCCATTATATAGTATTCTCTCAAGAACTTAGTACTCTGCACACAGTAAACACTCAGTAAATGCAATTGATGCCTTAGATTAATACGAGGTCATTTCCGTGGGACTCAATTTCAGATTTATACCTACAAAACTAGAGTCGCATTCAAAGACAGAGTTTGTGTAGTCTGTATGTCATGAGTGAAGCAGACTAGGCTAATGCGGTTTTCATCTTTCCCCTTTCCTGTAGGATTTTGATTCCTGGTTCGACACTAAAAATTGTCTTGGTGATCAAAAACTTGTGGAGAGGCTGCACGCAGTAAGTAGTAGCTGCCAAAGTAATTTACTGGTTTAGAAATAAGTGGAATCTCAAAACCAAAAACTAGGTTGGTACAATTTGGGGGCTGAGAAATGGCTAAGGATTGTCAGTGGGTAGTTGATGTCTTCTGCATCTTTGCCCGTCTTAGAAATTTTTGATGGTTCAAAACTGACAGATTTCATTTTCCTTTCCTACAGAGCTGTAGCATAACAAACCTTATCACACCTCTAAAACTCAATACTCCTTTTCTCCCTACCCCGATTCATTCTCCATGTCCATTCTAGCCGACCTCTGACTCTGTTATTCAAGCCCTTCTTATCTAACGCCTCATATAGAGCAGTTCTCCCCTGTACACCCGTAGAATTTTATGCCAGGCCTCCCTGTTGTTCGACCTGTGATTAACCTCAGTGTCTGACCTCATTTCTACAGAAAACCCCTTTCTCGCTCATGCAGACTCAACTCGATCAAGACCTAGCGAGATCTTGATCAGTTTGGACCTTGCCCCCTGCCGTTCTCTTCAGTGCTTCATATTGATCCATATCGATCGACTCTCACATCTTGTACCTCATGAATGTCCCCTTCAGCCGGCCCATTTCCTGTCTATTACTTGGACTCTTTGTTGGCAGCTAAAATTATACTCCACCATCCACATCTCTCCTAATATGGTTTTGGCTTTGCAAAAGGATTTTCTCTTATGTGGGCAGGTAACATGTCTATCAACTCTGTTGTATTGGACTCTCCCAAGTGCTTAGTTCAGTGCTCCACACACAGTAAGCACTCAGTAAATACTATGGATTGATTGACTATGAAAGGTGGGGTCTTCAGACCAAACAAAGTAATTTAGCTTATTTTCACCCATGAAATCATTATAAAAATTTAGCGTGTTTAGATTTTATAGGTCCTAATTTATAATTTGAAACTTCTACAATTTTTGTTTTAATTTCACCACTATTAGTTTTCACTCTGATGGTAATGGTGACAATATAAGAGTACAGTGGCATAGTGGATAGAGTAAGGGCCTGAGAGTCAGAAGGTCATGGGTTCTAATCCCAGCTTTGTCACTTGTCTGCTATGTGACCTTGGGCAAGTCACTTCACTTCTCTTTGCCTCAGTTACCTCATCTGTAAAATGAGCCCAACCTGGGCCAGGGACTGTGTTCAATCCAATTTGCTTGTATCTACCCCAGTGCTTAGAACACTGCCTGGCACACAGTAAGTGCTTAACAAATACCATTATTATTATTTTTTCATTCTTAAATGCACTGAAGAAGGTAGTGGTGAACCACTTGCATATTTTTATCAGGAAAACTCTCTGGATACACTACCAGAACAACTGCAGATGGAGATGGGATGTTCTGGGAGAGATGTGTCCATGGGATCGCTATGGGTCGGAAACGACTCGACAGCGTAAGGAAAGTCAAGCCTGCATTGCATATTTCATGCACTGCATTGGCGTATGGTTGGATAACTTGTTTTTTTTCCTCTCATTTATTGGAACGTAGCCTAGATTCACTTTGTTCTGCATTGGAAAGACTTGACTTTACATTCATTTCTGAGCCTGATATTTAACAAATGTTCAACGAAGTCTTGTCACATACCCAGTAAGTAATAGCTGCCAAAGTCGTTTACTGGTCTAGAAATAAACGGAATCTCAAAACCAAATACTAGATGGGTACCATTTGGGGTCTGAGAAGTAGGTAAGGATTGTCAGTGGGTAGTTGATGTCTTTAACATCTTTGCCTGTCTTAGAAATTCTTGATGGTTCAAATATCCCATTCTGTAGATCCAGCCAGAGTAATTATTCATTCATTCATTCATTCATTCAGTAGTATTTATTGAGCGCTTACTATGTGCAGAGCACTTTACTAAGTGCTTGGAATGTACAATACGGCAACAGATAGAGACAATCCCTGCCCAATGACGGGCTCACAGTCTAATTGGGAGAGACAGACAGCAGAGCAAAACAGAACAAAACAAAAACAAGACAACATTATCAAGGTAAATAGATCAAGGGGATATACACCTCATTAACAAAATAAAGAGAGTAATAAATAAGATATACAAATGAGCACAGTGCTGAGGGGAGGGGAAGAAGGAAGGGGGAGGAGCAGAGGGTTGGGGGGAGGGCAGAGGGAAAGGGGGGCTTAGTCTGGGAAGGCCTCTTGAAAGAGGTGAGCTCTCAGTAGGACTTTGAAGAGGGGAAGAAAGTTAGTTTGGCAGACGTGAGGAGGGAGGGCATTCCAGGACAGCGGTAGGAGGTGGGCTAGGGGTCGACGGCGGGATAGGCATAAATGGGGGACAGTGAGGAGGTGAGCTGTAGAGAAGTGGAGTGTAGGGGCTGGGCAGTAGAAAGAGAGAAGGGAGGTGAGGTAGGAGGTGGCAAGGTGACGGAGAGCTTTGAAGCCAAGAGTGAGGAGTTTTTGTTTCGTGCGGAGGTGGAGAGGCAACCTCTGGAGGTTTTTGAGGAGGGGAGTGACATGTCCAGAGCATTTCTGTAGAAAGATGATCCAGGCAGCGGAATGAAGAATAAACTGGAGTGGGGAGAGACAGGAAGAAGGGAGATAAGAGAGAAGGCTGACACAATAATCCAGTCAGGATAGTACGAGAGCTAGTACCAGCACGATAGCCGTTTGGATGGAGAGGAAAGGGCGGATCTTGGCGATATTGTGAGGTGAGACCGGCAGGTGTTGGTCACGGATTAGATGTGTGGGATGAATGAGAGAGCAGAGCCTAGGATGACACCAAGGTTGTGGGCCTGTGAGATGGGAAGGATGGTCGTGCCATCCACAGTGACAGGAAAGTAAAGAAGAGGACAGGGCTTGGGAGGGAAGATAAGGAGCTCAGTTTTAGACATGTTGAGTTTTAGGTGTCGGGCACACATCCAGGTGGAGATGTCCTGGAGGCAGGAGGAGATATGAGCCTGGAGTCAGGAGGAGAGGACGGGAGGAGATGTAGATTTGGGTGTCATCTGCGTAGAGATGATAGTTGAAGCCGTGGGAGTGAATGAGTTCACCAAGAGAGTGAGTGTAGATGGAGAACACAAGAGGGCCAAGAACTGACCCTTGAGGAACCCCTTCAGTTGGTGGATGGGAGGGGGAGGAGGAGACCGCGAAGGAGATTGAGAATGAACGACCAGAGAGATAAAAGGAGAACCAGGAGAGGACGGAGTCCGTGAAGCCAAGGTGAGATGAGGTGTGGAGGAGGAGGGGATGGTCGATGATGGAGTGTCAAAGGCAGCTGAGAAATCGAGGAGGATTAGGATAGAGTCGGAGCCATTGGATTTGGCAAGAAGGAGGTCATGGGTGACCTTTGAGAGTGCAGTCTCGGTGGAGTGGAAGGGACGGAAGCCAGATTGGAGGGGGCCCAGGAGAGAGTTGGAGTTGAGGAATCCAAGGCAGCGAATGTAGATGACTCGTTCTAGGAGTATGGAAAGGAAGGGCAGGAGGGAGATAGGATGATAACTGGAACGGGAAATGGGATGGAGAGAGGGTTTTTTTAGGACGTGGGAGACATGGGGACGTTTTTTGGCAGAGGGGAAGAAGCCATTGGAGAATGACTGGTTAAAGATAGAAGTTAAGGAGGGGAGGAGGGAAGGGGTGATGGTTTTAATAACTTGGGCAGGAATGGGGTCCAAAGGATGGGTGGAGGGGGTGGCACTTGCGAGGGGGGAGGAGATCTCCTCTGAGGATACTACAGGGAAGGATGGGAAAGTAGGGGAGAGGGTTGGGAGCCCGGGGGAAGGAGAAGGGGAAGGTGTGACTTTGGGGAGCTCAGACCTGATTGTGTTAATTTTCGTGATGAAGGAGGTGGCCAGATTGTTGAGGTAATTAACACTGTAAGCGATTTCTACGTGTCCCTAACATGATCCAGCGACAGAGGGAGGCTTGAACATTAAAAGACTGTCTGCCAGGGGCCTTTCTAGAACTTCCAATCATTTTAATTTGATTCATTACAATTGCTGCTATGCTCGACCAGCCTCACTATATACCTACATGATTTAAAGTTCATAATGAAAATATTTTGTCATGAACATTTTTTTGAAAGTTCGTTTAAAACCAGCGAAACGAGGTTTAGGGGACTTGCGGCGTTTCAGGTCGATGTTGCATCTTGTAGCGCAGAAAGGTGACATATCAAGCCCAGTGCACCCCGCTTTTCCTTACAACAAATACCACCGGAACTCTTGCTCTGGGTTCCCCTGGCCTGAACCCCAAGATGCAATAATGATAATAATAGGGTACTTGTTAAGTGCTTACCATGTGCCAAGCACTCTTTTAAGCACTGGGGTGGATGCAAGTTAATCAAGTTGGACACAGTTCCTGTCCCACATTCATTTATTCATTCAATCCTATTTTATTGAACACTTGCCGTGTACAAAGCACTGTACTAAGTGCTTGAGAGAGTTCAGTGCAACAACACATAGACACATTCCTGCCTACAACGAGCTCACAGTCTAGAGAGGGGGCTCACAGTCTTAATCTCTGTTTTATAGATGAGGTAACGGAAGCCTGGGGAAGTGAATTGACTTGCCAAAGTCACACAGCAGATGTAGTGGATCTGGGATTAGAACCCAGGTCCTTCTGACTCCCAGGCCTGGGCTGTAGCCAATAAGCCATGCTGCTTCTCTGTTTCCCAAATCTCCAGGGATTCCATCTGTCTTAGTAGACTCTTGGGGAGTTGTGCCTTGGTCCCATCCCAGCAAGTCTAAGGAGATTGAAACCTCTGAGGGACCCTGGAACTAGCCATTTGACACGCCGAAGACCGCCCTATCTCTTGGGTTGACTGTGGCCTGGTAGAGGCCCCCAGGACAGCAGCAGATTTGAGAGTGTTCCCTTGGTCCGCTCTGGTTCGGACTGGCCCCCCTGGACTTTGGAGCCAGTCTGTGATCTGGGGGTGAGAGCGGGCCCTCATGGTTGGAGTACACCTTTGAGATCACTGGTTTCCTGGTGGCTCTCCACTAGTAGCATACTGGAGTGTGACCCAGCCATTTTGCACAATGTCTGTAAAAATTCGTCGTCTCGCCTCCAACCTCTCATCCACATCCAGCCTCTGGCCTGGAATGCTCTCCCTCCTCATATCCAACAGAGGATCACTCTCCCCACCTTCACAGCACATCTTCTCCAAGAGATCTTCCCCGGCTAGGCCCTCATGTCCTTTTCTCCCACTCCTTTCTCTGTTGCCTTTCTATTTGGTTTTACACCCCTTCTTCAGCCTCACAGCGCTTAAGTCCATATATGTGATTTATTATTTATATTACTGTCTGAATTCTCCCTCTAGACTGTAAGCTCGTTGTGGGCAGGGAATCTGTCGAGAAGCAGCGTGGCTTAGTGGAGAGAGCACTGTCTTGGGAGTCAGAGGTATTGGGTTCTAATCCTGGTTCTGCCACTTGTCAGCTGTGTGAACTGGGGCAAGTCACTTAACTTCTCTGTGCCTCAGTTTCCTCATCTGTCAAATGGGGATGAAGACTGAGTCCCACGAGGGACAGCTTGATTACCTTGTATCTACCCCAGCGTTTGGAGCAGTGCTTGGCACATAGTAAGCGCTTAACAGATACCAGGATTATTATTATTATTGTTGTTGTTACTCCTCCAAGCATTTAGTACAGTGCACTGCATACAGTAAGCACCCAATAAATACCATTGATGGTATGTTTATTTACTTGAACATAAAGTTATTTGGATTCCTTCTTTTCTAATAATAATTGAAGTCTTTGTGAAGCACTTTGTGCTAAGCACTGGTCCTCCATTAGAGCATAAGGTCCTTAAGGGTGGGGAACATGTCACGTCTTTGTCTTGTGCTTCCCAATCACATAGGAGAGTGCATTGCACCTGGTAAATGATCAATAAATGTGTTGGCTACTGTAATTTGAAGTTTGATGAACTCATTTTATAACAGGCCAGGTTGGGGGACGGGGGAGGAGGTAAAGTTAGCCTTACTATAAATCTAGAGTTTATAATTTCCAATGAGCATTTTGTCAATGTTTATGAAAATCTTTACTTTTTAGGTTTTAAAACCATTTTTGTTGCGTCGCATAAAAGCTGAAGTAGAAAAAAGCTTACCTCCTAAGAAGGAAGTGAAAATTTACCTAGGATTGAGCAAGATGCAGAGAGAATGGTGAGCCTTCTTATTCTGTTTTCAAATTCATCTGATGTATAGAAGACTTAGCTTTAAAGTGTTTAATTGTGCTTTTTAAGTCTTTCAAATGGACATTCATTCATTCAGTAGTATTTATTGAGCGCTTACTATGTGCAGAACGCTGTACTAAGTGCTTGGAATGTTCAAATCGGCAACAGGTAGAAACAGTCCTTGCCCATTGACCGGCTTACAGTCTAACTGGGAGAGACAGACAAAAACAATAGCAGTAAATAGAATCAAGGGGATGTACATCTCATTAAAACAGTAGCAATAAATAGAATCAAGGGGATGTACAACTCATCAACAAAATAAATACTAGAGGTAAGGAAGAGGCATAACGAACCCTCAGAAAGCTCACGGCCACACTGACTTTATAGCATATGTGGACCAAGGAATAATTTTTTTCAATGTATTAGTACAGGCAACACGGTTATGGAACTGAATCCAGTTTTGAGAGAGCGAGCGATATCTTAGAGGTTTTATAGGTGAAGAGAAAATGATCCAAATATGTTAAAAAAAAAAAAAAAAAAAAAAGGTCTACAAAGGAAAAATAAATAATGATGAGTGTGGTATTTTTAAGCACTCATGTTCCTAACACCGAACAGAGGGTTGGGAGTAATCAGGCTGGACACAGTCGCTCTCCCACACAGAGCTCACGGTTGAAGGAGGAGTGAGAAGAGGTATCTCCCCCTCATTTTACAGATGAAGAAAATGAGGCTCAGAGAAGTTAAGTGTCTTGCCCTCGGTAGCCCAGCAGACCAGTGGCAGAACTGGCATTAGAATCCCGATCCTCTGACTCCCAGGCTTGTGCTCTTTCCATTAGACCATACTGCTTTGGGATTGGAAGTCTGTTCTGTCCCACTGTATATCCACTGTAAGGAATATTCCCTGAAAATGTGGTGGAATCACGGACTATGTTCTCCCATACACTTCCCTGTTCTAAAGTAGGATCTGGAAAAGTAGTGTGAATCAACTCAAACCAGGTTGAGAAGCAACATGTCATAGTGGATAGAACATAGGCCTGGAAGTCAGAAGGTAATGGGTTCTAATCCCAGCTCCCCCACTTGTCTGCTCCGTGGCCTTAGCCAAGGCACTTAACTTCTGTGTGCCTTAGTTACCTCATCTGTAAAATGGGGATTGAGACTATGAGCCCCAAGTGGGACAACCTGATTACCTTGTATCTACCCCAGTGCTTAGACCAGTGCTTGGCACATAGAAAGCACTTAACAAATATCATAACCATCATCAACATCCAGCCGCAGTTGTCACATTGTGGCCCAGTGGAAAGGGCACGGGCCTGGGAGTCAGAAGGATCTTGGTTCTAGTTCTCATTCTCCCACGTCTCTATTTTGGGACCTTGGGCAAGTCAGTTCACTTCTCTGGGCCTCAGTTATTTGTAAAATGGGGATTGAGGCTGTGACCCCCATGTGGAATAGGGTATTAATAGCACTTCAAAAACCAGGCATTCAAAGAAATAAAAGAGATAATAATAACGTATTTGTTAAGCTCTTAACTATGTGTCAGGTACAGTTCTAAGTGCCGGAGTAGAAACAAGGTCATCAGTTTGGACATAGTCCCTGTTCCACATGGGGCTCACAGTCTTAAGCTCCATTTTACAAATGAGGGAACTGAGGCACAGAGAAATGAAGTGACTTGCCCAAGGTCACACAGCAGACAGATGGCAGGGCTGGGATTAATAATAATAATAATGTTAGTATTTGTTAAGCGCTTACTATGTGCAGAGCACTGTTTTAAGAGCTGGGGGAGATACACGGTAATCAGGTTGTCCCACGTGAAGCTCACAGTTAATCCCCATTTTACAGATGAGGTAACTGAGGCACAGGGAAGTTAAATGACTTGCCCACAGTCACACAATTGACAAGTGGCAGAGCAGGATTTGAACCCATGACCTCTGACTCCCAAGCTAGGGCTCTTTCCACTGAGCCACGGGTCCTTCTGATTCCCAGGCCTGTGCTCTAACCAGTATGTGGACTTGGGCCAGAATCAGAGAGGGATTTTGCCTGAGTAATTGAAAGGATTATAAAACTCTAATGACCCTCTACTAACAAATGATAATTTTACTGGAAATGCATAGAAAAAAATGCAAGAAAGTGCATTTGAACAGAGATTTAAAACCCCAAGCAAAGATTTACCCCCAGAAACACCTTCAGAAGAGATCATCATTCTCCAGTATCCTGGCCTTACCTATGTGGAGCCAGCTCTGCGGAGGTAGATGAAAACAAACCTCCTCACTTGACCAGAGTCAGAAGAGGAGCAAAAATTCTTTATCCACGCCCAACTAAGAGATCTTGGGGAATTGACTCTGCCCAAGTCTGTACTAAGTGCTTGAGAGAGTACACTACAACAGAAATAGCAGGTGCATTCCCTGCCCATAATGAATTTATAGGCTAGGGTGGGAGATGGACACTAATGTAGTTTCTCCTTTTCCCTTTCCGCTTTTTTCTTGCCAAACTTCCAAAGACCCTATGGTCACCGAAGACTAACACAGTGCAGTCTAAAAGTAGGGAAGAAGTAGAGTCAATAGACTCCGGCCCTAAGGTTATCTTCAATGGTCACTTGGGGCTGTTTTTGAAAAAGGCTATACCAGGGAGGGTTTTGCATTCCTTTTTCACTTATTGGGGTTAAGTAACTGGAAATAGGAAGACCAGTATTGATTAGAGAGCATTACAAAGTTGTGAAATGTGAATTTCATATGTGGATATCAGGTGCTTGAGTTGTGAAAAGTATAGCCTGATGTGTTTAGTATTTCTTTTCTTTTCGAAATAAGTTTATATTTGATATGGTCCAATCCTGACTTGTGTCTGCATAACTAGTTTTTTTCTCCGGGAATGATCAATCAGTCATTTATTGAGCACTTACTCTGTGCAGAGCACTGTTCTAAGCACTTGGGAGAGTACAGCACAACAGTATCACAGAAACATTTCCTGTCCACAACAAGCTTACAGTGTAGAATGCTACTCTTAAAAATGGGAATGGCAAACCAGAGAAGCCCTTTCTAAATAGAAGCAGTAGAAAATGAAGTGGATATTGCTTCTAATGGCTTGAACATTTTTCAGGTATACAAGAATCCTGATGAAAGATATTGACATCCTTAATTCTGCTGGGAAAATGGATAAAATGCGCCTGCTGAACATTCTGATGCAACTGCGGAAGTGTTGTAACCACCCGTATCTGTTTGACGGGGCTGAGCCCGGCCCACCTTATACCACCGACACCCACCTCGTCAATAACAGTGGCAAGATGGTGGCTTTGGATAAATTGCTATCCAAACTCAAGGAGCAAGGTGAGTTTCGCCTCGGCCATGAAGAGTCTATTAAAATTCACATTGTGATGCCGAATTGTAGCAAGTTAGTGAAGAACAAAATGGCTTTCTTAGGATAAAGGCTGTAAATTGATTTTTTTTTTTTAACCTCAGCATGAATTTTTAATGGCACTAAAAAAGAATCAACAGGGTGGTGGTGACATTTAAAGTGCACTTATATGCCCCTTAAATAGATTCTGCTGCACATTATCTCCAACTCTTCCGTAAATGTCACGGAGGCTGTACCATGATGGGATCTCTTTATTTTTATATTTATAAATGTGTAGGTTCCAGAGTTCTTATCTTTAGCCAGATGACCCGGTTACTGGACATTTTAGAAGACTACTGCATGTGGCGAGGTTATGAGTACTGTCGACTTGATGGACAAACACCACATGAGGAGAGGGAGGTGAGAAGAAGAATCATTTTGAGTGTTTTCATGTGGCAGATTTTTGTTTTGTCATATGATGATTAGAATAATTAGCATGCCATGGTATTGGTTTGACGCTTTTATGTGGCAAGCGCTGTATAATCAGGTCAGAGTCCTTGTCCCCTCTTGCCCTCACAAGCTAAGGGGAAGGGAGAATAGGTATCGTTCTCCCTCCATTTCATTAATAAACCAGTAGACTAGATTCCTCTGTAGTAGTAGAATTAATAATAGTATTGATTAAGCACTTAGTGTGTGTGGGGTGTTGTACTAAGTGCTGGGAGAGAATACACAAGTGGGAATTAGACATGGTTTCTGTCCCTCAGGGGGCTGACAGTCTAAGAATGTCAGGTATTCTCATGAAGGAAATTGGACTCTCTAAGACAAGTGTCAAATTTTTGTTTTATAAGTTATCGTGAGAATAATCACCCCTTGCCCTGATATGGTTGATGGGCAATCCTCCTTGGAGACAGCATAACTGAACTCAGGGAAACTTCTCTCGGGACCCTGGAATGGAGATGAAAGAAGCTCTGAGACCTGAAAGTGGGAATGGGTCTCCAAGTTTTTTTAATAAGCGCTCACAGGGGTAGCTCGCACTGGGATGTGTTTTCCAAGAGCTGTGTATGACCATTGGATTCACTTTTACAAATTCAAGAATTTCCAACTTTAAGTGCTGTTTCTGGCATTTTTAATAGCAGAGAGCTGGAAGTGGCCTTGGAGTTTTTCACAGTAGTGAAATACGTAGATGAGAGGCTTGATTTTTGTGCTTCACAAACTATTCATTTGTCTTTCTGCCTAAAAAAAGTTATCGCAGTAGTAAGCTGAAGAATGACAAGGAGGTATATCGTATACGTGAGCTCCCAATTACTGTGTGATGAAACCTTTCTAAATTAATCAGTTGGTACTGTTTACTGGGTCCCACCTGTGTGGAGGGCACTCTAGTAAGTGCTCTGGAAAATAGGATAGAAGTGACAGACCCAAGCACTGGTCTCAAGAAGTTTTCAGTCTAGTGTGGAACCAGGCATACAGCTATGTTCAGGTAGGAGAAAAGCGATCAGACAATGGATAGGTGAAAGAATGCTTAGAGTATGCAAAATGGTATCAGTCAATCATATTAATTGAGCGTTTATTGTGTACAGAGCCCTGTACTAAGCACTTGGGGGAGAGGACAGTATAACTGACATATTCCCTGCCCACAGTGACCTTACAGTCTAGAAACTGTACAATATGTGCATAAGTACTGTAGGTGGTGTATGAACACGTAAATGCTGAGATGGAAGTCGTGAGGATATTGCCCTCTAGACTGTAAGTTCCTTGTGGGCAGGGAACTTTGCATATCAACTCTGTTTTATTGTACTCTTCCAAGCACGTAGTACAGTGCTCTGCACACAGTAAGTGCTCAGTACATATGTTTGACTGGGGAGAAGAATCATTAATTAGGGAAAGGTGCCTGGGGAAAGTGGGTTATCAGACAGGCTCTCAAAATGGGGAGAACTGCCACTCCCTTGGAAGGTCCCTACAACATTTATTCATTCAGTCGTATTTATTGAACATTTCCTGTGTGCAAAGCACTATACTAGGCATCAGATATATCACCTCCCTCAGGACAAAGACACTGTTGGATTGACAGATGGAATTGGACAGGTTGTGAAAGATGAAGTAATAACTCCGGGGCTATTAGGTCAGATTGGGAGTGCCTATACCTTCTTTACCGAGTCAGTGCCGGGGCAGATACGTTGCCAAGAATGACACATTTACGAAGCAAGATTGCCTGCAAGTTAGAGTAATCTAACTCTTGTTGGTATCAGTGGCGTAAGAAGGTATTTGCGATCGCTTCAACAGTTAAGTATACAAAAACACTTACATAATAGACATGTTCACAATATAAGTAGATCTTTATTCTCAGTGAATATTTCTCCGTATGATTGTCCTTATTGAATAAGGTCGTCTCTGTTGTTGCTTCATTCATTCAGTCGTATTTATTGAGCGCTTACTGTGTGCAGAACACTATACTAAGCACTTGGGAGAGTACAGTATAACAATAAACAGGTACATTCCCTGCTCACAACAAGCTTACAGTCTATTCCCATTTGACAGTGTAAGATACCAGGGTGGGCATCTGCAGGTCCCTGCTGTCCCATTTGAGAGTTGCCTGCTAAACAGTTGTGGATGGCACACCAGAATCCAGAAAGGGTGGGAACAATGGTATACGGATGAGGAAACATCCCACTTTTGCTGCCACCATTGGTAGTGGGGACATAGGTGGGGATCTATTCTAAGATTCAGCTAGCCCTTCCAAAAAATAAAAAAAATGGTAGTCCTGAGGTCAAGGATTTGCTGTGGTACCTCAGGCAAGTCACTTCTCTGTGCCTGTTACCTCATCTATAAAATGGGGATTAAGACTGTGATCCCTATATGGGATGTGGACTGTCCCAGTTAACCTGATTAATTTGTGTCTACCCCAGCGCTTAGTACAGTGCCTGGCACAGAGTAAGAGTTTAACAGATGCCTTTTTTTTTAAGGTGGTGCCCCACTATTCACCACACTTGCAGGGCACCAGAAGGGGTCCAAGAGAGTGGCGGTCTTCATCCCAGGATTGGTCTCTATTATAGAAATATACATTAGTTCACCATGTATAGCCTATTAAAATGCTGAAATTATAGTGTATTGTGATAATAGTTTGATTTGCTATTCTCGCCTCCTTTCCTTTCTGCTTCCTTCCTAGGAAGCAATCGATACCTTTAACGCTCCAAACAGTAGCAAGTTTATCTTCATGCTGAGCACCAGAGCTGGAGGTCTGGGAATCAATCTGGCAACTGCGGACGTGGTTATATTGTATGATTCAGATTGGAATCCCCAGGTTGATCTACAGGCTATGGTTAGTAGTCTTTTAAAGTATCGGAAATGTGTTTCACCCCAGGTGTCTGAGTCTCCTGATCTATTCATTAGACGCAGAGGTTTGAGAGAAGAAGAAGATTGCCTAAAGTGGCAGGAGGACAGTGATCGTCTTCAAGGATATCGTTTCTTTTCAAGTGGATTAGTTTGGAAAGTAAGAGATTTTTCTAGTTGCAGAAAATAGGTGGTCGAGGGTCTTTAGGAAACTTTTTTTTTAAAGCCTGCTAAGCACACAGTGGCCTTAGTTCCTCCGGATGCAAGAATCAAATGCTACATTATAGAGATAATTAAAACCAGGCAGCTGAAGGTTGATGACCGAAAGGGCAGAGGGCAGGCGGACATCTTCGTGTTAGTGAACGAAAGGGAGAGAGAAGGTGGTAAAGGTAGACAGGCAATGGACATTGCTCCAGGGTCACCCTCCTGGAACTTAAGGCAACTGGCTTGGGGACACTGTACTCTCTTGTGTTTCCTTAAGGGAAGTCCTTCTCGTCTCAGAATGTTAATTCCCAAAGATATTTCTGGCGGGCCACCATCACCCTGGTATAGCTTCTTTCTCCTATTCTGGAATAGACCCTCTTAAGTGATTTCCCCTCCCCTCCTCTTCCCCAGTCATCTCCATCCAGTTGCACTGCTCTGGCAAATATCCAGAGGTGCCTTCCCTCCTCTGAGCGTCCAGTTCTCGGTTGGCCCTCATGAATGCCTCCCTTTCTCTCTTTCTTGCCCTCGGTTTTTCAGCCCATTTCTGCTAGTTGACATATCATCATATCATATTAACACATACGTGAAAGGCAGTTGAAAATAATTCCTTCCTGTCCACACGTAACACTGTCTTGTGATTGGTGAATGAGAAAATATTGATAAAGGCCAAGTCACTTTTTTATACTTATCAAGCACATTTTTGAATATAATTGTTTTAACAGATCTGGGCTGGCCTCCAGAAGTGAATTTTCTTTTCATTATAAAGAAGTAACAACCATCCTTGCTTGTGCATAGTTTTAATGTGCTGGAAAGCTAAATTAAATGAATAGCCAACTGAGCTAGAGTATTATTCAGCACCCTGCAATTCCTAATTGTGCTGTAAAAAACAAACTTCTAAAGAGATCGAGCATTGTTTTTGTTTTTTTGAGAATTTTAATTTTGTCTTGGATGCTTTGCTATAATTTCTTCTCACGTGTGTGTGATTTCTACTAGGATCGAGCACATCGTATTGGACAGAAGAAGCCAGTCAGAGTTTTCCGTCTCATCACTGACAATACTGTTGAGGACAGGATTGTAGAAAGAGCAGAGATAAAGCTGAGACTTGATTCGATTGTTATACAGCAAGGTATGAGATACTGTGTGGGCTTTATATACACACAGTCTTATAGTGAAAGCTCTTATATTCAGGTGGGTTATAATAGTTAATGCTAGTCAGCATTTTCTTATTGTGTTCAATGTGTAAAGTGCCTTTTCCAAATGTATAAAAGGCAGACTTTAAATAAGACTTCATTCAGATTTGAAATAAGGCACAATGTATATTTTCATTGATACAGTTTTTAATTGTGTTTTAATCATTAAAGGAAAGAGGGCAACTTTAAAAATGATAGAGTTATTTCTAAGTTTTTGGTTCCACACCATGACTTTCAAAATTTAGCACATATGCTAAAACTATTTTAAGTGGTTACTTTTTAATGGTATCTGTTAAGCACTTAGTATGTGCAAGCAATGCTACTAAACTAACTCTGGGGTAGATACAAGCAAATCAGGTTGGACACAGTCCATGTCCCACATGGGGCTCACGGTCTTAATTCACATTTTATAGCTGAGGTCACCGAGGCATAGAGAAGTTAAGAGAGACTTGCCCAAGGTCATATAGGAGACAAGTGGCAGAGCTGGGATTAGAATACAGATCCTTCTGGTGCCCAGGCCTGTGCTCTTTCCACTGGAAAACATTCTCAAACTTACTTAGGAGAGCACATAATTCAAAGCCATTTCAGTTCCATAACAGGCCATATTGTTCTTGAGCAAAAGTCTTGACCAGTGTAAATGACATTGATTCACAGAGCCCTTGTTTCTGGTCCTTTGCATGGTCAATTAACATGTTTTATTAAAAAGGAAAAATGAGAACTTCAGAAACTGAATTTAGGAAGGAAAATGGACGATTGAATGGGAAATGAGATTAAAGAGAAAGAATGCTGCAGATTTTATAGGATCTTGTTCGAAACATTCACAAACCTATTGTGCTAGTAAAACTTCCTTTGTAGTTTAAATGGGCTCATGCGTATTGGAATGATTTTTCCATTTGATATTCCGATATTTCATATCTGACAGACGATCACTCTCCCCACCTTCAAAGCCATATTAAAAGCATATCTCCTCCCAGAGGCCTTCCCTTACTAAAGCTCTCATTTCCTCTTCTCCCACTGCCTTCTGCATTGCCCTTGCAGTTGAATCTGTCCTCTTTATTCCCCGCTCCCTCAGCCCCATAACACTTAGGCACATAGCCATAAATTATTTATTTATATTAATGTATGGCTCTCCCTCCTAGGCTTATTGTGGGCAGGGAATGGTTCTACCAACTATGTTATGTCCTCCTCTCCCAAGCGCTTAGTGCAGTGCTCTGCACACTTTAAGTGCTCAACAAATGCAATTGACTGGTGCTTTAGAGGATAGTTAGCTTCAGCCCCAGCATTTTTATTCCTTAAATCTAGGCAGACTCATCGACCAGCAGTCTAACAAACTGGCTAAAGACGAAATGCTGCAGATGATACGCCACGGAGCCACTCACGTTTTTGCTTCGAAAGAGAGTGAGCTGACGGAGGAAGACATTACAACTATCTTAGAGAGAGGGGAAAAGAAGGTGAGCCTGACAGAACCCTCTAGCACAGGGAGTCCCTCAGGGCCCAGCTGTGGGTTTCCTTCTACACTCCTCTCTTGGAGAACTCATTCACTCCCACAGCTTCAACTACCATCTCTATGTGGACGATTCCAATTCATCTCCCCTCCCGTCCTCTCCATCTCTGCAGTTTTGTGTTTTTTCCCGCCTTCAGGGCATCTCTACCTGGATGTCTTGCTGACTTCTCAAACTAAACGAGTCCAAAACAGAACTCTTCATCTTCCACCCAAACCTTGTCCTCCCCCATCTTTCACACCTCTGTAGACAGCATCACTCTGCTCCCTGTTTGATAAATCCATAACTCTGGCATTATTCTCGACTCATTTCTCTCATTGAAATAACATATTCAATTTGTCACCAAATCCTTCACATGCCTGTAAAATCTGCCCTTTCTTCTCTATCCAAACTGCTACTCTGCCGATTCAAGTACTTATATCCCACCTTGAGTACTGTACAGCCTCCTTACTGATCTCCTGGCCTCCTGTCTCTCCCTCTCCAGTCTGTACTTCATTCTGGTCCCTGGATCATTTTCCATGCTTCCCCACTCTTCAGGAACCTCCAGGGGTTGCCCATCCACCTCCACATCAAACAGAAACTCCTTACCATCGGCTGTAAAGCAGTGAATCAGCTTGTCCCCTCCTACCTCACCTCACTGCACTCCTACTACACAGCCCAGCCCACCCAATTCACTACTCTAAGCCAACATACTCACTGTACCTTGCTTTCATCTATCTTGCTGCTGACCCCTTGCCCATATCCTCCCTCGGGCCTGGAACTCCTTCCTCTTAAAGAACTTTCTCCCCCAGTTTAAAACCTTACGAAAATCACCTCTCCTCCAAGAGGCCTTCCCTGATTATGCCCTCTTTTCCCTTTCTCTCCCTTCTGTGTCGTCTACGCACTTTGATTTGTACCCTTTAGGCACTAGATATTCATCCCAGCCTGAATCCCATGGCAGTTACATCCAGGTCTGGAATTTATTTTAATGTCTCTCTCCCTCTAGACAGTGAGCTCCTTGTGGGCTGAGGCAGTGTCTACCAAATCTCTTGTAGTGTGCTCTCCCAAGTGCTTAGTACAGTGCTCTGCCCAAAGTAAGCACTCAGTTAACACCAGTGATTGATAAATATTGGTGAGAACTGGTCTAAATGTTGTGGTCCTTGTTATTTTGGAATGTCTGTTGGACTGACATCCTTAACTGGAAAAAATGGCTGCCGCAGGTCTAAAGTTAGATGTGTTGGTGACTGTGACAGGTGTGCTTGGATATATAGTGGTACAACGTAGATGTCTTATTCACAATTTTAAATTATTTCTTAAATCGAAGCAAAATTTCAGGAGGTACATTTTTTTGTTTCAGAACTGTGCGAAAGTAACTTTATAATTTCAATGTATTGATTTAGACAGCAGAAATGAATGAGCGCTTGCAGAAGATGGGAGAAAGTTCCCTAAGAAATTTTACTATGGATACAGAAACCAGTTTGTACAATTTTGAAGGTGAAGATTATAGAGAAAAACAAAAGGTAACTCATTTTTTTCCTAAATAAAACAATGTCAAGCTGAGCACTTGTTTAAAAGAGTTGACAAGCCTACAATCTGTTTTTTACTTTTTCTACCCAACAGTTAGGAGAGAGATTAAACCAGAAATCTGGGATGTCACTTTGCTTTTTGTAAATATAAAGTCTTAGAACTTTGTGAACTGGTTTGATCAATATTAGTTTTTTCCTTTTTTTTTTTTTAAACAGAACTAGAAGTCATTGGGCCTCACAGCAGTCTAGTGCTGATCCGTTATATTTTTTGGATCAAATTGGGTAGTTTCTCGACTTAGCGGGTAACTAGCCATGCCCAGAGTAATTTAAAACGCTGAAGTAGATGGGGAAGCAGCATGGCTTATTGGATAGAGCACGGTCCTTAGGAGTCAGAAGGACCTGGGTCCTGATCCCGGCTCTGCCACTTTGCTCTGTGACTTTGGGCAAGTCACTTCCCTGGCCCTCATTTCTCTCATCTGAAAAATGGGGATTAAGACTGTGAGCCCCATGAGGGACAGAGACTATGACCAACCCGATTTGCTCGTATCCACCCCAGTGCTTAGTACAATGTCTGGCACATAGTAAACGCTTAACAAATACCATAATTATTATTATGATTATCCTGCCATTCTGGGCTCGTCCATGCTCTGGCACCTGTGGTCCTCAGACCCCTTTGACTTCTCTGAGACCATTACCCTCCCATTGGCACGTTCATCCCATTTCACAAAAACAGAACTGCAAGAAACCAACAGAAGCTGGCAGCTTTTAGCCCAAACAACAGAGGCCTTTTTATTTTCACAGTGGAAGGTAAAAGGATTTATTGTTTTGTTTCACTTGAAAGTTCAGACATTCCAGTACATAGGGGTCTTCCGTATTTATTCCATAATGAAATATTCGTGCAAGGTTTCCCTTCGACTTTGGATACTGATTTTTGGAAACTAATCAGTAAAATACCCATTTGTCTTTACCATCCCACTTATCAGTTGTGGAATTTTTATCTTTCCATACCTGATTATGATAAAGCAGTGAAGCAGCATGGCCCCTTAGGGAAGCGGCATGGCCTAGTGGAAAGAGCACAGGACCTGGGTATGAGAGGACCTGGGTTCTAATCCCAGCTCCACCCCTTGCCTGCTATGTGACCTTGGACAGGTCACTTGAATTCTTTGGACCTCAGTTCTTCACCTTTAAATGAGAATTAAATCTTTCTCCACCTTAGATTGTGAGCACCATGTGGGACAAGGACTTTGTCCAATCTTGTCATGTTGTGTCTATCTCAGTACTTAGTCCAGGGCCCAGTACACAGTAAAAGCTTAACAAGAGAAGAAGCATGGCATAGTGGATAGACCATGGGCCTGAGAGTCAAAAGGTTATGGATTCCATTAGCTGCTCTGCCCCTTGTCTGCTCTGTGACCTTGGGCAAGTCACTTCACTGGGCCTCAGTTTTCTCATCTGTACAATGAAGATTGAGATTGAAAGCCCCGCATGGGACAGGGACTGTGTCCAGCATGATTTGCTTGTGTCCTCCCCAATGGTAAGTACAGTGCCTGGTACATAGTAAGCATTTAACAAATACTGTTGTTATTATTAAGTGAGCCCCACGTGGGACAACCTGATCGCCTTGTTACCCCCAGCACTGAGAACAGTCCTTTGCACATAGTAAGCGCTTAACAAAGACCACGATTTATTTATTTAGAAGCAGCGTGGCTCAGTGGAAGGAGCACGGGCTTTGGAGTCAGAGGTCATGGGTTCAAATCCTGGCTCTGCTACTTGTCAGCTGTGTGACTGTGGGCAAGTCACTTAACTTCTCTGTGCCTCAGTTACCTCATCTGTAAAATGGGGATTGACTGTGAGCCCCACCTGGGACAACCTGATTCCCCTGTGTCTACCCCAGCGCTTAGAACAGTGCTCGGCACATAGTAAGCGCTTAACAAATACCAACATTATTATTATGAAGTACCATAAAAAAGCATAAAAATAAAAGCAAAAAATCAAATATTTCATTATTACAAATCAAACATTTATTAAATGCTGTACAAAATACTAAGCTAAAGCAGTGAACCAAGAAAAGAAAATAAACTAACACAAGGATATATTAGGTTTTTTTATGGTATTTGTTAAGCGCTTACTGTGTACCAGGCACTGTACTATGCACTGGACTAGATACACGCTAATCAGGTTGGGCCCAGCCCATGTCCCACATGGGGCTCATGGTCTTAATCTCCATTTTACAGATGAGGTAACGGAGGCCCAGAGAAGTGAAGTGACTTGCCCACGGTCACACAGGAAGCAACTGGCAAATCGGGATTAGAACCCGGGTCCTCTGACTCCCAGGCCTCATAGGTGGTGAGATGTGGGCTCACAGCCTAGAAGGAAAAGGTCGGACAGGTGCAATGAAAAGAATATAATCCAATCACCATTAGACCCTGATAAAAATCAAATAAAATTGTCACCACAATAAAATAAGCCAACAAAACAGTATTTGGAGGAACGCAATCTTCCAGCAGCTTGCAGGCCCAGGCTGTTAGCCATTTCCTGCCTGGCCTAGTGGATGGAGCACTAATGAGGTGGTAATTATTCTTTTCTCCTATTTTCTCTGAAGGTTTTGCTGGAGCTGTAATTATTTTAACAAATTATCTCTGCAGTCTCTACGTGCTTTAGTTTGAAGAAGTAATTTATTTCTGTTAATGGCTGTCTCCCCCTCTAGACTGTAATCACCCCGTGGGCAGGGACCGTGCCTGCCAGCTCTGTTTTAGCCTATTCTCCCAAGCGCTTAGTGCAGCACGTGGCACACAGGAAGCACTCAAATGATGACGACGATACTATATTTTGGAATTATTGCAGCGGTGTATTTTTCTTTGTTTTGTCTAGCTCAGCATGATGGAATGGATAGAACCTCCTAAACGAGAACGTAAAGCAAATTATGCAGTGGACGCCTATTTTAGAGAGGCTTTACGTGTGAGTGAGCCTAAGATTCCCAAGGTAAAGTCACTACTGTCAATTTTTAGCTGTGTTTTTCTTGTATAACAAAACCGTTAGGTTTAAGTAACTGTCTTGTAGCCTCCTCATCTGTTGAATGTGTTGCTTTTTTTGTAAAGGCCCCGCGACCACCAAAGCAGCCTAATATTCAAGACTTTCAGTTTTTCCCACCAAGATTGTTCGAACTTCTGGAAAAAGAAATTCTCTATTACCGGAAAACAATAGGCTATAAGGTAATTTTCTTTTTTTCCCTCTGTTTTAATCAGTCAGCCAATCAGTTATATTTATTGAGTGCTTACTGTGTGCAGAGCACTGTACTAAGCGCTTGGGAGAATGCAGTGTAACAGAGTTGGTAAGCACATTCCCTCCCCATAATGAGTTCTTCCAAATGTCCACTTAAGAAATATGCTCTTTTGATAAACTGGGTGGGGGGGTGCTCTGTTTCAGTGTCTTTGGAGTAAGTCAGAGAAGTTTTATTCAATGAAATGACTTTAGAATGGTAATGAAGTCTTAGACTTCTGAATTAAGAACAGTGCTCACAAAATGATCTTATTTGAAGATTATCCTGGAGGGTAGTGCAGAAAATAATCTCATGGCATTCCAAAAAAAAATTGTAGTTGGAAGCTGTGTTGTAATTGACCAAAAAAGGTCCCAGGAAATAAGTGATGAATTTTGCCACTAATCTACACCAAGGAATGTACTGAATACAAAAGTTATTTGATAATTTCAATATAAAAACTCTGAAATTATATTTCTGTGAATACTGTAGATTAATAAAGGGCAAAGCTTACATAAAAAGGTGATTTAGGGGGTAGTTTTTTGAGGGCAGAATAAATATTATGATTATTCTGGTAATATAGGTAAAGATCCTTTAAAGAACTTCATTAAATAGAATCATTAAAGAGCTGAATTTTAAGGAAGATGAGATTTTGCATAAAATAATCAAGACATGAAGAATATTAGAAAGTATTATAATAAAATATTCATAAAATATGAATTTCATAGCAAAAGGGAGATAGAATGAAAATGGTAATAATTGGCATTAGCAGAAGTTAAACAGGGAGAGTGAAAATTATTTATGTCTGCAACCTTTGTTTTCTTTAGGATGTAAGCAGCTAGAGAAGGCCAGTTCTTTTTGAATTAGAATCTTTACCCTCTCTGTGAACCCGTGGTTATTGATAAATGCATTTCAGTTGCTGGAGCTAGGTTAAAGACCTCAGAAGTTCCTTAAAATGCTAAAAGTGGAGAAAGATCAGTTGAGGTGAGTGCAGTGACAGCTAATTAAAAAAAAAAAGACAAACATTTTACTAAGGTTTTGAAAAAGAACAAAAAGTCTATGTGATAGTCTCTCTTCGGAACTTGAGAGACAAGCAGTGAGACAAGATCCAGTGTGGTCTACTGGATAGAACATGGGCTCGGCAGTCAGAAGGACCTGAGTTCCAGTCTCCGCTCCGCCACTTATCTGCTGTGTGACCTGGGGCAAGTCGTTCCACTTCTCTGGCCCTCAGTTACCTCATCTGTCAAATGGGGATTAAGACTGGAGCCTCACGCGGGAAATGGACTGTGTCCAACCCGATGATCTGGTATCTAGCCCAAAGCTTAGTGTAGTGTCTGACACATAGTATACTAGTATACTTCAGACTCTTTTATTCAGACCTAACTTTGCTTGGGTTCGTGGTTCTAGTGACTGTTCCCCTGGGCTTCTGGGAGAGCTGCTTACCTGCCTGTTGAGAGATCTGGAAACTTCTCATCTCCCCCCCTGCTTCTAGCTGTGCTTAAACGTCTCTAAATGTCTAAAAAGGACTGGTTCTGTTTCCCCTGGAAGGAAAAGGAACAATCTGTCCATCCATCAGAAGTATTATTGACTGCCTACTGTGTACAAAGGATACTACTAAACTCTCAGGTTGTCTTGTCTTCTGCTGTGGTCATCTTCGACCTATACCAACTCCTGGATACATCTCTCCCGGAACGCCCCACTCTCCATTTGCAGTCGTTCTGGTCATGTATCCATAGAGTTTTCTTGGTAAAAATACAGAAGTGGTTCACCATCACCTTCTGCACAGTAAACTTGAGTCCTCGACTCTCTCCCGTGCCCCTGCTGCCCAGCACAGATGAGTTTTACTCACGGGCTAGCCATTGGCCAAGCTAGGAGTGGAATGGGTAGGCCTCTGCTTGACTCTCCCTCCCGTAGCCGAGACTGGTGGAGTCCTGGAAACTCTCCAGGTGTGATCCTGAGAGGGAGGTCAAGCACCTAGGTTACCACAACAGAATTAGCAGACATAATGCCTGCCCTCAAGTAGCTTACTGTCCAGTGGGACTCTATGGCCACACCTGCCTTCCATTTCACTCAAGTGTGTTTGTTCTTAGATTAACAGACAGAGTTGAGTTAAAATCAAGTTAGTGAAATACTTCATCTAAATATATTTAAACCAGAGGACCTGATAAAGTCCGTTGAAAAATTATAGAGGAAGTGGCAGAAGAGAATGACAAGCTTTTTTCGAAGACACTGAGAAAAATGTGAAAGCGATTTATAAAAAAATGAAGGCAGTGAGATGAAAGAAGAATACAGGCAAATTGCAGGTTAAATATGCTGGATAGAATAAAGTAGTTCCTCATAAAATCGTGCACTCAGAACCTCGACTCTGAGAGGTTACATGGTTCAGTTCCTTCTCTCCAGGCTGGTAAATAACTAAACCATTTGAAACTGACAGATGTCACTATGGGGATAAAAACTCCTCAGCCTCATTTGGTATACCACTTCAAGGTTTTGTGATATTTGCCAAATATACAGAAATACTGTCATGTCCAACTGATTATTTTCTTGTTTTAAATGTAGTCCATTTTCACCTGAAGGATTTTTACCAACTTGCAGAACAATTGGCCAGCTTTCTTCCCATTAAATCCTTTACAAATTTTGAAGATGGTTATTAAAGCTTCTTATTTTTCTCTTTGAGCCAAACACCCCTAAATCCTTTAATCAGTCATTGTTCATTGAGTGCGTATTCTGTGCAGAGCACTGTATTGAGTGCTTGGGAGAGTACACTACAACAATAAAGAGACACATTGGGAGATTCTGGTCTCATAGCCACAGTGAAAGTTGGATATTACAACACCTTTAGAGACATTTTACTTGGTGTGAAATGGCTGGCATATTGTTACCAAGCCAAGAGAAGCAGCATGGCCTAGTGGGTAGAACATGGACCTGGGAGTCAGAAAGACCTGGGTTCTAATCCTGGCTCCACCATTTGTCTGCTGTGGGACCTTGGGCAAGTAATTTCACTGGTCTGTGCCTCGGTTACCTCATCTGTAAAATGGGGATTGAGACCGCGAGCCCCATGTGGGACAGGGACTGCGACCAACCCAAGTTGCTTGTATCCACCCCAGTGAATAGTGCACAGTGCCCGGTACATAGTAAGTGCTTAAAAAATATTGCCTGTTTACTTGTTTTGTTGACTGTCTCCCCACTTCTATCCTGTAAACCTGGTGTAGGTAGGGATTGTTTCTCTTTATTGCTGAATTGTACTTCGGAAGCACTTAGTACAGTGCTCTGCACAGAGTAAGTGCTCAGTAAATACAATTGAATGAATGGGAGTGTATCCATGGAGTTTTCTTGGTAACAATATGGAAGTATCCTGCCTGTTTTTGCTGCCTAATATTTCCCGGGTCCAGCCCCTTTTCTGCAGCCAAATTGCCACCCACCAACTACAAATTTAGGACAGGCTGGGGTCTCCTCGGTGCCGGTTCCCGGGGAGGCAGCATGGGCAGCTGCCCGGTGGGCAGCGGTGATGCCGGAAGGTGCCCTGAGGCTTTTTGTCTCCCCACTTTTTGCTTTCCCAGTAAGTGGTGCAAAGCAGGATAGGAGGAAGAATGCGGTATTCCTGATTTGAAAGGAATAGCGAAGTGGTTGAAGCTGAATCCTGTAGCAAGCAGACCCCGGTTTATTTAAGGCTGAGGAAAACCGTAGGACATGCTGACATCCATGCTGACATCTTTAATAAAATAAGTTTTAAAAATGGATCTCAACAGTGGCTAAATGGAGAAGGTTGTATAACCCTTGTGAGTTCTGATAGTGCATCAGAGAGGGCAATGGATTTTGCAGAGGTGGAACTTAGTTTGCACGAGCCGACTTGTGCTTACTGCTTTCATTTTCTGTGCCATCACATTTAATTCAGCCCTCCATATTTTTGTGAAATACTTGCTAAGGTTCCAAAAAGAAATAAAAACAAAACAAAAAAAAGGCCTTCAATGTGGAACTTTCCATCCAGCTTTCCTCAGTCTTCTGACCAGGAATCTAAATCACATTTGAAAAGTCTTATTTCACAAGGTACTTTTTAGATAGTGCGGCGTTAGTGTATTATTGACTGAGCGGAAGCTTGACCTAGTGGTTAGAACCCGGGCCACTAGACAGGGTCAGATCCATCTCAGCTAGTCAGTTTTGTGAGGACTCCCAGCTGGTGTGTGATGACATCACATCAGGTTACATTGATGGCAATGGGCGATGCCAGGGGAGAGTGTAAAAGTGAGAAGGAAAGGAAGGGAGAGCGGGAGAGGGAGGAAGCGTTCGTGTGTCTGGAATGTCCATTCATTCAGTCGTACTTATTGAATGCTTACTGTGTGCAGAGCACTGTACTAAGTGCTTGGAATGTACAATTTGGCAACAGAGACAATCCCTGCCCAACAACGGGCTCACAGTCTAAAAGGGGGAAACAGACAGCTAAACAAAATGAGTAGTCAGGCAGCAATACCATCAAAATAGAATCATAGATGTATGCACATCATAAATACAGTAGAGAAATAATATATGCAAATATACACAAGTGCTGTAGGGAGGGGAAGGGGCTAGAGCAGAGGGAGGGAATAGGGGCAATTGTGAGGAGAGGGGGCAGAGAGAAAGGGAACCCTCAGTCTGGGAAGGCCTCCTGGAGGAGGTGAGCTTTCAGTAGGGCTTTGAAGAGGGGAAGAGAGTTAGTTTGGCAGATGTGAGGAAGGAGGGCATTCCAGGTCAGCAGTAGGATGTGAGCTAGAGGTCGGCGGTGGGACAGGTGCGAACGAGGGGCTGTGAGGAGGTTAGTGGCTTAGGAGTGGAGTGTATGGGGTAGGCTGTAGAAGGAGATAAGGGAGGTGAGGGAAGAGGGGGCAAGGTGATGGAGAGCTGTGAAGCCAAGAGTGAGGAGTTTTTGCTTCATGTGAAGGTTGATAGGCAACCACGGGAGGATTTTGAGGAGGAGAATGACATGCCCAGAGTGTTTCAGCAGAAAGATAATCTGGGGAGCGAAGTGAAGTATAGACTGAAATGGAGAGAGACAGGAAGATGGGGGATCAGAAAGGAGGCTGATGTAGTAGTCCAGTCGGTATATTATGAGAGATTGTACCAGCAAGGTAGCAGTTTGGGTTGAGAGGAAAGGGCAGATCTTGGCGATGTTGTGAAGGTGAGACCGGCAGGTTTTGGTGATGGATTGGATGTGTGGGGTGAATGAGAGAGCAGTGTCAAGGATGACACCAAGGTTGCGGGCCTGTGAGACGGAAAGGATGGTCGTGCCATCCACAGTGATGGGAAAATCAGGGACAGGAGAGGGTTTGGGAGGCAATTTAAGGAGCTCAGTCTTGGACATGTTGAGTTTTAGGTGGCGGGCGAACAACCAGGTGGAGACTTCCTGAAGGCAGGAGGAGATAGGAGCCTGGAGGAAGGGAGAGAGAACAGGGGAGGACATGTAGATTTGGGTGTCATCTGTGTAGAGATGATAGTTGAAGCCATGGGAGCGAATGAGTTCACCAAGGGAGTGAGTATAGATGGAGAACAGAAGGGGACAAAGAATAATAATGTTGGTATTTGTAAAGAACTGACCCTTGGGGAACCCCTCTAGCACAAGTCCTGCCCCATAACAGATTATGCCACCAGGGCAGGTGGACCAGTTTACCGAATTCCCAAGGACACGATTGGCTTCTCTAGCAGCGCACTCGGCAGTCCAAGAAGCTTTTTCCACCTCCCCAGACCAAGCAGCAGGGCCCCATGAAGGGCGGGTCAACCGGCTGGCTGGCCGGCTGAGGGAGCAGAAGCCAGCCACTTAGCTAGTGGACCAGCAAATCAGCTCATTACCCCTTTCAACCAGTAGCGTGCCCCCGTGTTGGCTATCTCCTTTCATATTTGTCGGGCACTTACTGTGTGCAAGACACTACTAAGCGTTTGGGAGAGTACAATATAACAATAAATGGACACACTCCCTGCCCACAACAAGCTTATAGTCTAGAGGACTCTAGTGGCTGTCGCCACTCTGACGTGAGAGGAAAAGCAAACCAGCATAAGATAAGAAGCACAGGTCCAGGAGTCAGAGCATCTGGGGGCTTGTCCCAGCTCCACCACGCTGTCAGCTGTGTGTGACCTTAGGCAAGTTACTTTTCTTCTCTGGGCCTCAGTTCCCTCATCTGTAGAAGTGGGGATTGAGATTGTGAGCCTCATGTGGCACATGGACAGTGTCCTATCTGATTAGCTTGGGCTTCACCCCGTGCTTAACTTAGTACAGTGCCTAGCACGTAGTAAGTGCTTAGCAAATGCCATCAAGAAAAATGGTAGGAAAGGAATTCAGGAGTTCGGGAAGGATTCCCTGGGGCATTCGTGTGCCCAGAGGAAGGGGAGAGCGAGATGGTCTCAGCGGGCAGGGAGAACACAGGTGTCCGGGACCTCAGATTGGATGGGAACAGCTAATTGGTGAGCACAGTTTTCTTTTTTTAATGGTGTTTGTTGAGCGCTTATTATGTGCCAGGCACTGGATTAATGAAAAGTAAAGCCCCAGCAAACTCAGAGTGATTGGGTGGCATGTAGATAGGGATTAGATCCATCGGAGCATCACTGGATTTCTTGAACTACTGTGAATTCTTTCAAGTGGTCACAGGCATTTTCTTTGAAAAGGGACTTGGTTATCTATGGGTGCTTTTGACTTGATATTGAAAAACATTTGAAGAAGTCTGTAAATGTGGGGCTCTCTTAATGCCTGGAAAGAAATATGAAGTGCCTGTGGTTATGTGGTTCAACCCAATTGTATCCTCAAGTAATTCAGAACTTGGTACCTAGAATGACCTGAGTTCTAATCCCAGCTCTGCCACTTGTCTGCTGTGAGGCCTTGAGCAAGTCACTTCACCTCTCTATGCCTCATCTGTAAAATAGGGATTAAGACTGGGAGCCCCATGTAGGACAGGGACTGTGTCCAACCTGATATGCTTGTATCTAGCCCAGTGCTTAGTACAGTGTCTGGCACATAAGGGCTTAACAAATACTACAGTTATTTTTGCTAAGTATTGATACAAACTAATGATGTTGGACATGGTCCATGTCCCACATGGGGCTCCCAGTCTTAATCCCCATTTTCCAGATGAGGGAACTGAGGCAACAGAGAAGCAAAGTGATTTGCCCAGGGTCACCCAGCAAACAAGTAGCAGAGCAAGGATTAGAATCCAGGTCCTTCTGACTCCCAGGCCTGTGCTCTTATCCATTAAGCAGGCTGCTTTGGGCATTCTTATCTTTTTCCCTGAGCTGTCTGATTAGTCTGCCAATCTTCCAGTTTGGCCCATCAGCCTGCCAACCATAGAGCAGGGTTGTATTCACAAATGGGCCAGACCTGCAGGGAGCGGAGGGGGTGTCATTGTAGGAGGGGAATTGCTTGCTCCATCCGGTCGTGCGCAAGGGCGGCATTGGGTTAAGGGTCAGGGGGTCGGGCTTGTAGTGGTGGCACTCAGAACCATTGGGGAGGGGGTTTCTCATCGTGGGGTGGGATGAGACCACCGTGATTTGATGGCCCCTAACCTTCATCGTCATGGGTCTCTGGAGAAATCTTGCTCTCTATCCAGTAGCTAAGTTGTATTACCTCTTTCTGAACTCTTCTTGTATTAAAAGCTCCACTGGAAATTTTTAAGTCGTTGGGAGGGGTACCTGGAAAATTGTACCCTTTTGATAATCGTATGCATTTTCCTCATAAAACATAGATGTTGATGTTTTTTCCTAGTGACATTTCTTAAAGAAAATATTATTAACGTATAACATAACTTCTGCAATCTGCTACTGAATTGCTCATGAATATTTAACAGCAGAATCTCTAAAATTGAAGACTTCTTAATTGACAGAAAATGTAAAGCCAAGGTAGACGATTTAAATCAAATGTCAGCAACTTGGATTGCTATTGAATTTAAGGATCTATTAAACCATAAAAACATGTATATAAGTTGAATATTGAACTTTAACATTCAAAGCGAGAACATTTATTGATTACATTTTATTCTTAATTCACGCATTTGTATTTTGCCGCAGAGCATTTGGTATAGATAATCACATTTTTCGATTTAAACTCACTCCTTCCTGAAATTGAAGGTATATTGCCTGGAGTCTGGATAAAATTTTTTTATTATAAATGCCTGTTGGTTTGTTTGATTGTGAAATCAAACTTGGCACTTGCTGAGACATCTAAATGCAAAGTTTAGGGTGCGTAGCAGTTTTGGAAATGTACGTGTGTATCTGAAAAATGGAAACATATTATCTGCCAGAATTGGGCTCCTTTTAAGATTTAAGGTTAGTATTTATTTGAGTTAGCATATTGAATGCATTCCATGTTTGATGAAACAGTTGAGGTTGATTAACTAAGCCCCGACTAAGCCCCCCTTTTCCTCAACTCCCCTCCCCTCCCCATTTACCTACTCACTCCCTTTGTTCTACCCCCTCCCCACCCCACAGCACTTATGTATATGTATATATATGTACAAATCTATAATTCTGTTTATATTAATGCCTGTTTACTTGTTTTGATCTGAATATATCTATAATTCTATTCACTTATATTGATGCTATTGAAGCCTGTTACTTGTTTTGATGTCTGTTTCCCCCCTTCTAGACTTTCTTCATTGCTGAATTGTACTTTCCAAGCGCTTTGTACAGCGCTCTGCACACAGCAAGCGCTCAATAAATATGATTGAATGAAATGAATAATGTACTATGCAGAAAGCATACTTAGGGAGAAGTTTCATAAACCTGTTGGAAAATATGAGCGTCGGTATAAAAATTGTCAAAAATGAGTCGTTTGAGGCAATGCCAAAACAGAAGAAGGTTAGAATGAGTTCAGAGTTCAGAACTTACCGTTAATAGTTTTTAACCACATAAATGATACCCCATAATTACATCTGGCATGATTTTCATGTATTTTTAAAGTTAGGTCTTATGTCCTGTAAAGTGAGTAAATCCTCTATAGTCTATGTTTCTTGGAGGTATCACTTTTCCAGGCTAGAAACTGCCCTTAAGAAATAGAGTTTTCATATGGAAATGCATGGTGTTGCCTTTGGTGCTTGAAGATAATGTCTGTAATGGTGAAGTTTACCAATGGATGGGTGTGTGTATGTAGGGCGGGCTTAAAAGGTCAGGGCAGGACCCATACCCTCCCTTCCACCCTGTAACACACCCAACTGGCCTCATGTAACCCAGCATGTAGTGCTGAAACCCCCAGAGCGAGCTCACCGTGGGCAGGGAACGTGTCCGCTAATTATGCTGTACTGTCTTCTCCCAAGCACTTAGTACAGTACTCTGCACATAGTAAGCGTTCAGTAAATGCGACTGATTGATAGAGATCAAAATCCTCTCAAAACTACTGCTCCTCAAGAATAGCTCCTTTCTTATTTGCAGTATTTAGATCTCTGAGCCCATTAAGGGACAGAGTCCGTGTCTAATTCCCACCTGGGCACTCTTTTCCAGTGCTTAGTACAGTGCTCTGCACACAATAAGTGCTTAATAATTATGACTACTCCCCGGCAGGTCTGACAGGTATATCTCAGGAGTTTTCCGTCCTCTAGGCGGCTTTGCTTTCCTGAAACACTTTCTCTGCCCCTTGTTTTTCGTTGTCCCAACTAAAACGAAGTTTCATCATCATCATAATAATAATCTGGGTACTTGCTAAGTGCTTGCTATATGCCAAGCACTGTCCTAAGCAGAGGGATAGGTACAAGTTCATTAGGTTGGACACAGTTAGTTCCTGTCCCAGTCTTCATCTGTTTTACAGATGAGATAGGCCCAGAGAAGTGAAGTGACTTGCCCAAGGTCACACAGCTGACACGTGATAGAGTCTGGATTAGAACCCAGATTAGATCCGCCCTTTCCTCTCCACCCAAACGGCTACCTTACTATTACGGGCTCTCGTTATATCCCGGCTAGACTACTGTGTCAGCCTTCTCTCTGACCTCCCTTCCTCCTCTCTCGCCCCGCTCCGGTCTATTCTTCACTCCGCTGCCCGGCTCATCTTCCTGCAGAAACGATCTGGGCATGTCACTCCCCTTCTTAAACAACTCCAGTGGTTGCCTATCGACCTCCGCTCCAAACAAAAACTCCTCACTCTAGGCTTCGAGGCTCTCCATCACCTTGCCCCTTCCTACCTCTCCTCCCTTCTCTCTTTCTACCGCCCACCCCGCACGCTCCGCTCCTCCGCCGCCCACCTCCTCGCCGTCCCTCGGTCTCGCCTATCCCGCCGTCGACCCCTGGGTCACGTCCTCCCGCGGTCCTGGAACGCCCTCCCTCCTCACCTCCGCCAAACTGATTCTCTTTCCCTCTTCAAAACCTTACTTAAAAATCACCTCCTCCAAGAGGCCTTCCCAGACTGAGCTCCTCTCCCCCTCTACTCCCTCTGCCATCCCCCCTTTACCTCTCCGCAGCTAAAGCCTCATTTTCCCCTTTTCCCTCTGCTCCTCCACCTCTCCCTTCCCATCCCCACAGCACTGTACCCGTCCGCTCAACTGTATATATTTTCGTTACCCTATTTATTTTGTTAATGAATTGTACATCGCCTTGATTCTATTTAGTTGCCATTGTTTTTACGAGATGTTCTTCCCCTTGACGCTGTTTAGTGCCATTGTTCTTGTCTGTCCGTCTCCCCTGATTAGACTGTAAGCCCGTCAAACGGCAGGGACTGTCTCTATCTGTTGCCGACTTGTTCATCCCAAGCGCTTAGTACAGTGCTCTGCACATAGTAAGCGCTCAATAAATACTATTGAATGAATGAATGAACCCAAGTCTTTCTGACTCCTAAGCCTAGGCTTTATATTAAACCAGCTGCTTCTACCATTGTGCTAGCATCTGTTCTCCACGCCCCACCAAGTGCATATTAATACTGACATAGCTTCAGAGTAATACATTCGGTTATTTGTTTGTGATTTTTTTTCTTGGGGAAATGCCTGTATAAATCAATCAATCATATTTATTGAGTGCTTACTGTATGCAGAGCACTGTATTGCGTGTTGGGGAGAGTACAGTAGAAGAGAGTCAGTAGATAATGAGCGTATCATCTAGAGAACTTCGACTATAGGGTAGATAAATTTGGTGATTTTTCTTCCTCCATTTTCCATGCCCCTTTTCTTTTCTTTTTTTTGGTCCTTTTTTTCACCACTCTCTTCCTTTCCCTTCAGTTGGTCTCCTGGCTTGTTTCTTCCTGTCTCCTACTGAATTTTGCCTTTCATTATTCCGTCCATTTCTTTAGTCCCTCTCCTTACTATCATTATATTATTGCCTTTTTCCTTCTCTGTCAGTGTTTTTCTATGCCTTCCTCAGTCAATCGTTGGTATTTATTGAGCACTTATCATGTGCAGAGCATTGTACTAAGCACTTAGGTGAGTACAATACAACAGAGTCAGTAGATTCCCCACTCAAAAGGAGCACTCCTCTGTTTCTGAATTTCTCTGACCCTCCCTGGATGCCTCACGTCTCTGTTTCCTTCAGTGTCTTGCAGCTTCTCCTCTAAAGCCCTACATGGACCTAACCCAGATCTTAGGTAACCAAGCACACGATTTCATGTGTTCCCAAACCTGAAGCCCTCTTGGATTCAGATTGGGTTCAGTGTCCTAGCTAGGTCCCTGATGCCCTTTGTTTTTAAAGCCGTTTGGCCTGAAGCGCTTAGTACAGTGCCCTGCACACAGAAAGTGTATCAATAATTAAACAATAATGAATAAATAATTATGGAACGGTACTGGGGTGGATACAGATTAATTGGATTAGACACAGTGTCTGTCTCACCTGAAGCTCACAGTCTAATTAGGAGGGAGTAAGATTTAATCCCCATTTTACAGATGAAGAAATTGAGGCACAGAGAAGTGAAGTGACTTGCCCACAATCACCCAGCAGATTGAAGAAGGGGCATTAGAACCTAGGTCCTCTGATTCTCAGGCCTGGGTTTTTCCCCCAGATCCTGCTGCTTCTCAGATTACCAGGATGGATGATTCCCAGGCCCGGGCTCTTTCCACTAGGCTGCATCGCTTCTCGGGTTACCGCTGATGGATCGATTGATGGCTGCAGCTTGGTGGTATCAGCCTCATTTCCAGAAGCGCTGTTTTGTGTATATTTGGCAGGGGTTCCCCACTTTACTGGGACCACAACCCCCAGTAACCTACGAATGCAACCATACATGCTCCTTGGGAGTGAGGTATGGGCCCCGCTCTAGTTTGGCTCAGGCTATCTTCCCGTCTGGGCTGGACTTGGATACCAAGATTTTGGCCTCTCTGCTTAGGATGGGATCGTGGATGGGCAGTGGAGAGGAAGCAAGGGAATTTCCAGCCTATAAACTACTTTATGACCCACTTTCTCACCTTAACAGTCATCCACTCTGCCCTCCTCTCTTCCTCTGCTTCTCTTTTGTGCACTGTTATTCTCCTTTAGCTGCTCTCTCCTCCCTCACACACAGTTTCTAGCCATACACCTGTAAAGTTCTTCTTTTCTTATCCCATTTTCCCCTCAGGCACTTTTACCCCCTTGTTTGGCTTGGATGGGAAGAAGGGAGCTCAGTTTCTTATTGAAAGAGTGAGGCCATGCAGCTAATCAGTAAGACTGACTTGTGAGGCCAAGCCAAGGCAGGATGAGTCCCTCTCAAATGCGGGTATTTTCTCTGCAAGAATTTCTTATTGTCATGGCTGAAAGTCAGGCCAAACAGGCTGGAACTTGGCTCTCATAAAAGCAGAAAGACTGGAATTTCCATTCTAGTTGTGGAAGCGATTTGCCGGCGGTGGCAGCATCCTATTTAGCTGGCAGGGAAGGATGCCGTGGGTTATGGAGGGGCATTGGTACCAGGGAGAGACAGCATGGCCTGATGTTCCGTCTGTACAATCAAATTCCTCTTCTTGGTCCCCTGGTTAGTCAGTTGCATTTATTGAGCGCTTACAGGGTGCAGAGCACTGTACTAAGTGCTTGGGAGAGTACAATAGAACAATAAACAGGCACATTCCCTGCCTACAATGAGCTTACAGTCTAAAGGGGGTGCAGACATTATTAGAAATAAACTACAGATATTTACATAAGAGCTGAGGGACTGGGAGGAGGGGTGAAAAGAGGGAGCAAGCCTGGGAGACCCAAAAGGGAGTGGAAGAAGAGGAAAAGCGGAGCTAGCCTGGGAAGGCCTCTGTGCCTTCAATAAGGCTTTGAGTGGGGGATAGTCATTGTTGAGTGGGGGAGCGTGTTTCAGGGCAGAGGCAGAACATGGGCAAGAGGTCGGTGGCAAGATAGATGAGATTGAAGTTAATTGAGAAGGCTGGCATTAGAGGAGCGAAGCATGCGGGCTGAGTTGTAGTAGGAGAGTAGCAAGGTGAGGTAGGAAGGGGCAAGGGGATTGAGTATTTAAAGCCAATGGTGAGGAGTTTTTGTTGGGTGTGAAGGTGGCTGGGCAACCACTGGAGTTTCTTGAGGGGTGGGGAAATATGAACTGACTGTTTTTGTAGAAAAATGATCCAGGCGTCAGAGTGAAGTATGGGCTGGAGTGGAGGGAATCAGGAGTCAGGGAGGTCGGCAACGAGGCCGATACGGTAATCGAGGCAGGATAGAGGAGGTGGTTGAAGGTGATGCCTTTAGGAGTGCAGTCCCGGGCTGTGTAGCACCTCCCAAATAGGGCCTGGCCACGCCAGCCTTCTCATCCATTCAGGGCACCGTTGCCGCTCTGCAACCCCTACCCCGCTCTGAGCCCGGGGTCCGGAGCGAGAGGTGATTTGGTTCCACTTGCTTGCCCCTCTTCCCTCCCTCTACCACCCTTCACTCTGCTGCCACCGTCACCACCATTCCTGGCATTCCAGGGAATAGGAAAGAGCTCTTCCTTGTGGGCAGGGAATGTGGCTACCAACTCTGCGGTGTTGTGCTCTCCCAAGCCCAGAGTCCAGTGCTCTCCACCAGAAATGCTCAATAAATATTCATTCCTTCGTATTTATTGAGCGCTTACTGTGTGTAAAGCATTGTATTAAGCCCTCGGGAGAGTATAGTAGTCCAAGAGACAGACACATTCCTGCCCACAACGATCTCACAGTCTGGAGGGGGAGATAGACGTTAGTATAAATTAAAATTAAAATAAATAAATAAATTACAGATATATGCAGATGTGCTGTGGGGCTGGGAGGGAGGATGAATGAAGGAGCAAGTAAGAGCGGCGCAGAAGGGAGTGGGAGAAGAGAAGAGGAGGGCTTAGTTTGGGAAGGAAGGCTTAGGGACTGATCGATGGTGAGTCTGAGAGGGAGAGGTTGGCCCAGGCCCGTAGGCCTTGCGTGATCTGAACTGTGGGCCCGAGGGTCCAGCGGCCGGCAGGGAGGAAGATCATTTCCCTTTTCTGGAGGTTTTTATCCCCTGCTGTAACAGGCAGGGTCTTGTGTGGGGAGGAGAGGGCCAGCGGGCCCCCAGCCTAGAGCTCTGTCAGTGACGTCATCACGCTGCCCTGCACGCTAGCTGTGACGTCATCGGCTGTCCGCTCAGATCACAAAACCCTGTTCTGTACTGGACAATAGTTTGTAAATCACCCAGTCAATCAGTAGTACTTATTGAGTACTTTTTGCAGAGCACTATACTGAGCACTTGGAGAATGCAACAAATGTGTTTCTTCAGTGGTTATATTGTACTCTCCCAAGCACATAGAACAGTGCTCTTCACATAGTAAGTGCTCAGTAAATTCATTCAGTCGCATTTATTGAGCGCTTACTGGGTGCAATACAATATAGCAGTAAAGTGAGACACTCCCTGCCCATAATGGGCTTACAGTCTGATCGACTGACTGAACAGTTAACACACATGCCCCCTACCCTCAAAGGGCTTCTCATCTAGTGGGGAAAAAAGACACTGAATCCAGTTAGAGGTAGGAGGAAGCAAGAGGATTTTTAAAGCCATTGTCGTTCTTTCCCCATGTCAGCTCCCTCACCACAAGACGCTCATATTCCCGAAAAGAATAAACTCTTTACCTTTCATTTCTCTGGGCTAAAAATTGCCCCATTTCCTTTAGTGTTTTATAACAGAATCTGTTTTCCAGCCCTTTTGTCATTTTTTTACTCATCTCTGCACCCTCCAAATTATCTTCATACTTTATAAGAAGTGCTGATCCAACCTGGATTCAGCTCTCTAATAAGAGTTTGATCTTTCAGTACATCTGAGAACTGCATGGGCTTTTTTTTTTTTTAACACCACCACTTTGCCGATTTGTAGAGGACTTCATCAGCCTTAATGTTATTTCATTTATGAAGATTGATAAGACCAGATACCTGTAATAATAATGTCATAACATCATTTATTCATCATGCAGGTCCCTAGGAATCCCGATCTCCCAAATTCAGCTCAAGCACAAAAAGAAGAGCAGAAGAAGATTGATGAAGCGGAACCTCACACCACAGAAGAGACTGAAGAAAAGGAAAAACTGCTCACCCAAGTAAAGTTTTACAATGTGACAAATGAAAAACTAACAGGAAGATGAATAAAGGAAAGCAAATAGTATACAGGCCTACCCCATGTTATGGCAGGGTTATGGTCATTGAAAACAAAATTAAACTTCCCGTAAACTTCTGCTTGATTAATTAAGAGCCATGTGAGGATCTCTGGAAAAATAATATGTTCTCTGTGCTGTGATGTTAAACATCCCTAAAGTATTGTTTCATCTTTGTTAAAATACTTCAAAGCATAACATCACAGGATATTTCAGTTTTCTTTTATAAATCCTAAAAATAAATCCCTTTCAAAAACTACTAAAACACAAAACATAGTCAAACAATGGAGCTAATACCCTAAACCTATAGGCTGAATTCATTCATTCGTTCGATCATATTTATCAAGTGCTTACTGTGTGCAGAGCACTGTACTAAGTGCTTGGGAAAGTACAATTCAGCATTAAACAATGACAGTCCCTGCCCAAAATGACCTTACAGTCCATGGTCGTTATGGGCAGGGAATGTGTCTACTAATTCTTTTGTACTCTCCACATAGTAAGCGCTCAATAAATACCATCGATTAAACCTAATTATAACATGGTGTAGTTACACAGTAACTGAACCTCTAGGCTGTCTTACAAAGCATGCCATTGTGCAGAATGCACTTTTTTAAATAGTATTTAAGTGCTTATTATGTGCCAGGCACTGTTCTAAGCGCTCACAGCCTTAATTCCTATTTTACAGTAAGTGAGGCCCTGAGAAGTGAAGTGATTTGCCCAAGGTCACATAGACAAGTGGCAGAGCCAGGATGAGACCCCCAGGCTCAAGCCACTAGGCCACGCTGCTTCTGGTATTTCCAGATTAGCTGCATGGTCCTAATCCCCTACCCCACCTCTCACCTCTCCTTAGTTGCCTTTCGGCTTCCCTTCCTTCCATTCATTCCATTCAGTTGTATTTATTGAGCGCTCTGTGTGCAGAGCACTGTACTAAGCGCTTGGGAGAAGACAAAAGGTCAATAAAAAGGCACATTCCCTGCCCATAACAAGCTCCCAGTACGGCCCCCCGATATGGAATTGTGCCGTGTGGTATAGTAGTTTGGTTTTTTATCTCCAGTCTGAGCCACAGCTGCCCATTGTCTCAACCCTCCCTGCCGCTTCCCCTTGGTTGACTTGCAGCCTAGCTTCCCTGCTCCGGCTGGGACCGCCACATCAGAGCAGCGGATCGGGGTAGGTTGGGGAGCCAGCAGACCCTCCAGAGCCTGTGGTGTTCTCCCCCTCCTCCCCGTTTATCCCACCAGGATCCCCGGCACCTTTATCTCTGCAGCCTCCATCAGAAAAGGAAAAGAGGCGAGGTGGGAAGTGGAGGAAATGTTGGCCGTTATGATTGCCATTAAGGTTTAGAATGAATTGAAATGGAGGAGGCCCAAAATGATCCCACAGTACAGTCTGGCACAAAGGGAGATGGAGGGGCGGGGCAGGAGGAAGGTCAGAAAAGCAGCCGGAAACAGGAGAGTTGGGGAGGAGGGGACAGGGAGGGAATTGTCCGACCTGCAGTGAGGGGATGTTACATCGAGAGCTGGATCTACACAACATAAGGTATTGTAGGTCAGCGAAAGGTTTCAACATGTCCCCTGGTTTTAAGTAAAATGGGGTGCTCAGAATCCAAGTATGCCTATGCCATAATAAAGTTACAAAAAACTCCCTGGGTGATTGCAGAGATGTTTCACTAATCTTCTCTTTTGGACGCATCACAGAAATTCATATAGAGGGGATTGACTAGGTGATTTTTTTAATGGTATTTGTTAAAAGCACTTACTGTGTGTCAGGCACTGCTCCAATGTCAGGCACTGCTCTAAGCACTGGGGTAGATACAAGGTAATCAAGTAGACACAGTTCATGTTCCACATGGGGCTCAAAGTCTTATTCTCCATTTTACAGATGAGGTAACAGTCCCAGAGAAGCGAAGTGCCTTGCCTAAGGCCACACAGCAGACAAGTGGCGGAGCTGGAGATAGAACCCCAGTCCTTCCGACTGCCAGGCCCCAGCTCTGTCCACTAGCCCATGCTGCTTCCCACATAGCCTTCAGGAGATCTGCGGAGACTGGCAAAATTGGCCATAGTTCTTCCATCACCTCTCCATTGCATTGAAAACAAGGCTTTGGCTTTTTCTTCAAATGGCAGTTTGTTTACTCTGACAATAATTAATCAACATCTCTTTAGATTTAGAATGGGAAACATTTCAGTTCACAGGGATCATCGGAGGCTTCTCTTGATACATGTAATTAGTAATTTGTTTTGAATCTCAAAAAAGAAGCATCAGCCATTAAGAGTGCAAATAAGGAAGGGGTTTTGATCTTCTCAAGTTTTAGAAATGGGACTTTGTATCGAAGAAATGAACCACAGAGCCAGCAGATTGAATAAATCCACCTTTCACTATGATGTGTTTTCTGTTTCTTCCCCACAGGGATTCACAAACTGGAACAAACGAGATTTTAACCAGTTTATTAAAGCCAATGAGAAGTATGGGCGGGATGACATTGATAATATAGCCCGAGAAGTGGAGGGAAAATCACCCGAAGAGGTCATCGAATATTCAGGTTTGCACAAAATATGGAACATACATTTTTATTTTGGTTTGATTCATCCCTCCTGTCTTAGGGCCTCAGGGGTTTAGCAAAAGCAACTTGAAACTTGCTTGCGTGTGAGACGCTAGTGAAAGAAAGTGAAGTTTAAAATGATTGACTTTGTACTATCAAGTACTAATGCTGAAACGCCTTTTTTCTGAGAGCTTGAGTGGTTCTGTAGTGAATTAGTTTCCTCTGGCTGATGATGAACAAAAAAAACTCCCTTCCCCACACTGCCCTACTAAGCCTGCTGGTATGTCTAGGGTTAGAAGGATCTGGTTTCTGCCTGCTCTCGGTTCAGTCAATCAATTGTATTTATTGAGTATTTACTGTGTGCAGAGCACTGTACCGTGCTTGGGAGAGTCCAAGCAGCGAAGCAGTTTAGCAAAGAGGCATGACCTAGTGGAAAGAGCATGGGCCCGGGAGTAGAGAATTTGGCTTCTATTTCCACCTCTGCCACATGTCTGCTAGGTGATCTTGGGCAAGTCACTTTACTTCTCAATGCCTCAGTTAACTCATTTGTAAAATGGGGATTAAGACTGGGAGCTCCATGTGAGCCAGAGTCTGTATCCAACCTGATTCCCTTGTATCTACCTCAGTGCTTAGAAGAGTACTTGACACACAGTAAGCGCTTAACATATACCACAGTTATTATTATTACAGCATAACGAGTTGGTAGACACATTCTGTGGCCACAATGAGTTTACAATCTAAAGGGGAAGATAGGCATTAATATAAATAAATTATGGATATGTATATAAGTGCTGCGGAGCTGATGGTTTGGGTGAATAAAGGAGCACAGAAGGGAGTGGGAGAAGAGGCTTAGTCAGGGAAGGCCTCTTGGAGGAAATGTGCCTTCAAGAAAGCTTTGAAGGTGCGAAGAGGGAGAGGCAGGATTTCGGCGAGAGGTTGGCGGTAAGATAGACAAGAATGTGGTACAGTGAGTAGGTTGGCATTAGAGGAGCGAAGTGTGCTGGCTGGTTTGTTCTAGGAGAGTAGTAAGGTGAGGTAGAAGGGAGCAAGGTGACTGACTGCTTTTAAAGTCTATGGGAAGGAGTTTCTCTTTGAGGTGTAGGTGGATGGACAACCACTGGAGGTTTTAAGGAGTGGGGAAACAAAGACTGAATGTTTCTTTAGAAAAATGATTATGGGTTATGCTAAGAGTGATCCTCCTCCATATGTTGGTGATAAGGAGAGGTGGATTTCAAGTCCTTCACTTAAATGCCCTGGGAAAATTCCCCAGTAAGTAATATTGTGACTTTTTATCCCGAGTTTGCTGCATTTGTGACTCAGCTCTGGGTAAATAACCCATGATTAGGGAGGCCAGAGTGGTTTGCATCAGTTTAAGATTGAACCTTGGAGATTGGTCCCTGGCTCATTCTCTGATTTTGGGGTCTACTCTGGGCAGGCCTAGGGATTTGGTTCTGTCCCATTTGTGACCATCCTATACCAGTTTTTGAATGGACCCAAATCTCTAGATGAACCATATAGGCTCCTAAAGGATGTTTAGAATTCTGTAGTTCAGTATCTTTCTGGGTAGTCCTGGATTACTCCGTCCTTGACAATTCACCATTTGTTGCCTATGTTTCTCGGTTTAATCTGCGCACTGCAGAATGGATTTTCTGAAACTGTAGCTATGGAAGGTGACGATGCACTGTTGTTCTACTGTAAGAAACTCCTTAATTTCTAATGACGCTAGTGACTAATGATACCCACAACTTTGACAGCCCTAAATTTCAAAAAAGTTGAAAGCTGAATCAAGAGAGGTGGTGAGCATGTCACCACGGCAGCATCAACTGCCAAACCAAACTAAAAGATTCATAGAGTGGTGTTGCTATATTTGGTTATAAGATCCAGATGGGTTGTATAGTTCACGTCCGGGTTCTTCAGCAGTTTCCTCATCTGTAACACAGGGAATTAATGCCTGCTCCTCTCTCTCGCCCAGACTGTGAGCCCAGGGTGGAGCAGGGACTGTGTCTGACCTGATTATCCTGAATCTATCCCAGCACTTAATAAGAACAGGGAATGTGTCTGTTTATTGTTAAATCGTACTCTCCCAATCGCTTAGTACAGTGCTCTGCACACAGTAAGAGCTCAATCTATACGATTGACCGACTGACATAGTAAGTGCTCAACCAATTCCATGATGATGTCAATGATTATCAAAGCAGTTTCTCTAGCATCTCTTTGGGCACCCACGCAGCCTCAGTTGGCAGGATAGGCTAGCCAACGATGAAGGCCCAGAACACAGCTAGAAGTGATGCTGATTACAACCTAATTCCCCGGGAAGAGATGAGGGCAAAAACGTGTCCGCTGAGTGTCCGAACAGCTGTCATCCCGGTGCAGCCACATGCAGGGTGGGCAGAAGAAATGCTTTAAGGCTAAAATAGAGCCCAACCTCAAGCGATAAGCAGAAATGTGTGCTGCTGAGAGGAAACGGCAGCGAGCAAAGTGGCCCGTTGTGAAGCAATCAAGAACGGTACGGCTCTTCTCAGATAAAGGGTTCGGACGGACAATGGGTCAAGAAGGCAGTGTTGAAATAAATTCTAGGCGCTGCAAGGGGTAGTTGCAGCTGGGGAAAAGAACACAGAAAAATTCCACGTTGTTCCAAACCCTAGGTAACCCCAGATTAAAGGTGAATTTCCTAAAATACGAAGCTTTAGAATGAAAAAATAATGCATCTCCCCAGTTACCTTGCTCCTGTATTTGTGAACTGTCACTTGTCTCCAGCCTCAGAAAGCCACCTGCTTTGGGATAGAGACAGATTCTTCTGCTCTCTGTGATTTTGGCCTAAAATTATTATATTCTTGTGCCTTGTAACAATAAAAATAATCAGGGTATTTAAGCGCTTACTGTGTACCAGGCACTATACTAAATGCTGGGAAGGATACAAGCAAATCAGGTTGGACACAGTCCCTGTCCCACATGGGGCTCGCAGCCTCAACCCTCATTTTACAGATGACCTAATTGAGCCCCAGAGAAATGAAGTGACTTGTCCAAGGTCACACAGCAGACAAGTGGCAGAGCCAGGATTAGAACCATGACCTTCTGACTCGCCGACCAGTGCTCTATCCATTACACCATGCTGCTTCCCATTGAATTGTTGGGATTCATGGTTACAGTATGGACCTTGAATCCCAGGAAGCTTCCTTCAGTGGACAGGGAATGCGTTGGTTACATTGTTATATAATACTCTCCAAGCACATAACCTAACCCTCATCCCCAGCTCCACAACTGCCTTCATTTCCAGTAAAGCAAAGGTGAGAGTATGGGGAGGGAGGGGGGAGAAGAAGTGCAATGGAAAATATACCCCTTGGTCACAGTGGGGTTCCTTCTGCTACCTCTAGAAACGTCCCACCCAAACAGACAAAGAAGCCACCTGAACATATGATCTATTGTCTTCCAAACCCAGTTTCTATCCATTAGACCACACTGCAAGCAGATCAGATCAGATCAGTCTCTGGGTAGGAAGTATCACTGAAGGTGGAGTCTCTCTAAATGTCGGCCTTTGTGGTATTCATTGAATAATCAGCGTGTTACTGATTAAGGAAACATCTAAAGGGGCTGACGGTGAAACTTGTAATTCCTGAAGCTCGTCTGAATTTCAAGCAAAGCATTAGTTTCCCAGTTTTGCCAAACCTTATGAAAAACATGTTACCATTCTCTACTTAAATTCCAAGATTGTAGGGATAGAAGAAAATTAATGTTTTATTACAGTTCCTAGGTATGCAGGCAGTCCTCTAGACTCTAAGCTCATTATGTGTAGGGGATCGGTCTGCTAATCCTGTTGGATTGTACTCTCCCTAGTGCTGAGTACAGTACTCTCCACAAAATAAGTGCTCAATAAATACCATTGATAGATTGATTGATTCATCACCCTGGTTCTTGTTGTTTCATTGTAAAGCCATTCATGTATTAGGGAACGTACACTTTAACTTGTGGAGTGCTTTTTGTTTCGCCGCTGCTGTTTGGAATGAAAGCCAGGAGACACTCCCACTTCATTGGGACTCTTTTTGAACAATTGCTTAAATTGTAGAGCTACCACATAGTAGTTCTTGAGTGGGTTTAACTCATTTTGATCATGTACTGAGAACTGCGGATCAAAAGTGGCCAGCAGGAGATTGCGAAGTGCTTGACGAGGATTAAGAAAATTGGGAAAACCATTAGTTTGAATTCTATATTCGATGTTTTCCACAATTGCACTTCCTCCATCAAGGTTCACAGTTATCACTGTTGGTGTTGTGTCTCTTCAGTATTTTAAAAACATATTCCACGTATGCACCCAGTGCCTTTCATCTGGTAGAGAACATTTCCCTGGAACCGAATTCCCCATATTTACAAATTGGATTTGTGTAACAATGTTTCTCTTAAGGAGTTTCCTTTTTAAAGAACGTGACTACAGCAGTAACATTTAGTTTATTCTTTTTCAGTAAGCATCCCTGGTAGGCTGCCATGAGAATGAAATCCCATCTTCTGGTCCAACTTAGTTTTAAAATATAATATTTTTGCCTTTCAGCTGTCTTTTGGGAACGTTGCAATGAGCTGCAAGATATCGAAAGAATTATGGCTCAGATCGAACGAGGCGAAGCAAGGATCCAACGAAGAATCAGTATCAAGAAAGCTTTGGATGCCAAGGTAGCATTTTTCCTGAAATTTTTAGTAATGGTTTTGCCGCATATACCGCCATTGTGATGAAATTTGTTGTTCTGAACTGTTTTTTTGGTATTCAGATCGCAAGATATAAAGCCCCATTTCATCAGTTGCGCATTCAGTATGGAACAAACAAAGGAAAGAACTACACAGAAGAAGAAGACAGGTTCTTGATTTGCATGTTACACAAAATGGGCTTTGATAAAGAAAACGTCTATGAAGAACTAAGACAGTGCGTGCGCAACGCTCCACAGTTCAGATTCGACTGGTTTATCAAGTCGAGAACGGCCATGGTAAGTTTCTTAAGGTTTTACTTTTAAGCAGAAGGAAACTGCGCATCTTTGTTAGGTTGCAGTTTGGTTCTTGGTCCGAACAACAGAAGTTAGGAAGCAATAAGGCAGAAGGAGGACAATTTTTATTTCTTTTTTTTTCCCCTTCATGATTTTCTGCTCTAAGACTTGCTTGGTTTGGTGTTTTTTAAGTTACAGTGCTGGTAAATAATGTTCTTGGATGAAATTGAAAATAAATACTGCCCTAAAATCTTAAAAGGGTTACACCCTGTCAGTCAAGAAGATTTAAAAAACGATAATCTGTGAAGCCAGTTTTTCATTCACTAAAATTAGCACTCTGAATGATGACTCCATCCATAACTGACCTTTAAATAGGGTTCATTTTTCACAATCAGGTGGTGAGTTTTCCGAGGCTGAGCCAAAAATTGGATGGTTATGGAATCATGTTTAATATTTAACTATATTTTTACTTTTAATAGATTGGTAAAACACTGATTTGGCAGAAACTTCAGCACGTTGTATACTACATTGAATTACAATGAAACTTAGATTTTCCTACCCAGTAGTTACAATTAAATGAAGATTGCTTTTATATTGGTTATAAGCACCGAAAATGAAGAGTTAGCAAATGAAGGTGCTACTACGAAAGAGTCCCTAAATTATATTTATGGAAAAAGATTTGAAAATGAGTTGACATTCCCAAACTATCCATTAGCAACACTCCAAAATCAGAGTTGAAGAAAGGAGAGCATAATATCAGTGATGTATACCCATGTGATCAGTGGTATTTATTGAGCACTAACTATGTGCAGAGCACTTTACTAAGCACTTGGCAGAGTACAATCCAACAGAAGTGGTACATACATTCCCTGCCCACAATGAGCTTACATTCTAGAGGGGAAGACAGACATTGATGTAAATAAATTTAATGTCACAAATATAGGCAAAGTTATGTGTGTATATAAAGAAGCAGCGTAGCATAGTGGATAGAGCATGGGCCTGGGAATCAGAAGGTCCTGGGTTCTAGTACCAACTCTGCCACTTGAGTGCTGTATGACCTTGGGCAAGTCATTTAACCTTCTCTGTGCCTCAGGTACCTCATCAGTGAGCCCCATGTGAGACATGGACTGTGTCCAACCTGATTAGCTTGTATCTACCCCAGTGCTTAGAACAGTGCCTGGCACATAGTAAGTGTTCAATAAATACCATAAATGTTATTATTATTATTTCATTTCCAGAGTAGTTGGTATATAGCTATGCTTGGCTTTTGAAGACAAGACTAATGATAATGAACTACTAGTGCCCTTGTGTGTGTAGGTGTGGCCGAAAGGCCAGCGTGCTAACGCTCCACTGCACTGCGTCCACGGACATGTGGTCATCCTTGTCATCGTGACACGTTTGTTCCTCTTAGGGTCTTTTTCGAGACCGCTGCTTAGGCTCCCCTTGTTCACCCAGACTTCCTCCCTAGATGCCAATCCCCGGCAGTGACTCTGGTGTTCCACGGCTCTGACGCACTGTGCGAACCTCCTTCTAGACTGTGAGCCCCTTGTTGTGAAGGGATTGTCTCTATTTGTTGCCAAATTGTACTTTCCAGGCTCTTAGTACAGGACTTTGCACACAGTGAATGCTCAATAAATACGATTAAATGAATGATTGAACCTGGGCTTGGCTCGGCCTTTGTTAGTTCTGCCCTCGGCGTTTGCATTTGAGCCCCTTCTGGGTCCCCTTCTATTCTCCATCTACACCACTCCCTTGAAGAAGTCATTTGCTCCCGTGGCATCAACTCTTATCTCTGTGCGGATGATTCCCAGATCTCCATCTCCAGCCCTGGTCTCCCTCCTCTGCAATCCCACATTACCTCCTGCCTTAAGGACATCTCTACTTGGATGTCCGTAATAACAGAAGCCAAAAACAACTTGCCTGCCCACAGGGAGTTTACGATCTAAGTCACAGGCTTACCTGAAATCAGAGTTCATTGTTCCAAAATTGCTGTATGTCTGGCAGGTGGTTTTTTTTTTTTGTTTGTTTGTTTGTTTTTTGTTTTCCAAGAGCTTGATATTCAGTCTTCTCGATCAATCATTCAGTTGGTAGGCAATCAATGCCTATTGAGTGACAGGTACTGTATTCAGCAGTAGAGAGAGTATCACAACAGCAAGACTTGGTTCCCTGCCATCCAGGAGCTTAAAGTAGCTTGAGGGAGATAGATGAAAATGATTTACTAATAGGAAACCTGACGAAGGGCAAGGGTAAAGCAGGAAGAATTACCAACACACCAGGATGATATAGCTGAGCAGCGAATGGAAAATATAGCTAACTTAATGAGTAAAATAGATAAATCAAAATACATAAATAAAACATATGTACACAAGCTCTGAGGGTAGAAATCAAGGTCCCAAGGGCTAAGGATGAGTGTTGGGCCTCTGTGTCTGAGGTAATTGAGGTAGGCTCGGATGCTTGTTTTTGGTAATGACTGTTATGTTGTAATATTGTACTCTCCAAAGCGTTCAGTACAGTGCTGTGCATCCAGTGAGCACTCAGTAAATACGATCGGCTGACTGACTGACAAATTCAGTAGCTCTAGCATGGGCTTCGTGAATATTGGGTTACCCAGAGGCAATCTCGGAAACAGAGGCAGATGTTGTAGGTCTGGCAGTTAGGAAGTGTTTTCACGTGCACTCGAGGGTCGTGGACCGTCGATTCCGTGCCGGCATTTTAGTCACATGAGCACTCATGGATAGGATTTCACAAAACGTCACCTCGAGAAACAAAGGCGAAGGCTGTCTTTCTATGCATATATATGCACGTAGACTAAGTTACTTGTGGGCAAGGATCACTTTGCACTTTGCATTGCATTGCATTACAACTCTGTTGTACTTTCCCAAGCACTTAGTATAGACCTCTGCGTATAGGGCTCTGCACACAGGAACCACTCAATAAATACCATTATATGTAAGGAGAGAGTGTCTTGCTACGCACATAGTCATCTTTGTTTTACATTATGCATCTGTATTACATGCGTATGTACCCACACATGGAAGCTCGGGGAGTTACAACCTGTTGAAGACCCATATAAAAATAATAATAGAAATGCTGGTATTTGTTAAGCACTTACTACATGCCAAGCACTGTTCGAAGCACTGGGGTAGATACAAGATAATTAGGTTGTCCCACCTGGGGCTCACAATCTTAATCCCCATTTTCCAGATGAGGTAACTGAGGCCCAGAGAAATTAAGTGACTTTCCCAAAATCATACAGCTGACGAGTGGCAGAGGGGGGATTAGAACCCACGACCTCTGACTCCCAAGCCTTTCCACTAAGCCACGCTGCTTCTCACAGTTTAAGTGGGAGGGAGATGGGTATTGAATCCCTACTTTGCCGATGAGAGAACTGAGGGATAGAGAAGCGAAGTGACTTGCCCAAGGTCACACAGCAGGATTAGAATCCAGGTCCTCTGACTCCCACCTCTTTCCACTTGGGTATGCTGGATATATTGTTTCTCTTAGGCCACACTACCATGTGCCAGGCAGTATACTAACAACAGGGGTAGACACAAGGTAATCAGGTTGGACACAGTCCGTATCCTTATTAGGACTCACTGTCTTGATCCCCTTTTTACAGATAAGGTAATGGAGACACAGAGAAGATTTCAAATCCTTTCAGTCCATCCTTACTAGGAAGTTTCTCTGATCCCCTGCTCATCTCAGTTGCCCTTCCCTGAGCCCACCCTTGAAGGAACCATGCATTTTGAACTTAGTGCTTCCCGAGTTTTCATGCCATTAGCATTTCATAGACACTTTGTCTACATTCCCCTTTTTGCCAGTAAATTCAGTAAGCTCATTATGGGCAGGAAACGTGTCCGCTAATTCTGTTATATTTTACTCTCCCAAATGCTTAGTGCACATAGTAAGCACTCAGTCGATACCATCGATTAATTGATGTGACAGAACATTTATGATACTGGCACCTGGTTTTGATGAGATCCACAGTCCTGACAACATAATACGCCTTTTGTCCCTTATGTCGGCCATCGATATTGAATCAAAGCACTACAGTAAAGTAGATTTTTTAAATGGTCTGCTTTTGTTAGGAAAGAATAGATTTCCGTTAAGATAGTTTCCAGAGGGAAAAAAGTCAGTACTGTATGTATTCTCTAAAAGCCACTAGGTGTCTCCCAAAGCCTGTTGAAATAACCCATTCTTTCCTCCATCTTCCCATCTCTCTTCCAAACGTTTTCTTCAGAAAATTTTATTTAATCAATAAATGCAAATTTCTCCCTCTTTTTTTTTAACAATTCAAAGACAGATTCCAACTGCAATATTTGTTCGAAACCATAAGCTGAGAGGTTTAAAACATATAATATGGTACGGTGTTCTTTTTTTCCCTCAGAGTGTGAGGGAATATATCAGTATGTATGTGGTTACTTTTCAAAAGGAAGAGTCTGCCTTTTTTCCCGAAAATCTCTCTTTAAAAGACTTTCTGATTTCTTTAGTAACTTCACTTAGCTTCTTTTTTATTCTCATTGAGGTTATATGTCCTCTAAGTTGTGCTACTTGTAGTCAGGGCGACTTTTTGGGTCATGAGCCAGCATTGTAGAGCAGGGTTTCAAGTGAAGAAGAGTAGGCATTTTTCTTGAGTTTGTTTCAAGCTGGGACATTATGCTTACAAGAACTGGAAATGTCTCCATCAGGGCTCTTAGCTTCAGGATTTACAAAGATTACTAGACTGTAAACTCATTATGGGCAGGGAAGGTGTCCGCTAATTCTGTTGGATTGTACTCTCCTAAGCATTTAGTGCAATACTCTGCACATAGTAAGCCCTCAATTAATAATTAATACCATGGAATGATTGATTACTAAAACCGAAAGGAATAGTGAAAAAAATCATTATGAGAAAGGGTATACTCAGTGCCCATCTCCCCCTCTAGACTGTAAACTCATTATGGGCAGGGAGCGTATCTGCTAATTATGCTGTATTGTACTCTCCCAAGCATTTAATACAGTGTTCAACACATAGTAAATGCTCAATAAATGTGATCAATGGATTGATCGATAGTCTTTCCATACATTTGTCCTTTTTAGCTGATTCATCTTAGCAGCAGTCCTTTGAGTGAAGCAGAGCAAATGTTTCCTCTCCTCTTTTTCCGGTCACAAGTTACCTTAGCTGGTTACTTCTGAAAGTATGCTGGAGGTGCAGAGGGCTGTTGAGGCAGAAATGATAAGACTGAAATATAGAACTCACCCTGGTGGCCACACCTTTTGTCCCCTGCAGTTCTTCTGAACAATATGAGGGGAAAGACAAATCTCTTTACTGAAAATTAGGGGCAATCCTTGTTTATTTTTTAAATCACTTTTTGTAGGTTCAATCAACCAATTGTTATATCCATTGCTAGATTTTATCTATTGCTACATTTTCTCTTCTTTCAGATGCATTTTTCCTCCTAATTTTCACATTTTAGAGAGGAGCACAGTCTCGTTGAAAGAGTGTGGGCCTGGGAACCAGAGGACGTGGGTTCTAATCCTGTCTCTGCCACTCGCCTGCTTTGTGATCTTGGGCAAGTTCCTTAACTTCTCTGTGCCTCAGTTCCATCTTCTGCAAAATGGAGATTCAATACCTGCTCTCCCTCCTACTTTGATTGCAAGCCTCATGTGGGACTTGATTAACTCCTATCTACTCCAGTGATTAGTACCCCAACCCCCTCATACTAACGAAGTGGTTTTATTGTGTATGAAATTATTACTTGTTGCTCTCTGTAGATATTTAATTTCCTGATTAAGTAGAGATGGTGGTACATTGTGAAGCAGCGTGGCTCAGTGGAAAGAGCACGGGCTTTAGAGTCAGAGGTCATGGGTTCGAATCCCAGCTCGGCCACTTGTCAGCTGTGTGACTTTGGGCAAGTCACTTAACTTCTCGGTGCTTCAGTTACTTCATCTGTAAAATGGGGATTAAGACTGTGAGCCCCCCGTGGGACAACCTGATTCCCCTGTGTCTACCCCAGCGCTTAGAACAGTGCTTGGCACATAGTAAGCGCTTAACAAATACCAATATTATTATTATTATTGTGAAAGAATTTTGTTTTAAACAGCCACTTATCAAAGTGTCATGTGAATTCCAGTCAGTCAATCAAATTTACTGAGTGCTTAATGTGTGCAGAGCACTGTACTAGGTGCATGGGAAAGTACAAAATAATAATGAGCAGTGATAACAATAACACTATAACACTAACAATGCTAAAGCCTCAAAGGATCCTGGACTTAAGCTTATTTATTGCAGGTGAGTGAATCACTGCCAGGGTGATTTATATATTTACTGGTTAGTTATTGGGTTGCAATTTTTGCCACTTCTGACCCCCCAAATTGAAATAACTTGAGCTAGTAATAGTAGCAATATTTACCGAGCCTTTACTGAGTTGAGGACACTGTATAAAGCATTTATGTTTTCTGTCTCCTAAGGACTTGCATGGTAAATGGACAGACATAATGATACATGTATCCACAGGGGATAAGAATGGGCATAAATAAATAAGTGTGTATAGAAGTGCAGGAGGCAACCAAAAGGTGAAAATAAGAATTGGGGTAATAGTAATTAACCAGGGAGGGATTATTGGAGGAAGTAAAATGTTAGGAGTGATTTGAAGGTGGGGGTGGATGAAGTTTGGTGGGTTTGGTAGGGAAGGGCATTGGAGGCTCTGGGAATAAAGTGAGCTAGCAATCAGAGGCAGGTAAGATGAGAACTGGGAACAGTCAGGACATTGGCTTAGAAGGAGTGAAGTGGGCAAGTGACTTGCCCAAGGTCACGCAGCAGACAAGTGGCAGAGCTGGGGTTAGAAGCTAGTTCTTCTGGACTCCCAGGCTTGGTCTCTATCCACTAGACACGCTGTTCCTCGATGCTTTCCTCAAAAGCATGTCAATGCACCCGGGAAATGCTTTTAAGGAAAATATCAGTTTCAGCAGTAGAATGGACTTGACTGCAAAATGAGTGAGGAACTGAGATTGATATCTGGGTTGTGGGCTTCACTCACCGGGAGGATGGTGATGTTGTCAATGGACAAGGGCAAATCGGGAGGAAGGGATGGTTTAGGAGGCAAGATGAAGTTCAAGAAAATATTCTCGTTGTTAGTTTAAACCTCAGGACCTTGTAAAACATTCAAAACCTTGTTTGCGTGCACAGGTCTGACCAAAACTTAAGTAGATACTACCCTAAAGGTTAAAATGTTGATTCCCCCCTTTTTTGCTTACTTCAATTTACTTTACTTAGTTTAATCATCAAGTAATCATCAGCATCTAGGTCTCCACCTGAACAGTCCATCAATTAATAGTATTTATTGAGTGCTCACCGTGTGCAGAGCACTGTACTAAGCACTTGGGAGAGTAAAACAGAACAGAGCTGATAGACATGTTCCCTGCCCACAAGGAGCTTACTGTCTGGGAGGTGGAGGCAGACACCAATACAGATAAATAAATTACAGATTTGTGCATCAGTGCTGTGGGACTATGAGGGGGGAAGAACCATGAGAGCAAGATGGGATGACTCAGAAGAGAGTGGAGAAGAGGAAAGGGAGGTTTAGTCTGGGAAGACCTCTGGGAGCAGATGTGGCTTCAATGAGGCTTTGAAGGTGGGGAGCGTCATTGTCTGTCAGATTTGAGGAGGGAAGGGTTTCTGGACCAAATGATGCAGAAGGGGGAAAGAGCAGAAGGAATGGCTTAGTTGGGGAAAGCCTTTTGCAGGAGATGGGATTTGAATAAGCCTTTGAGGGAAGAGTGGTGGTCTGTCAGATATGAAATGAGAGGGAGTTCGAGGACAGAGGCAGGACAAGGCCTCAGCAGAAATTTGGTTTACCGACTATATTTGGGCCTTATCTGGGGCAGCGTCTCCTACACTGATATTGAGACTCCACAGATCTCATCTGAACTAGAGGAATGAAGGACTAAGTTTGAGATGTGCATTTCTCTACCGTTCCAGTGCTATTGCTTGACATCAATCGAGGCATCAGATCTGAATGCTAATCAAAAGAAAATCTGAAGCAAAAGAAGGTTAAGCAGTTTGTCCTAGATGACTCAGTGCAAAGCCTGAGATAGAAGCCAGGTTTCTTGACTTCTTAAATTATTTTTAATTTTTATAGTATTCGTTAGGCTCTTATTATGTGCCAGACACTATATTAAGTGCTGGGATATGCAAGATAATCAAGTTGAGTACAGTCATTGTTCCACATGGGGCTCACAGTCTTAATCCCCTTATTACAGATGAGGGAACGGAGGCTCAGAGAAGTGAAGTGACCTACCTAAGGTCACCCGGCAGATAAGTAGACTTTTTATTTCTAGCCTATGGAGGGTTTTTTGTCTTTGCTATTAATTATTTGGTGAAGGCAGTATTTTAATAAAGCTCTTGATTAGTTTGTGCTCAAGTATTTCTGCTGACCTATCTTCTTTGTGGTTAGCTTTTTTTTTCTAGAAATGCATTTTTCAACTTTGGTGTGAAGAAAAAAATCTAACCCTATCTTTGTATTTTGTTAATATAATAAAATCTTCAAATTCTCCCAGTCATCCAACCTGGGCTGCAGAATATTAACCTGGTCAGGAGAAAATTTATTAGGCACTGGGTAATTAATCGTGAGTATCATAAAAGATTAAGTGTATCTTCTGTTAAATGGTTGAGCTCCAGCCCTTTCTGGACAAGGTGTTTTTAAACAGTGATTGAGCACAATCTTCATTATTCATGCTATGGGACAAGGAACCGTGTCCATCCTGATTGTCTTGAACCTTCCTCAGCGCTTTGTACAGTGCTTGGCATGTATTAAGAACTTAATAGATCTCATTCAATAAAATGGGTCAGGGGATAGCGGTGGAAAATTGTCTCCCAACTGTGCGGTATTCTACTCTACCAAGTGCTGAGTATAGCACTCTGCACACAGTAAGTGCAATGTTACCTAGTGGATAGAGCACGGACCTGAATGAGAAGGACCAGGGTTCTGATCCCAGCCTTGCCACTTGTCTGCTCTTGACCTTGGGCAAGTCACTTTACTTCTCTGAGCCGCAGTTACCTCATCTGTAAAATGGGGATTAAGGCTGTGACCCCCTTGTTGGGGCAAGGATTGTGCCCAACCTGATAATCTTCTACCCCAGCGCTTAGTACAGTGCCTGGGACATAGTAGAAGTGCTTAAGAACACCTTAAAAACAATAAATGAAATATGATGGATTGAGAATTGAATTTTGACTTGCCCAGGTTGCACCTACCTCATGATACACCACCTCTGTAATGCATCCTTTATTGTTTGAAACCTGTTTCTGGTTTCTATCTTTCCAGCAATCAAACCGTTTGTATTTATGACATAGTGGATAGCACCCGGGCCTGGGAGTCAGCAGGTCATGGGTTCTAGTTCCGGCTCCACTACTTGTCTGCTTGTCTTGCAAGACAAGGCAAGTTGGGCAAGTCACTTCACTTCTCTGTGCCTCAGTTACCTCATCTGTGAAATGGGGATTAAGACTGTGAGTACTATTTGGGACAGGGACTGTATCCAACCTGATTTGCTTGTATCCACCCCAGTGCTTAGTGCAGTGTCTGGCACATAGTAGTGTGTAACAGATACCATTATTATTATTTATGGAGCATATACCGTGTGCAGAGCACTGTGCTAAGGCTTGGGAGAGTTTAATTCAAAGGAGTAGGTATAGGTGAACCCCTGCCCACAGGAGCTAACAGACTTGACGAGGGACAGAGGGTAAAATAAATTTCAGGTGGCTCCCTGTGGGACGGGGGCTGTGATCCACCTGATTATCTGGTACCTACCCCAGTACTTAAGATAGCGTTTGATATACAGCAAGCACTTAATAAATACCATAATTAATGAAAATGTACGTATGTGTTGTGGGGCTGGGAGAGGGGTGCTTAGAAGGAAGAGTCCGAAAGGCATAGGAAAAGCAGAAGGGAGGACTGAGACAGGGAAGTGAAGGCCTAAATGGGGAAAGCCTCTTGGAGGAGACCGGCTCCACCACTTGTCGGCTGTGTGATCTTGGGTAAGTCACTTAATGTCTCTGTGCTGCAGTGCCCTCATTGGTAAAATGGAGATTAAGACTGTGAGATCTCTGTGAGACAGGGACTGTGTCCAACCCGATTATCTTGTATCTACCCCACTTGGAACAATGTCCAGCATGTAGTAAATGCTTAACAGTACTACAGTTATTATTATTAATAGTAGAAGGGAATGAAAGATGGGGAGAGAGTTTGAAACCACTTTATGATAAAACCTGAATTGTTTTATTCCTCGGTTTATATTCCGTCCGGCTTGGCTGTTGCAACCAGGTGCTGCAAATGAGTACATTTCTCTTGACCCCCTCCCTGTGGATGCTGAGTTTAAGCAATCAACAGTGAATGGATCTTGGAGACATTTCTGCCCACAGTTTGTATCAGATGTTCAAGGTGTTGGAAGAGACTTCAGAAGCAATAATCGAAGAAACGGTTGAACTGGGGAGGCAATTTAGTGTAGCGATTGGGTGGTGTGGCTACCGAAAGGTCCACCGCATTCCAGTCAGCGGAATTGGCCCTCCAGTTCAACAGTCCATGACATCGGTGCAAGATGCCAAAACAGATGAAGAGGTTATGGTTCCTCTGCTGCCGGCTAGAGGCCTGGGCTCAAACAATCTGGTATCAATTTTTAGGAAAGAGGATGATGAATTTATAAATCTGAATGAAGAAGACCACAATGGACAGAGGAGTTCAAAGGAACAGAGGAGTTGGTCTGATATAAGGTGCTTTAATAAGGAAAGAAGGCTTCTGTTTATTTCTTTAAATTAATACCTGTCTCCCCTTCTAAGCCGTAAGCTCCCTGTGGACAGGGAATGGGTCCACCTACCCTGTTGTATGGTACTCCCCCAAGTGCTTATTACAGTGCTCTGCACACAGTGAACGCTCAATCAATACCACTGATTCTGCTCAACCCAAGTTGGACAGATTTTTCATCAAGAGGAAAAGCCACGACAGTCAACAGAACCCTCTAATGCTACACTGGCAAAAATTCATTATCCCATTCTCTTGTCTCTCTCACTTCAAATTGTGATGTGCTTGGGATTCCTTTAATAAGGACAAAACAATAGTGGTTTTTATCATCACAGTATATAGCTGTGAATTCCAGAGGTTCTGGAAATGGATCCAAAATATATAATTCCACGTCTGTGTTATAACCGTAATATAACCATTCACGACATAATCACGTTTTCTAGGAAACCAATCTTCTTATATTGTGGAGCGTGCTTGTCCGCTTTGCCCAGGCATAATTTTGGGGATATTGAATTACATGTCCAGCTGTGCTCTGTGAAGTAAATACTCTTTTTTGGGGGGTGGGTTGGGGGATAATATGGCCTCCAGAAAGTTCTGGATTTTGCTGATAAGCTCCCCTTTAGACTACAAGCTCCTTCCTGGCAGGGAACATGTCTGTCAACTCTGGTGTACTGTACTCTCCAAAGTGCTTGGTGCAGGGCTTTGCATACAGTCAGCGCTCAGTAAATACCATTGATTAATCGGTGGATTGACTGATGTGGGTTCAGGGACAATGCTTACTGATCTTTGAGTGCAGTCCAGTTACTGGTCTCTCCTGATTGGTCTTGAGGCTGTGTTGATACATTTTTAAAGTCTTTTTAGTTTCTTAAATAATAGATAGTAATAATAATACTAGTACTAATGATCATTGTGGTATTTGTTAAGCACTTACTAAGTGCCAGCCACTGTAGTAAGCACTGGGATAGATGTAACTAAATCAGACTGGACACAGTCCCTGTCCCACATGGGGCTCACAGTCTTCACCCCCATTTTACAGACGAGGAATTGAGGAATGGAGAACTAAAGTGACTTTCCCAAGGCCACCATAGACAAATGATGGAGCCGGGATTCGAACCCATGTCCTTCTGACTTCCAGGCCCCGTGCTCTATCCACTTGGCCACGCTGCTTCTCAGATGGCATTCTTTCTATTTTTCTCTACTCTCTCTAATCTTCATTTACCATTTCACTTCTCATTTTCTATCCTTTCTGAGCCTCTTCTTTATTGTGCAATTTTCTTGCTGCCTCCTTTTCCCTGCATCATAGGTTCTTTCCCCAGTGGTGAAAATGGTCCCATTTCCTAAACAGTTCATAGGAAGAATTTCATTTAATAATCCCTCGCCGAAGTCTGATTAACTTGAATCAATCCCAGTCCTTAGAAACAGTGGTTGACACAAAATAAGTGCTTAATAAATCCCATTTCAAAAGTCAATTGAAAATGAAGGACCCAAAGTAGAAAATTATCAATTCTGATTCTAACAACCACATAATTTATGTGGAATAGTTTTGTTTAGTTCTTTAGTTCTCATTTCTGTGTGTTTTTTTTAATGGTATGTAAGTACTTATTACGTGCCAGGCATTGCACTAAGCACTGGGGTATATGGAAAATAAACAGGTTGGACACAGTTCCTGTCCCACATGGGACTCATAGTCTTAATCCCCATTTTACAGATGAGGAAACTGAAGCACAGAGAAGTAAAGTCACTTGACCAAGGTCACCCAGCAGACAAGTGGCAGACCTGGGATTAGAACCCGTGACCTCTGACTCCTCGGCCCGTGCTCTATCCACTAGGCCTGATTGTAGCCTGTAGACTGATTGTACTACTTTTGCATGGTACGGTTTGCAAACTTTATAGAGGCAGCTCTAGAGTCCTCTGTAGAGTTTGCAAACTAAAGATAAGAGTGCTTAAAGGAACTGAAGAGCTGGCAGAGCATCTCCAAATAAATTACCAAGCATGTAGCCTTAGCTTAAATAAAGAATCAGACAAGGATGAATGAGATCATGCTTATTAATTAGGCAGCTCCCAGTAAAATTAATTGTTCAATCAGTCTCCAGGTAAGCCATTCTTCACAGGTACTTTATGCAGCCCTGACTTTTTGCCCCAAAGCTAAATCCAAGTGTGCTTAGAATGAGCCAACGAGTCAGTGATTGCTGCCAAGATGATCTCCTTACTAAGACTGCTTTCCAGAAGTCAGCATCTGGCTGGATTAATTGAAGTTCTCAGTCAGCGAGTTTTTAATGCTTTTTCTTCCATCTTCCTGTCTGTGGATCCCCGCTTTTGGTCAGCTTTGGAAGTTTTTAAGGCATTCTACTCAGTGCTCTAGACTGTAAGTTTCTTGCAGGCAGGGAACGGGTCTACTAGCTCTGTTGTTTCGTCTTCTCCCAAATGCTTAGCACAGTGCCTTGCTCACTGTAAACCCGCAATGAATATGGTCAATTTTGGGCAGGGAAGGCGTCTGCTAATTGGGTTGTATTGTACTCTCCCAAGTGCATTGATCAATTCACTATACTTTTACAGCTGACCAGAAGTCAGTTGCAGCTAGCATAATTCATTTATTCAGTCCATTGTATTAATTAAGTATTTACTGTATGCTGAACACTGTACTGTGCACTTGGGAAAGAATAAGGCAATAATGAACAATGACATTCCCTGCTCACAAAGAGCTCACAGTCTAGAAGGGGAGGAGACAGATATCATTATATGTAGATAAAATTACAGCTATGTACATAAGTGCTGCGGGAATGGTGACATGCCCTCCAAGTGTGTGTAAAATATAATATATTTTTTGTGATTCTGTCTTTCCACTTAATAATATGGCACATGCCTGTTTCTACTGGAGTTGCTTCAGAATTTGGAGATGTTCCTGGGGCGTACGCATTTGTGCCTGATGAAAACGTTGGCCTTCTTTATCCTTTTAAGCTATTATTTTCTCAGCAAATCGTGAAGTAGGATCTACTGAAAATACTGCTGCATATAGTGAAGTAAAATTTTACTGTTATTACTGATATGTTTACAAATGGCAACTTTATTATTAATTAACTTGATTTTCAGGGAAAGAATTTAGAAAATGACTTTCCCCCATTAGAATCGTTATACAAAGGATAGATTTTCCTCCAGTGCTCATAGGTTAAAAAATGGCTGTAAAGTGTTAACTTTCCATTGCGATGTACCCCGAGGAGGCATAATCACATCAGGTTGACTGACTGGCTGTTAACTTATTTTTATCAGCTTTCTGTGTTGCTTTTCTGGAAGGGGACTTCTTAATGGTTTTGGGTTGAAAATTGCAAAACTTCATTGCTTGGAAATGTAAGGAAGCTCAAGCGTTTGGGTGGCCTTGCTGTCGCATGGCATACTGGATAGAGCACCGGCCTGGGAGTCAGAAAGTCGTGGATCCTGTCTCCACCACTTGTCTGCTGTGTGACTTTGGGCAAGTCACTTAACTTTTCTGTGCCTCAGTTATCTCATCTGTAAAACAAAATGGGGATTAAAAGTGTGAGCCCAGTGTGGGGCGGGAACTGTGCCCAAGCTGATTACCTTATATCTACCCCAGCGCTTAGAACAGTGCTTGGCATATAGTAAGTGCTGAACAAGTACTATAATTCTTATTAGTATTTAAAATGTCACGTGGGTTTGAAATTGTGTTAGAATTAAAACAGAGTGGTTAGAATGTATTTTGTTCATTCATTCAATCGTATTTATTGAGCGCTTTCTGTGTGCAGAGCACTGTACGAAGCGCATGAAAAATACTTTGGGCAAGTCACTTAACTTCTCTGTGTCTCAGTTCCCTCATCTGTAAAATGGGGATTAAGACTGTGAGCTTCTCTTGGGACAACCTGATTACCCTGTATCTACCCCAGCGCTTAGAACAGTGCTCTGCACATAGTAAGCGCTTAACAAATACCAACATTATTATTATTGTAATTCGGCAACAGATAGAGACAATCCCTACCCAACAACGGGCTTTGTTCTGAATATATAACACAGTGAATATCAAAGAATCTTCTCTGGCACTCACCAGTCAGTCAGTTGTATTTACTGAGCATTTATTGTGTGCAGAGCACTGTACTGAGCACTTGGGAGAGTATGATATGAGAACAGGCAGACACATTCGCAGCCCATGACAAGCTTACAGTGTAGAGTTTACACTCAGATAAACACCTCACAACTTGTAAATCGGCAGTACAGTACAGTAAGCCAACTTGGGCTATCCAAAATGATTGGGACGTGTGCTATTTTGAATCATCAAGAGGCCGGGAATGCCCGGGGCCCTCTTCCGACCCAAAGAAGTGCTTCTAGTAGGGCGGTGGAGCGGGGAGAGGGGCTTTGTTCTTTCTCTGTCCTAGGACGCAGGCCAAAAATAGATCCTTTCTTGGGCAGAAGTGGAGCTAAAGGGGAAGGAGGAGAAAGCCTGAACAGGTGCTCCACTGTCAGAAGTAATGGTTGGGGAATGGAGAGTCACATATTTGAGAATCTGCAGCAAATGAAAATTATAGGGACCCACCAATCATTTCTAGGAACTATCGTTCCGTCTCTGAAATTCTCAGTATTCTGTTCCTGCATTAAATCGCTTACATTCAGAAATACTGTGCTCCTCTGTAGGTTCTTCTATTTCTCGCCTTTTTAATAGTGTTTATCAAGTGCTTACTGTGTGCAAAGCACCACCCTGAGCACGGCAAGTCACTTGACTTCTCTGTGCCTCGGTTACCTCATCTGTAAAATGGGGACTGAGACCATGAGCCCCACGTGGGACCTGGACTGTGTCTAACTCGATTTGCTTGTGTCTACCCCAGCGCTGAGTACAGTGCCTGGCATATAATAAGTGCTTAACAGATACCACCATCGTTGTCATCGGTTTTTTTTCCTGGGCTGCAGCTTGCAGGTCTCCGCTGAAGTGGTAAAGGTGATTTGACAGGACCATCCTGTTGCCTTTTTCTCATCTTTCCTGACTTGGAGCAGGAAGTGATGGGACGTACCCTTGATAGAGGGACTGCAGACAGTTTCTCTTCCAGGCCGTTAAGCCTCCTGCCTGGTGAGAAAGGGAACTGGTAGTGACCTCACACTTCTCTCTGTAGTTTTAATGTCTGTCTTTCCTGCTAGATGATAAACTGCTGGAGGGCAAGGGATCAGGCGTACTGATTCTCGTATACTCTCCCAAGCTCTGCACACAGTAGTTGCTCAGGAATACTAAATGATAACCCTCTAAGCATTAGGATAGATAATAATGACCCGCTCTTGACCCCACTTCCCCCTCCAGTTATCGCCCTATCTCCCTACTACCTTTCCTTTCCAAAATCCTAGAACAAGTCGTCTACAATCGATGCTTAGAATTCCTTAACTCCCATTCTCTCCTAGACCCCCTCAAATCTGGCTTCCGTCCCCTCCACTCTACCGAGACTGCTCTCTCTAAGGTCACCCGTGACCTCCTTCTTGCCAAATCCAATGGCTCCTACTCCATTCTGATCCTCCTTGACCTCTCTGCTGCCTTTGACACTGTCGACCATCCCCTCCTCCTCCATACCTTATCTCACCTTGGCTTCACGGACTCTGTCCTCTCCCGGTTCTCCTCTTACCTCTCTGGCCGGTCATTCTCGGTCTCCTTCGCTGGAGCCTCCTCCCCCTCCCATCCTTTAACTGTTGGAGTTCCTCAAGGGTCAGTTCTTGGCCCTCTTCCGTTCTCCATTTACACTCACTCCCTCGGTGAACTCATTCGCTCTCACGGCTTTGACTACCATCTCTACGCAGATGACACGCAGATCTACATCTCCGCCCCTGTCCTCTCCCCCTCCCTTCAGGCTCGCATCTCCTCCTGCCTCCGGGACGTCTCCACCTGGATGTCGGCCCGCCACCTAAAACTCAACATGAGCAAGACTGAGCTCCTCATCTTCCCTCCCAAACCCGGTCCTCTCCCAGACTTCTCTATCACCGTTGATGGCACGACCATCCTTCCCGTCTCTCGGGCCCGCAATCTCGGTGTCATCCTTGACTCGTCTCTCTCGTTCACCCCACACATCCTATCCGTTACCAAGACCTGCCGGTTTCACCTCTACAATATCGCCAAGATCCGCCCTTTCCTCTCCACCCAAACGGCTACCTTACTGTTACGGGCTCTCGTTATATCCCAGCTAGACTACTGTGTCAGCCTTCTCTCTGACCTCCCTTCCTCCTCTCTTGCCCCGCTCCAGTCTATTCTTCACTCCGCTGCCCGGCTCATCTTCCTGCAGAAATGATCTGGGCATGTCACTCCCCTTCTTAAACAACTCCAATGGTTGCCTATCGACCTCCGCTCCAAACAAAAACTCCTCATTCTAGGCTTCAAGGCTCTCCATCACCTTGCCCCTTCCTACCTCTCCTCCCTTCTCTCTTTCTACCACCCACCCCGCCCACTCCGCTCCTCTGCCGCCCACCTCCTCACCGTCCCTCGGTCTCGCCTATCCCGCCGATCCCGCCGTCGACCCCTGGGTCACGTCCTCCCGCGGTCCTGGAACGCCCTCCCTCCTCACCTCCGCCAAACTGATTCTCTTTCCCTCTTCAAAACCCTACTTAAAACTCACCTCCTCCAAGAGGCATTCCCAGACTGAGCTCCTCTTCTCCCTCTACTCCCTCTGCCATCCCCCCTTTACCTCTCCGCAGCTAAACCCTCATTTTCCTCTTTTCCCTCTGCTCCTCCACCTCTCCCTTCCCATCCCCACAGCACTGTACTCGTCCGCTCAACTGTATATATTTTCATTACCCTATTTATTTTGTTAATGAATTGTACATCGCCTTGATTCTATTTAGTTGCCATTGTTTTTACGAGATGTTCTTCCCCTTGACTCTGTTTATTGCCATTGTTCTTGTCTGTCCGTCTCCCCCGATTAGACTGTAAGCCTGTCAAACGGCAGGGACCGTCTCTATCTGTTGCCGACTTGTTCATCCCAAGCGCTTAGTACAGTGCTCTGCACATAGTAAGTGCTCAATAAATACTATTGATTGAATGAATGAATGAATAAATGGATAGATGGTCAAAGAGGAGAAGTATCGCATATCACGACTCCCAAGCCCTCCCTAACTATGGTTGGCAACAGAGGACCGGATGGATTATTAACTCAATAATGACGTTTTGTGTGATTTTATATTCTTATATTTAGCCAGAGCCAATAAATGTCCCTGAGGGGCTGTAGAATTCAGCAATGGAGAGGTGGTAATGAGGGAAAAACCATGTCTCTAACTGCCTTCCCCTCCCTTCCACGATCAATTAATCAGTCAGCCAGTGGTATTTATTGAGTGCCTGCTGTGTGCAGAGTGTTTCCATGATCAGTTAAAGTCAATCACTGGTATTTATTGAGTACCTCCTGAGAGCGCCAGGGAAGTACAATAGAGTTGTAACTTTCGGTCCACGTTTCCTCACTCCTCAGGAGCCTCCAGTGGTTGCCCATCCTCCTCCGCATCGAACAGAAACTCTTTACCATCCGTTTTAAAGCAGTCAGTTACCTTGCCCTCTCCTACCTCACCTCCCTACTCTCCTACTACAACCCAGCCTGCACAATTTACTCCTCTAATGCCAACCTTCTCACTGTACCTTGAGCTCATCTATCTCACCGTCGACGCCTCACCCGCGTCCCGCCTCTGGCCTGGAACGCCCTCCCTCTTCATATTGCTCAGTCAGTGACTCTTCCCACCTTGGAAGCCTTATTGAAGGCTCATCTCCTTCCAGAGACCTTCCCCGACTAAGCCCACTTTTCCTTTTCTCCCACTCCCTTTTGTGTCGCCCTGACTTGTTCCCATTATTCATCCCCCCTCCCAGCCCTGCGGCAGTTATGTGCATATCTGTAATTTATTCATTTATATTAATATCTGTCTCCCTCTCTAGACTGTTAGCTTGTTGTGGGCAGAGTATGTGTCTGTTTATAGTGTTTTTTACCAAGCACTTAGTATGGTGCTTTGTGCAAAGTAAGCACTTAGTAAATACAATGGATTGATTAAATAATAATGGTGATAATAATGGTATTTGTTAAGCCCTTACTATGTGCCAAGCACTGTTGTAAGCACTAGATTAGAGTTGGTAGATGAGATCCCTGCCCACTGGAGATTCACAGTCTATGGGGGGAGACAGCCATTAAATTACCGGGAGAGAAAATAGTAGAGTATAAGGAGATCCGTCAGTCATTGGTGTTTACTGAGCGCTTACTGTGGGCAGAGAGCACTGTACTCTGACCACGGGAGAGCACAATAAAATAGAGTTGGTAGACAAGTTCCCTGCCCACAGCGAGTTTAGAGTCCGGAGAGCCGTTCAGAAGTGAGTATCCGAGTGCTTAAGTTCACCCTTCACTGTCACTTGGTGCTAAGGTGAAAAGTCGGTTCAATTGCAGTTTGTGTACTTGCTCCTTAGGGACCCTCCGCAAAACCAAAAGTTCTGTAGCCCTTCATCGTCACATACTTACACGACTCCCCGATATTTTAGAAGATGCCTTTGAGCTATAATTCTCACAACCATCTAATGACACGGGAGTGTTTGACCACTCAGTAGCTCCCTGACTGCGTTTTTAGCATGTCTTTCCAAAAGGGATAATATGCAGCAGCCTAGAATATCTCTTATGGCAGTTAAAATGAGGAATTTTGTCAGATCTTTTTAAATTGTGTTGTGGGGAGATGGGTATAGAGAGAGAAGGAAATACCCTTCATTCAAAAAAAATAGAGTTGAAGCAGCATGGCTTTGGGAGTCGGAGGTCATGGGTTCAAATCCTGGCTCAGCCATTTTGTCAGCTATGTGACTTTGGGCAAGTCACTTCACTTTTGTGCCTCAGTTACCTCATCTGTAAAATGGGAATTAAGACTGTGAGGCCTATCTAGGACAACCTGATCACCTTGTATCCTCTCTAGCGCTTAGAACAGTGTTTTGTACACAGTAGGCACTTAACAAATGCCATTATTATTATTATAGTAATAGTTTTTTGTCTTCCAACTCTTTTATATGGTATTCTCCCAAGCATTTAGTTCCGTGCTCTGCAAGCAGTAAGAACTTAGTAAATACCATTGATTCTGGAGGAAAAAAAAGGGTTTTCCTTCCAATTTAGTTACACAAATGCAATCTACAGTTTTTGCTTTTTCTTATTGGCCTGTCCTTGACTTTAAACCAGATTCAGGTCTTCTGTCATTCAGACTTAAACAAGGTTAGTTTGTAGGATCTTTAGTACATCGGAAATGTAATACAGCATCTCTTTAAACTCTTTCAATAAGTCACTTCCAGTCTGCCAATGCTCTCTCTGCTCCTTGAGTTGATGCTTTGAAGCTGGACATTGGGACAGGGTACGTGGGAACTTTTCACACCGTCAGGATTGATGTTTAACACATTTCACTCAGTGGAGCAATGATTACTGCACATGCGCAAGCATGAGGTAATAGATGAAAAGTTGAAATGCACATATTTCTACTAACTTAAAACTTATTTGATAATGGGTGGTATTTGGATTTCTAAAAACATTATGGGACCTGAGGGACGAGTAATAGAAAAAAGAAGAGAGTAGAATTCACTTAGAACAAATCTACTCTGTGAAAATTTGCGTTCCAGGAAGAAGTTTCCTTGAGAAAAGCTATTAAAGATGGCTAGAGATAGCAGTGGGAAATGACCGACTGCTCCTAAGCCAAAAAATAGTATCATTCATTCATTCAATAGTATTTATTGAGAGCTAACTATGTGCAGAGCACTGTACTGAGCGCTTGGAATGTACAATTCGGCAACAGTCAGAGAAAATCCCTGCTCAATGACGGGCTCACAATCTATTTAAGCCTAACAAGGCTTTACCCCAACCCAGGGAAGCAGCATGGCCTAGTGGATAGAGCACGGGCCTGGGAGTCAGAAGGACCTGGGTTCTAATCCCAGCTCCGTCACTTGTCTGGTGTGTAACCTTGGGCAAGTCACTCACTCTCTGGGCCTCAGTTACCTCATCTGCAAAATGGGGTGAATACTGGGAGCTCCACATGGGACAGGGACTGTGTCCCACCTGATTCGCTTGTATCTACCCTAACACTTAGAACAGTACTCGACACATAGTAAGCGCTTAACAAATGCCATTATTATTATTATTATAAATAACCCAGACTGAAGAGTAGAAGGACAAAGGTGAGAAGGCAGAGTATTAGCAAGTGAGTCCTGAGTAGCTTAATTAAGCCCTCAGGAGAGCCTGATGATCTTGTATCTGAACTGTAAACTCCTGTGTGCAGGGAACCTGTTTCCCAACCCCAGTGTCCTGTGCATTATAGGGGAAGCAGTTTAGTGGATAGAGCGCAGGCCTGGGAGTCAGAAGGCTCTGCCACAAGGATTCAAAACTTCTTGAGAAAGGGGTTCTCTGAAGGGTAATGTCCACCGCCACTCATTCTCACCTCATGTCTCTGGAGAAATGGGTGATTTTTCTGTGCCCCGAACAGTTAGTGACAGACTGAAATGCAAGGGAAGGTTAGAGCTGATTATGCGGTCTATTTATACACCCTTTGAGGAATTCTACATTTCGGTGTATGAGACTTTGTAGAAAGTCTGAGTCGACTCCGAATCACCCCGATGACCCATGAATATGTATCTGTGGAGAATGTGCTCTGAAGATATCTGCAGTTACAGACAGCTCTAACTTTTTGCCAATAATAATAGCCAAGAGGGGAGAGTTTAATGATCCAAGGAGTTTTGCTCGATAGTTGATTTCATTGGAATGATACTTTCAAACCTCACCAACGCAGCCCCTCTAAAACAGGTAAATTGAACACCCCGCTGTTTAATTTGGGTGACTGCTCATGGCTTAGTCCTTAGAAGCATTCATTCATTCATTCATTTGATCGTATTTATTGAGTGCTTTCAGTGTGCAAAGTTCTGTACTATGCACTTGGAGAATACAGTGTAACAATAAACAGACACATTCCCTCCTCACAGCCAAGCGACTTGGCTTAGTGGTAAGAGCCAAGCCTGGGAGTCCGAGGACCTGATTTCTAATCCCAGCTCTGCCACTTACCTGCTGTGGGTCCTTGGGCAAGTCACTTAACTTCTCTCTGCCTCAGTACCTTCATCAGCAAAATGAGGATTTAATACCTGCTCTTCCTCCTACTTAGACTGTGAGCCCCATTTAGGACCTGATATTTTTGTATCTCTCCCAGTGCTTGACTCATAGAATGCACTTAACAAATACCAGTTATGATTTTTATTATTATTAAATTGCCACCCATATTTCCCCCTCCACCTTCAGATGCAGCTGTTTGCCTAAATTATTTAAGTTGATTTTCTTTAAAAAAAGTCTAGCTTATTTTCCCAACACAGCCATGTTAAACGAATTTGTTCCTGTGCCAAGCTAAAGGCGAATCCACCAAGGAGTCAGAATCTCTGGATAAAAGCATAATAATAAGTAATAAACGGGTATTTGGGCATGAGATCGGGCTTTATTTTTTAATGGTATTTGTTAAGCGCATACTATGTGCCAGGCACTGTTCTAAGCACTGGGATAGATAGAAGGTAATCAGGTTGGGCACAGTACAGGTCCCATATGGGGCTCACACTTTTAATCTCCATTTTTTTTTTTACAGATGAGGGAACTGAGGCCCAGAGAAACCAAGTGACTAGCTCAGGGTTACACAGCAGATAAGTGACAGAGCCGGCTCTAGAACCCAGGTCCTTCTGACTCCTAGGCCCTTGCTCTGTCCGCTAGGCCATGCCGCTTCTCTCCAGGCAAAGTCTCATACTGCCGCGTGCAAGCGATGAGATTGACAGGCTGCCAATATCAAACCAACTCAGATCAGTTCTGCGTTTTTCCTTGAAACCTTAAGTTTCCCAGTCCTCTGGATGTCACAACACCCACGGAACCTCCCATGGCTCCTCCCCGTTCCCTCCCTCACCATATTCCAAGTCCGATGGCTGAATCACTGTATATTCTCCCCAGTGGCCATGTTGGCATGCCATTTTTCTGTCATCTTTCTTTTGCACATGAGTTCTCCCACTGGCTACATTTGCACAGGGGTCACTTTGATTCATTCAGTCGTATTTATTGAGCACTTACTATGTGCAAAGCACTGTAGTAAATACTAAGTATTAATAAATACTAACTAAAACCTCAAACATGCACATCCCCTGCCCACAAGCTGTATTTTGGTTGCTTTATCAAAGGAGTTCACTCTTTTGTTTGACTTAGTGCTCATTGCTATCCATCAGTCAATCCAAGGCATTTATGGAGAGCTTACTATGTGTAAAGCACTGTACTAAGCTCTTGGGAGAGTACAAAACAACAGAATTAGCAGACACATTCCCTACCTGTAAAGAGCGTCATGATCTAGAGGCACGGTATAGCTGCTGCTCATAATGGGCTTACAGTCTAGTGCTGTCAGAACATCTTTTTTTCCCCAAGAGAATTCATTTTCAAGAGGTAAATTATTAGTATTTATTATCAAAGAATCTATTTTTCCTGGCCAAATCATCTTTCTTTTGAAGGGGAATTTCAGAAAAACTGGGACTACCTCTGATATGAGAAGTTATAATAGGAAAGTTTTTGTGAGCCCACTGTTGTGTAGAGATAATTTTAATAGTCTGTAGTTAATGTCTGGACAAAGTTCAGGCTGAATTCTAGTTGAGAAAGTTTGCTGCCAAAATGAATCAAAATGACATTTCTTAATAAGGATGACTATGCTTTTTAATGATCTTGTACACCCCTTACTGCTTTGAACACATGCTTTCATTATTTCCATTATACCAAATGGAAGTATAAGGGCACAGTCTTCCAACAGCATGAGCCTGAACATAAAATATAATACAAGTTGGCGCAAGTATTCATTCAGTCAGTCATACTTATTGAGCACTTACTGTGTGCAGAGCACTGTACTAAGCACTTGGAAATTACAATTCGGCAACAGATAGAGACAGTCCCTACCCAACAATGGGCTCACAGTCTAGAAGGGAGAGGCAGACAACAAAGCAAAGCAAGTAGACAGGCATCAATAGCATTAATAAATAACTATAATAAATATTTAAATAAAATAGATAATAAATAGAGTAGATTCAGAGTAAGAAGGAAACAGAAACTCCTCACCTCAATCACCTTGTCCTCTCCTTCCTTACTCGCTGTTCTCCTAACTGCAACCCAGCCCGCACACTTCACTCCTCTAATACTAACCTTCTAACTCTACTTTGATCTCGTCTGTCACCTCACACCTTTCCCTCACATCCTGCCTCTGGCCTGGAACTCCCTCCCTCTTCGCATCCTACAGACTATCACTCTCCCCACCTTCAAAGCCTTATTGAAGGCCCATCTCCTCCAAGAGGTCTTCCCAGACTAAGCGCTGCTTTCCTCTTCTCCCCCCACTCCCTCCTGTGTCACCCTCACTTGCTGCCTTTATTCACCCTCCCCCTGTTAGCCCCACAGCATTTATGTGTATATATATGCATATATATATACATCCGTAATCTATTTACGTTAATGTCTCCTTCCCGCTGTAGACTGTAAGCTCGTTGTGAGCAGGGAACACATCTACGGACTCTGTTATATTCTCTCAAGAGCTTAGTACAGAGCTCTGTGCACAGTAAGCACTCAATAAATATGATTGATTGAAGGATTGATAAGTACAAGCAAATGGCATCTGGTACGATGTGGTGCTCTTTTATTTACCACCGTCTCTGAAACAGTCTGGCAGTACTGCACTGTGGCTTTTCAGCACAGTCTCTTATGTTATAAGGGTTGCATTCTCTCCAACACTGTATTGAGAAAAATGCCCGTTGTAAGACTCAACCCATATCTGACACCATGAGCGGGTATCCAGCACTTCCTTCCGACACCATGTCGCACTGCAATTCTTAATTTCAACTCCATGTCCTATCCAAAAATACGTAGGGAAGCATTCTTTTAGTAGAACAGGGTGTGTTTAATCCAGTAAAACTACTCTGAGTGGCAAGGCTGTACCGGATTCTACGAGTGAGGGATATAACAATAATCTAGGAAAAATGTCTGTTGAAAAATGTCAGTCATTGTAGTACCTTAGAACCATCTGTCCCCTAACCCGCTAATAAATAGTTATAATGCAATTTCCCCATAATACTAGGTTTCTCAAAAACACAGCTACCATGTTACAGTGGGAAAGACTGCCCTCGGCCTAACCTTGCAGCTGAAATAGAAAGTAAAATTCACCACTTCAGCTCTAGTCTTTCTTCTCAGTGCATGGTTGATGGAAGTTCAAAATGATCATCGCTTGACGCAAAGCAATATAAAGATAAGCGAAGGTGTTCAGCTCATTTTAGGGTAACACAGCCTGTAAATCCATTGTTATCTTTTTAATAAAATTTTCTTATAACTGTCATAACTTAGACTGTGAGCCCCAAATGGGTCAGGGACTGAGTCCCACCTGATAAACCTGTATTTACCCCAGTGCTTAGAACAGTGCTTGATGCATAGAGTGCTTAACAAGGTATCACAAAAGAAAAGAAAAACATTTTTGACAGTGGGGTGGGTATAATAGCAAGGAAGCAACTGAGTGAGTTAGTTGGGGCCATTGTCTGGCAGTCCAGTTATTAAAAACTATATGCTAGAGTAATTTCTCTGTTGTGTATTTGAGACCAGGTGATGATACAGAAAGTTTTAAAATTTTATTCCCTTAATTAGGAATTTCAGAGGCGCTGCAATACTCTCATATCGTTGATTGAGAAAGAAAACATGGAAATTGAGGAGAAGGAGAGAGCGGAAAAGAAGAAACGAGGAACAAAAGCTCCCGTGGTAATTTTTTTTGTCATATTTTTATTTTTTCAGTGAGATAGTGTGCTTTAAATTACCGTGGAATACATTTGGTGAATAAGAGATAGAATTAAGCGTTCAGAGTAATCACAAAACTTCTAAAAAAAAAAAAGTTATAAACTGCAAAATGGTTTGTTGATTGATGAGGTGTAAGCTGGTTCGGGTATGGAACATGCCTGTTGACTGTGTTGTATTGTACTCTTCCAGATGTTCTGTACAATGCTCTGCACACAGTGAATGCTCACTAAATACCATCAATTGATTGATTGAGCCATTATGCTATACTACCCAGTTAGAGCTGGTAGAATTAGGGTTCAAAAACTTCTGAGCAAAACTCACGAAGGAGTTTGCCCAGGAATAGAATAAAGCATAAACCCTTTGAATTAAGATTAAAGCATGCTTCAGTATGCAACCTCAAGAAGGACAAGGCTGAGTGAAAAATGGATTCTCCCCCTCCAAGATTTAAAGGATACAAATAATAAATCAATTCTGAAAGAGAGAACCACATGAAATTAATTCTGAAAGAGAAAAACAACCACCTAATCAGACAACAAAATACTTCTAAAAAGTGGTAATTTAAATTTAAAAATTTAAAATATGAAGACACCCAGGAACAAAAAATCTACTTTTGGCATCCTTTTTCTTTAAAAATAAACTTAGATAGAGTTTTGTTATTTAGACGGTATAGAATATTTATTCTTGCAATTATTTATATACTCAAATGAAAATTCAAGGTTTTAATGTCTCAATACATACATGTGCTGGCTTTATCAGTGTATAAGGCATAATCTCATACTGATTCCTATAAGGCAAAACTGTTTTTATTTCAGTCACAGAAAAGAAAAGCGGATTCAGCTGCGGACAGCTCTGGAAAGAAGGATGCCAAGAAAGTGAAATCCTAAAGCTTAGATACAAAGTGGGAAATTGCTGTTTTCTTCTCTACATCTCCAAATGTCAATTGCCAGTCTGGTGTATTCATGGTACTCTTTAGAAAAACAAACAAAAAAAAACCCCCAAACCCCTCCCTGTTTTAATTTTTTGCATATTTTGTATATTTTAAAATGCTTTCTATCTGAAATGTGTAGCTTTATATTTTTTGCATTCCGGTATTTTAGTGTACTGTATTTTGTGAATTTCATGTCTTCATCAGATTCCTCTCAGTCCTCGTTCTTTTGACGCTTGTGCTGAGGTTTTAGCTTTTATATGTTTTATATGCTGCTGCTTTGAAAGAGAACCTAGATTCTATAGCTGTATTATTGTTGTTTCATAGTTTAAATTTATATGGCCATGGAAAAATCGAATTAAAATGATTTGGGGAGAAATATACTTTCACTTTTTTGGGGGGGGCTTTCTTTTCTATTACATATGGATTTGGGTGTGCGCTGTATCAAACTCTGATTAGCATAATAATTGTTTCTTTGAGGTCATCCAACATTGTTTTCCTAGAGGAAGGAAGTATGAGAAAAGGAAAAAAATTATAAAACTAATATTTGCACCCATGCTTACTGTCAATACCTATTACACTTAAGTGAATCTCTGAAATATTCAGGTGGGGAAACAATATAAAGGTGTCTAAGCAATGTAATTATTTCTGTTTCCCGACTTATAGAACAATCCTGTTGCCAAGTTGCGTTGCTTACTATTAACTTCTTTATCCGGGAATAACGTTAACTCATTTATTTCAGGAATATACATGATGTGCTGTTACGTCGTCGGTGGGAACGTGTCCGCTAACTCTGTTGTCTTGTACTCTCCCAAGCGCTTAATACAGTGCCCTGCCACAGTAAGCGATTAATCAATACCGTTGATTGATCAAGCCAATGGTGAATGACCAGGTCACACCCACAGACTTACAATTCTCTCCTTGCCCTGTTCCAGTTGCGGTTTTGTACCACTGACCTTTCAGAGATAGAACAGAAGATAGAGAAACAACGTGGCATAGAGGATAGAGTGCAAAGGTCTGGGAGTCAGAGGGACCTGGGTTCCAATCCCGGCTCCACCATTTGTCTTCTGTATGACTTTGGGCAAGTCACTTCACTTCTCTGAGCCTCGGTTTCCTCATCTGTAAAAGGGGGCTCAAGACTGTGAGCCCCATGTGGGGCAGGGACTGTGTCCCACCCATTAAGCTTGTGTCTACCCCAGTGTTTAGTAAGCCCTTAACAAATACCTTAAGAAAACACAATAGATAAGAAATGTCAAGATAATTAAGTGGACCACTTAATATTTTTATTAACTCACAAAAAAGGTAGGTTGTAGTGTATTGTAGAGTATTGTTGCTGTTTAGACCAGCTGGGATTAATTTACGGACTAATTTCATAATCAACTTGCAACTACTCAGGTAACATGGCAAGTTTTATAACTGAGCACAAAACAAACAGGTCTGATACTGGACCATTGAGAAATCAGAACATTTTCAATGAAAATCATTTGGTTTCCAATAAGAAAATATGCTCAGTTGTCCCATAATGTGGAGACTGTATCCCTGAAGACTCCTGAAGACTCACCTCATAATCCTCATCATGCCTGATGCCAGTTTCAGACTCTTTTTCTGACACCGCATGGCGTTACAGCCTAACAAGTCACCCTGATGGATGAGCGTTCCTTAACATTTTTACAGGTAAGTAAAAATGACACTGCCATCCCCACTCACCTTACCTATATGTCTTTCTTCATTCCTAGGGGGTTCTCTGCTCTCGATCCCCCCAAACTCAGCCCCCTCCTTTTCTGTCACCTCACCCTCATGCTCCAATGTTCATTTATTTTTGATAATTTGCCACTCTAGCCCCTGCAAGGAAGCAGAAGGGAAAAGGGTAGGTAAGCAGTGTTTAGGGAAAATGCCACAGCAATGACCATTACCCTTGCATCTTGGCCAGGTTCCATTCCTACTGCTGCGGATGGAAAGGAGAGGTTTGGCTTGGAGTGGGGACCGGGAGGCTGGGCCATTTTGGATGCGATTGCATTGGGAGGGAAATGATGTCACACGGGACACAGGGCTGGAGGGAAGTGAATTTTTTGTTTTTTGCTTTCGTGGTATTTAAGCATGTACTATGTGCCAGGGTTGGAAGCAGCATGGCCTATGGCTTGGGAGTCATAGGATGTGGGTTCTCATCCTGGCTCTGCCACTTCTCTGCTGTGTGACCTTGGTCAAGTCACTTCACTTCTTTGTGCCTCAGCGAACTCATCTGTAAAAAGGGGAGTAAGACTGTGAGCTCCTTGTGGGACAGGTACAGTGCCCAACCTGATTATTTTGAATCTAATCCAGTGCTTAGAACAATGCCTGACACATAGTAAGTGCTTAACAAATACCATTATTATTATCATCATTATTATTATTAGTCCCTGTCCCACATAGGGCTCACGGACTTAATCCCCATTTTACAGCTGAGGTAACTGAGGCACAGAGAAGTGAGGTGAAGTTCACATAGCAGACAAGTGGCAGAGGAAGGATTAGAACCCAGGTTCTCTGATTCCCAGACCCTTGCTATTTCCACTAGGTTATCATTGCTTCTCAGTATTAATAACAGCAGAGTTAATAATGGCATATATTAATAGCTTACTGTGTGCTATCTGAGGGAAATATAAGGTTATGAATCAGGACACAGTTCCTGTCCCACATTGGGACTCACAATCTATTTCATCCCCATTTTAGGGGTGATGAAACTTGAGGCGCAGAGAGGATAAGTGACTTGCCCAAGGTCACACAGGCAAGTGGCAGAGCCGGTACTAGACCTCGGGTCTCCTGATGGCCGGCCTAGTTCTTACAATGGGTTTTCAGAAGGGACTCAGACGGCCGGGGGCCATCGCTGGACTGGCTGGGAACCGCCGTGGTTGGATTAGAAGTGTTGGGAAAAGTGGGAGGGGGAAGGAGCTGAGGGGACGGTCTCTTCACTTCAGATGAGATACCTGAGGCACAGAGAAGTAAAGTGACAGTCACCCAAGGTCACACAGCAGACAAGTGCTAGATCTGGGATTAGAACCCAGGTCCTCTGAATCCCAGGCCCTTGATCTTTCCACTCGCCCACGATGCTGCTGTAGAAGAGGATCCTTGTAGTAACATTCATTTATTCAACCGCATTTATTGAGTGCTTACTGTGTGCAGAGCACTGTACTGAGCGCTTGGGAGAGAACAATAGAACATAAGACAGACATTCCCTGCCCACAATGAGCTTACAGTCTGGAGGGAGGCAGATTAATTGAAATAAATAAATGACAGATCTGGAAATAAGTGCAGTGGGGCTGGGAGAGGGGAAGAACAGAGGTAGCGAGTCACAGCGACACAGAAGGGAGTGGGAGAAGAGGAAAGGAGGGCTGAAGTAGCATGTTGGGAAGGGGAAGAATACTATAAACAAATCTTTATGGAATGTTTATTACGTGCAGAACACTGAACTAAGTGCTTGGGAGAGTATACTACAACAGAATTGGGCAGACTCATTCCCTGCACACAATGGGCTTATAATCAGAAGGGTTTAATCAGACCATTCTATCTGTCCTTATTTGCTATGGCTTGTAGCTTTGGGTAAGGAGCCCTTAAGATCTTTAGGCTTGTATTACTTGCTCAGCTCCACCTGCCTGTCACTGACTTACAAGGCTGTACAAAATTTGATAGCCTCGTGAGATCAGTGTGGTGAACACAAATGTCGTTAATTCTGGAGGACCAGTCTAAGGGCAGTTTTGCGGAAGGCAATTCCCTTCCATGCTAACTCAGAGTTAGGAGAGAGTTGAAAAAATAAACTGTTATTAGAAAATCTATCCACTGGGCAAAATGTAACCATGGCAGATGATAGGAGGTGAGAATGGCAACATTTCCATCCCACACTTCTTGGCATGGTGGAGAGGAGGGCAGAAATGACTGGAAGTAGGGGAGCACGTATCGGGACTATACCGTCACTGCTGAGGGTTTCTGTCGGAAGAAGCAATGAGGGGGTCTACCAAATCGACCGGCTCAGTGGAAATCCTTAGACCAGCGAGGCCTAGGGGAAAGAGCACAGGCCTGGGAGTCGGAGGACTTGGGTTCAGATCCCGGCCCCGCCTCGTGCCTGCTCTTTGACCTTGGCCCCGTCGCTTCTCTGTGCCTCGGTTCCGTCATCTGCAGTACGGGGAGTCAATTCCTGTTTTCCCTCCTACTTAGACTGCCAGCCCCATGTGAGAAATGATGATTTTATATCTATCTCAGCACTCAATCTAGTGGTTGGCCCACAGTAAGCCCTTAGGCACATACCATCATGAAGACCTCAAGGTTTACCTAGGTGACTATTCCAGCTGGTCTGTGATGCTTCATCACAATTTCAGCACTATGTCGGTGAACGTGTTTGTTTAGATTTCTTGCTTGCGCTATAGAATATGCTGCTTGCCTACTACTGTTACTAATAATTGCCCAGGCTTTCATTCACTAGTATTTATTGAGCCTTACTATGTGCAGAGCATTGTACTAAGCACTTGGAATGTACAATTCGGCAACAGATAGAGACAATCCCTGCCCAGTGAGGGGCTCAAAGTCTAAACGGGAGACAGCAAAGCAAAAGAGAACAAAACAAAAACAAAACAACAGCATCAAGATAAATAGAATCAAGGAGATAAACACTTCATTAACAAAATAGAGTAATAATATATACAAATGAGCACAGTGCTGAGGGGAGGGGAAGGGGGAAGAGCAGAGGGTCGGGGGGGAGGGGGAGCAGAGGGATGTGGGGGAGCAGAAGGAAGGGGGAGTTCAGTCTGGGAAGGCCTTCTGGATTAAGTGAGCTCTCAGTAGGGCTTTGAAGAGGGGAAGAGAGTTTGGCGGAGGTGAGGAGGGAGGGCATTCCAGGACAGTGCTATGACGTGGGCCAGGGGTCGGCGGGACAGGCATGAAAGGGGGACCGTGGTGAGGTGAGCGGTAGAGGAGCGGAGGGTGTGGGTTGGGCAGTAGAAAGGGAGGTGAGGTAGGAGAGGGCAAGGGGATGGAGAGCTTTGAAACCAATGTTAAGAGTTTTTGTTTCATGCGGAGGTTGATAGGCAACCACTGGAGGTTTTTGAGGAGGGGAGGGACATGCCCAGAGCGTTTCTGCAGGAGGATGAGCCAGGCAGCGGAATGAAGAATAGACTAGAGTGGGGAGAGATAGGAAGAAGGGAGATCAGAGAGGAGGCTGACACAATAATCCAATCGGGTTATTATGAGAGTGTTGGGATATTATGAGAACATATAGGACTATTATTATTATTATTATTATTATTATGAATTGCATTTGATGAGTGCTTACTTGATGCCAAACATGATGTTTAAGCACTGGGGTATATTTTAGACACGATCTCTGTTCCCCTGATGACTTACATGTCCTACCAACTCCATTATATTGTACTCCCCCCAAGCGCTTAGTATAGTAAACCCAGTGTGGGCAGGGATTGTCTCTATTGCTGAATTGTACTTTCCAAGCACATAGTACAGTGCTCTGCACACCGTAAACACTCAGTAAACACAGTTGAATGAATGAATGCTCAAATACCATAGTGGAGAAGCAGCCTGGTGTAGCAGATGGAGCATGGGAGACAGGTCATGGGTTCTAATCCTGGCTCTGCCACTTGTCTGCTGTGTGACCTTGGGCAAGTCACTACACTTCTCTGGGCCTCAGTTCCCTCATTTGTAAAATGAGGATTGAGACTGTGAGCCCCACGTGGGACAGGGACTCTGTCCAACCCATTTTGCTTATAACCACCCCAGTGCTTAGTACAGTGCCTGGCACATAGTAAGTGCTTAACAAATGCCACAATTATTATTATTATATTGTATTTGATTAATTGATTAGACTAAAACCAGTGGGAAAGGGAAGTAGAGCAACTGGTGACAGACTCACAAGGAAAGACCCTAATAAATCGAGCAAAAATGATTCATTCTGGGCAAACCCAGCAACAAAACAATCAGAGCAGCAGCAGTGGGTTAATAATAATTGTGGTATTTAAGCGCTTACTATATTCCAGACACAGTACTAAGCACTGGAGTATATACAAGCAAATTGGGTTGCACAGCTGTAAAATATGTTCTGTCTTTTATGAGGAAATGTTCTGGACCACCTAATAATTAATAGTGAATAATAATAATAATGTTAGTATTTGTTAAGCGCTTACTATGTGCTGAGCACTGTTCTAAGCGCTGGGGTAGACATAGGGGAATCAGGTTGTCCCCCGTGGGGCTCACAGTCTTAATCCCCATTTTACAGATGAGGGAACTGAGGCACAGAGAAGTTAAGTGACTTGCCCACAGTCACACAGCTGACAAGTGGCAGAGCTGGGATTCGAACTCATGAGCCCTGACTCCAAAGTCCGTGCTCTTTCCACTGAGCCACGCTGCTTCTCAAATAGTGGTATTTGTTAAATGCCAACTCTGTGTCAAACACTGTTCTAAGCACTGTAGTAGATACAAGTTTATCAGGGTTGACACAGTCCCCGTCCCCATGGGGCTCACATTCTAAAAGGGAGAACAGGCACTTAACTCCCCATTCTTTAAGGACGAGAAAACTGAGGCACATGGAAGTTAAATGACTTGCCCGAGATCACACGTCAAGAAATACTAATACAAGAAAAAATGGGTTTTTAGGTGCTTTCTATGTGGTAGGCACTGGGGGAGATGCGCCATACAGCCCTCATATTCTAAAGGAGTGGGACAGCAGGCATTTTATAGTCACGGATAAGGAAATTGAGGCCCAGAGATGTTAAGTGACTTGCTCAAGGTCACATACCAGGCACTTGGCAAGGCCAGAATTGAAACTTGGGCCTACCGAGTCCCAGTCCCTTACTGGGCCTTCCTCTCCATCCCAACTGCTACCACGTTAATACAATCACTCATCCTAACCCGCCTTTTTTTGTGTGTGTGGTATTTGTTAAGCGCCTAGTATGTGCCGAGCACTGTTCTAAACGCTGGGGTAGATACAGGGTAATCAGGTTGTCTCACATGAGGCTCACATTCTTAATCCCCATTTTACAGATGAGGGAACTGAGGCACCGAGAAGTGACTTGTCCAAAGTCACACAGCTGACAGGTGGCGCAGCCGGGATTAGAACCCATGACCTCTGACTCCTAAACCCATGCTCTTTCCACTGAGCCACGCCTTGATTACTGTGTCAGCCTCCTTGCTGACCTCCCTGCCTCCTGACTCTCCCATCTCCAGTCAGTACTTCACTCCGCTGCCCGGATCATCTTTCCACAGAAACTTTCAGGACATGTCACCCCTTCCTCAAAAGTCTCCAGCAGCTGCCCATCCACCTCCATATGAAAAATTCCTCACCATTGGCTTTAAAGTTCTCCAAAACCTTGTGCCCACCCATCCTACACCCCCCAACCTCACCTTGCTTCTCTCCTTTACAACCCAGCCCACACACTTCTCTCCTCTGTCGCTAACCTTCTCACTGTGCCTCGATCTCGCCTGTCTTGCCGCCTACCCCTGGCCCACATTCTGCCTCTGGCCTTGAATGCCCTCCCTCCTCAAATCCTCCAGACAATTCCTCACCCCTCCTTTAAAATCGTATTGAAGGCACATCTCCTGCAAGAGGCCTTCCCAAACTAAGCCCCACTTTTCCTCATATCCCCCTCCCTTCTACGTCATCCAGACTTGCTCCCTTTGCTTTTCCCCCTTCTCCCAGCCCTACAGCACTTACGTATGTATCTGTCATTTTATTTATTTATATTGATGTCTGTTTATTTGTATTGATATCTGTCTCCCCACTTCTAGACTGTGAGTTCTTTGTGGACAGGGATTGTCACAGTTTATTGTTGTATTGTATTTTCCCAAATGCTTAATACAGTGCTATGCACAAAGTAAGCACTTAATAAATACGGTTAAATGAATGAATAACATCCCTTTTGAACTCCAGAGCAAAAGCAAAGTTCAGTATAGCAATAACAATTAATTATGGTATTTGTTAAGTACCTACTCTGTGTCAAGCACTGTTCTAAGCACTGGGGTAGATAGAAATTAAACGGATTGGACACAGTCCCTGTCCTGCATGGGGCTCCCGGTCTAAGTAGGAGAAAAAGTATTAGACCCCAAATGCTCACCTGAAGATAGTTATGGTTCCACTTAAGAATTTTGAAATTAGATCTTTGTCTTGACTTTTTTCCTCAGATGATGCCTTTACTCCTTTTGGGTTAACTCTGTCACATTTCTTCTGGGTAACTAGTTCTGGGGCAATGCCCTGGGCAGGACCAGTTAGTCCTTTTCTTGGGCCAGTGGCTTGGACCAAGTTGTCAGAAGGACCTGGATTCTAATCCTAGCTCTGCCGCTTGTCTGTTGCGTGACTTTGGGCAGGTCACTTCACTTCTCTGTGCCACAGTTACCTCATCTGTAAAATGGAGATTGAGATCGTGAGCCCCACTTTGGGACATGGACTGTGTCCATCTGGATAATAATAATAATGTTGGTATTTGTTAAGTGCTTACTATGTGCCGAGCACTGTTCTAAGCGCTGGGTTAGATGCAGGGTAATCAGGTTGCCCCACTTAGGGCTCACGGTCTTCATCCCCATTTTACAGATGAGGTAACTGAGGCACAGATAAGTTAAGTGACTTGCCCAAGGTCACACAGCTGACAAGCGGCAGAGCTGGGATTAGAACCTATGACTTCTGACTCCCAAGCCCTTTCCCTCTAGATTTGCTTGTATCCACTCCAGGGCTTAGTACAGTGCCTGGCACATAGTAAGAGCATAACAAAAACCAGGCCATATCTCACATATTAAGGCTTAAGGCTTAAACCATTCATTGTCTATGTCCCAGGACTCATAAACTGAAATCATTATTTTCTGCCTCTTTCTCCTCCTTCCTTCCTTTTCCCTTTCAATGTAAAATGAGTTTTCCTACCAGGGGTCAGCTCTCTGGGAGCTAGCACCCCAATATCAGCCTTCCTCCTTTCCTGCAATCCCAAGATGGGACACTTTGTAAGGTGGCCTGCCGTGTTAGAAACAAACCCCAGGCGAGGAATCAGAATAGCCCTGACAATGATTTCATTTCCAGCCCCAGAAGTTAGTGGTAGTTTTAGAATTTGTAATATTGGATGTCCATTAACTGCTGCTTGTCCTGAATGATATTGAGGACATCAGCTTCAAGGAAGATTTTTTTTTTTTGTGGAAAACAAAAGGGAAATCAATTTTAGCAAATTCAGTTGTTGAGGTTTTATTAAGTTAAGGCACTCAATGTAAATTAGTGTTTTGAATTTATGTCCTGGATCGATAGGTGTAATTATTGATTTGAATTATATGAACCACAAAGTGAACCAGTCTTCCTAGCCCTGCAGTTTTATAACACGCAAGCAGAGCACAAATACTACTTAGCTGGAAGAAGTTTTGCTCAAGCCCCCTAAGTTAGTCATGCAGATAAACTTTGGAACCCAATAAGGGAGGTGGTCCTCCATCCCGTTATCATGTCAGCATTTGAATTTTAAATGATCGGAGGATTTGGATGGTCGGTGGCGTTATTACTGGATTATTCCTAAGGCGACTGATGCAGAAAGTGAATATTATTTTTGCTTGTGTGTGTGGAGGACTGTGCTTACTCTATTGTGCCTTCAGCTTATAAATTCAGCCAAAGAGACTAATAGAACATCTGCAGTTCTTCCCACACAATTTCACGGCCAGTGTTTTTTGCAGTAGCTCCTTTCAGGGTCTATTGGGCTCTATTCTGTTCTCATAGGATCCTGATGTAAGACATAACATGAAGAAGAAGAATCAGATCAGGGTTAGAAGAGGTGGGAAGCATTGGCCTAGTGCATGGACTTTGGAATCTGAGAACCTGGGTTCTAATCCAGGTTAGATCCGTGCCTTGTGACCTTGGGCAAGTCACTGCTCTGTGCCTCTGTTCTCTTGTTCCTCCTCTTCTCCCTTAGGCTGTGAACCCCATGCAGGACAGAGACTGTGTCTCAATTAACTTGTATCTACATAGAACAGTGTTTGACACATAGTAAGCACTTAAGGAATACCATCAAAATAAACAAACAGTAAAAGAACTCAGTTTCACAATCTCCTATGCTTTCATTTCAGAGTTGTGTTCTCAGCTCAAATAGGTGATAGCGATTCCTCGGGGCATCAGGTGAGGCACTCGTGTTTCAGGAAGGTGAAAGGTAGCATTTGAAGTGTGCTGGTTGAGTTTTTAGGGAAATTGCAGTGCAACAAAATGAATTTGCATCCCATCAAGAGACTTTCCAAACCCTTCCTCCCTCCATAACTCCTGTTGCCGCTGGGCTGAGAAAGGAGATGACCTGTTGAACACATTTTATGCCTCTGAGGATGAGACCCTGTGAAGAAGGGAATGCTTACTTCTCCATCCTTGAATGCCTTTATTCTAACTTCTACTGATGTCACCACTGCCGTTTGGAGCCCAATAGAAGGGCAAAGACCTTAGATCTGGCAGTGTTTTTGCAGAGATGGGTGAACAGAGAGGAGATGTCTGAATTGGCACTTCTTCAATATATGTAATACTGAGGAAGTATACCAGATTTCAAAGATACCACCACTTCCACCATCTTCCAGAAAGAATCAATCCATCAATAGTATTTATTGAGTGCTTACTGTGTGCAGAGCACTGTCCTAAGCTCTTGGGAAAGTAACATTAATAATTGTGCTATTTGTTAAGCGCTTACTATGTTCCAGGCACTGAACTGAGTGCTGGGGTGGATACAAGCAAATTCATTCATTCAATCATATTTATCGAGCACTTACTGTGTGCAGAGCACTGTACTAAGCACTTGGAATGTACAGTTTGGCAACAGATAAGAGACAATCCCTGTCCAACAACAGGCTCACAGTCTAGAAGGAGGGAGACAGACAACAAAGCAAAATAAGTAGTGAAGCAAATCAGGTTGAACCCAGTCCCTGCCCCATGTGGGGCTCACAGCCTCAATCCCCATTTCACAGATGAAGTAACTGAGGCCCAGAGAAGTGACTTGCCCAAGGTCACATAGGAGACAAGTAGCAGAGTGGAGATTGGAACCCATGACCTTCTGATTCCCAGGCCAGTGCTCTATCCACTCTGCCATGCTGTTTCTCTATGTCCATTAAAGTCACTTTGCTGGTTGCTTTTCCTCTTTTCTTGGATGGAGGCCAGTGATTTATCCAGGTTTATTTCCAGGGAGCAGATGGGCTTCCAGGGTCATGACTGAGGCACACAAGTTAGGTGAGGATTCTTGTTCTACTGGCTACTTCAGCTGGGGTTTAAACATTTATTTCCACCTCCAGAAGTCTGGTTCTGGTTCCTCTCATTAAAAATAAAATTCACAGAGCTTCAGAGAGTCCAAGTTAAAAATGTTCAGCAACTGGATATGCCTTTTAATAGTCTTTCATTTTTAGAAGCTAGGACTTCCTGTGATTATGCTTACTGCCAGCTTTTATGTGGTGCAAAAAAGTAGCCCCTTCTCAGCATAATACCTTTGAACTCGAGCAAAAAGATTCGGAAATGACAAGGGGTAGGGGAAGAGATGGGGTTTTCAGTTGGCAGAACACATTAAACACCTTTAAAGAGTCTTAGATTGAATAATTTGGAAATGTTTCTCATTTCCTTGGTGAACTTCCGACTTCCCTAGTCAGGAAGTCAGAAGTAAGGTCCAAGGCTTTGCGCAATTTCTAATGTTTTCAAATCTAACCATCTGCCGCTCTAGACTGTAAGTTTGTTATGGGCAGGGAATGTGTTTTCCCCTCTGTTATATTGTACTCTCTCAAGTGCTTAGTCCAGTGCTCTGCACAAAGTAAGTGCTCAATAAATACGATTGGTTGATTCTGCTGAATCACCAATTATCTCCATCTGCAATCATAGGCTTGTCCTGTTTAAGGTTGTGAAGTATTAACTGATGCAGGAAATGGAAGTGTAGTGTTCTTTTTGTTTGCTTGTTTTAGTTTTTCTGTCATGACAGTCTGCATTTCCTTATAAGAAAATATGTTTTTTCCAATCTTTATTATTGTTATTACTGATAATAATTGTGGTAATTGTTAAGTGCTCACTATGTGCCAGACATTGTACTAAGCGCTGGGGTGCATACAAGCAAATTGGGTTGGATGCAATCCCTGTCCCATATGGGACTCATAGTCTCAATCTCCATTTTACGGATGAGGCCCAGAGAAGTGAGGTGACTTGCTCAAGGTCACACAGGAGACAAGTGGCTAAGCTGGGATTAGAACCCATGACCACCTGACTTCCAGGCCCAAACTCTAGCCACTATGCCATGATGCTGTAGTGTCTCACATCTCCCACCTACCTCTCAAAATCTGCCGCCTTCACCTGCATTTCGGAACCCATCCCTTCGCACCTTATCAAAACGCTTGCCCCTTACCTTCTTCCCTCCCTCACCACCATCTTCAACTATTCACTCTCCAGTGGCTTCTTCCCCCTGCTTTCAAACATGCCCATGTCTCCCCCATCCTAAAAATCCCCTCCCATAATAATAATAATAATAATAATAATAATAATAATGACATTTAAGTGGTTACTATTTGCCAGGCACTGTTTTAAACACTGGGGTAGATACAAGATAATTGGGTTGGACACAATCCCTGTTCCACATAGGGCTCAGTATTAATCCCCATTTTACAGATGAAGGAACTGAGGTAGAGAGAAGCTAGGTGACTTACCCCAGGTCACACAGCAGACAAGTGGTGGAGCCACGATTGGAACCCATGACCTTCTGACCTCGAGGCCTGAGCTCCATCCACTGAGCGATGTGACCCTCCCGACAAGGACCCTGCTCCTCCTACCTCTAATCATGACCGAAGAGTTCATTAATTGTACAAGCAATGTGAACCTCTGACTTCTCTTAGCAGGCCCGGCAAAGTAAATGGGGAAATAAAATATGCTGCATTGAAATGGAAAACTGTATTCCGTAGAAAAGTTCTCGCTCCAAACTCATCTCTTTCAGGATGGAAGGGCAGGTTTTCCTCCTCCCTACAGCTACAGCCCCAGGATGGCTTGCTGGGGTATGGAAGCGCTCCCCAGATTGCCGAGAGAGCTGCGAATCCAACTTTTGGACTGACGGATCTGGAAACGCTGCCTCCGAGACCCAATAAAGTTGTGGTGGCTAGCTTATAAATGTGTGGTTGCCCTCCCGGGTTTTGTTTCAACCGTAAATCCCACGCAACGCAGCGTGGGACTACTGAGCCTCATGGAACACATAAAAGAAAAGGAGCACTTGTTGGGAACTGTCGGCTCTGATCTAGACTGTTCAAATCGCAAGTCGCTCTCTCGTTTGTTATTAAAAATACCTCACTCTCTGCTCCACAGTACAGCTAGTGTTTTGAAACTTCCTCTTTTTCCTCCTTCTGGGTATATTTAAGATTTGGCACATAGCACTCTTCTTTTTATTTTCTCGTCGGCTTTTCCACCTCCCTGTGATCTCCTCTGGCATTCTTTTTCTATTCAGGAGATGTCAGTGGACCCTCTTGATACTTGTAAACTCCAGGCTGTTTGAAAATGGCATATGTGTGATTTGATGAATTGAATTTGTTATAAAGATCATTTCTCTTCAGTGCTTCTACTGCTTAGAGATTCATTTTCCAGCTCACCATCGCCCATGTGAATTTTAAAAATGTAACGGATATCACAAAACTACTTTTGTTTTGCTGGAGCAGAGTGAAACTACCTGAGTATCTGACAGGCTTATGTTTGACAGAGCTTATTTTGACTTCAATTTAAAGGCCAAAGTGAATACTTTAATAAAAACGGCATAATTGGGAAATGGTGTGGTGTAGTGGATAGACGGACCTGGGAGTCAGAAGGTCATGGGTTCTAATCTTGCCTCTGCCACTTTTCTGCTGTCTGACCTTGGGCAATCACTTCACTTCACTGTGCTTGGTACCTCATCTGTAAAATGGAGATTGAGACCATGAGCCTTATGTGGGACAGGGACTGTGTCCAACCCGATTTGTTTGTATCCACCCCAGCGCTTAGTACAGTGTCTGGTGCACAAAGTGAGCACTTATCAGATACCACAATTAGTATTAGGTTAGTGTCAGATCAGGTTATCATCTCTGGAGCCCTTTACTTTGATAGGAAGCTTTTAAGCCTTATTACTCTCCCTGCCACAGCTTCTGCTCTTCACTCCGGCTCTTCTCCTGGTTTCTTCCCTCCCTACTCCCTCTTCTTCCTTTCCTATTTTTCTTCTTCCTGCCTCCCTCTGGGATCTCGTCCTTCTCCCTTCCAATTTCACCACTGCCGTGGGGCACTACTCAATATCAACCATAGGAGCACCTGAGGAAAAGAAACTGGAGAAACTCCCTGAAAGCATTAAATAATTGTCATACAATAGTAATAATTGTGACATTTGTTCAGCACTATGTGCCAAGCTCTGTACTAAGCACTGGAGTAATCAGGTCAGACACCTGGGGCTTATTGCCTAAGGGGGAGAGAGAACAGGTATTTAATCCTCATTTTACAAATGAGGAAACAGAGGCTTAGAGAAGTTAAGCAAATTGTCCAAAGTAATACAGCAGGTGAGTGGCGGAGCCAGGATTAGAACACAGGTACTTTGACTCCCAGGTCCATGTTCTTTCCTCTAGGCCATGCTCCTTCTGAAGATTTCTTATGATACGATCTGGTATCTGAAGCTGGAAAAGGGGTCTTGCAAAACCTTCGGGCAAAAATGGTGGAGTCTCCCCCACAGTCTGAATCCTATGGATGCCCTTGACCCTGAAAACCCATTCCGTGATGCCCAGAGCAGCAGCAGTCGCTATGGAGGCCAGAAATTCTTTTTTTTTAAATGGTAATTGTTAAGCGCGTTCTATGTGGCAGGCACTGTGCTAAGCGGTGGAATAGGTACAAGCTAATCAGGTTGGACACAGTCCGGGTCCCACATGGGGCTCACAATCCTCATTTTAATAATAATATTTCTGGTAATGGCTAAGCGCTTACTGTGTGCCAGGCACTCTATTAAGCACTGAAGTGGATATAAGCAAATAGAATTGGACACAGTCCCTGTTCCATGTGGGACTCACAGTCTCAATGCCCATTATACAGATGAGGAAACTGAGGCCCAGAGAAGTTTAGACTGTGAGCCGGTTATTGGGCAGGGATTGTCTCTATCCGTTGCCGAATTGTACATTCCGAGTGCTTAGTACAGTGCTCTGCACATACTAAGCACTCAGTAAATACTATTGAATAAATGAATGAAAGTGAAGTGACTGAGGCTCAGAGAAGTAAAGCGACTTCCCCAAGGTCACACAGCAGACAAGCGACAGAACTGGGATTAGAGCCTAGGTTTTCCTGATTCCTTGGTCTGTGTCCTATTCATTAGGCCCCACTGCTTCATTTGTTCTTGTCTTTCTCCCCACAAATTTAGCACAGAGCTTTGGCAGAGAGTAAGTGCTTAATTCCAATATTGATGAGGATGATGCTAATGTTAATGACTGTTGGATTCAGAAGCAAAATAATTTTTGTGCCAAGGAGCCATGGCGATCTACCTCATGGAAACCTTACCCAGACCCAAGATGTTCATTGGCAGCACCAAGCTAAATATTGGGCCAAATCCTCCTTCGCAGGCTGGACAGAGATTCGAATCCAAATCGAGACGGTCATCATGGTATTCCTAAGACATAAAGTGTATATGGGCTGAAAAATCCATTGGTAAAACAAGGCTTGGCAACTAAAGGCGTAATTTTCAGTTACCATTGTGGAAAGGGTACCCTTTTGGAAAGAACGTGGAACTGGGAGTTGGGATACTTGGGTTCAAGAAGCAGTGTGGCTCAGTGGAAAGAGCACGGGCTTAGGAGTCAGGGGTCATGGGTTCTAATCCCGGCTCCGCCACCTGTCAGCGTGTGACTTTGGGCAAGTCACTTAACTTCTCGGTGCCTCAGTTACCTCATCTGGAAAATGGGGATTAAGACTTTGAGCCTCATGTGGGACAACCTGATTACCCTGTATCAACCCCAGTGCTTAGAACAGTGCTTGGCACATAGTAAGTGCTTAACAAATATTAACATTATTATTCAAGGCCCAACTCTGCACTAACCTACTTTGTAACCTTGGGCAAGTCATTTAATCCCTTGTCTCCCTGTGGGAAACCCCTTGCGGATTAAAAACTCATGGGAAATTAGGGGTTCATCAAAGCCTTGCCCCTGACAGGAATTCAATCAATCAAATCTGTTTATTGATGGCTTACTTTGTGCATAGCACTGTACTAGATGCTTGGGAGAGTACAATGGACAATATAATAGATTTGGTAGACACATTCCTTGCCCATGGGTTAGGCTGTTGGAGCACTTAGTAGTGTCTGGCACATAATAAGTGCCTAACAAATACCATTATTATAATTATTATTATTATTAAGGAACTAAGGGAAGTTAGAGCTCATCCAGGGCATTGGGGAAGTAGTACTTCCTGTCCCTTGGGAGTATTCAAAGATAGTAAGCGATAGCTGTGGGATTATCTAGGAATAATTGGTCACTATGGACAGTCCTGGGGTAGGGGGTTGCTTGGCTTGGCTGATGCTGTCGAGTCATTTCCGACCCATAGCGACACCGCAGACACATCTCTCCCAGAACACCCCGCTCTCCCGCAGTTGTTCTAGTATAAACCATAGAAAAATCCATAGATTTTTCTTGGTAAAAATATGGAAGTGGTTTACCACTGCCTTCTGTGCAGTCAACTTGAGACTTCACCCCCAAATCTCTCCCATGCCACTACTGCCCAGCACAGGTGAGTTTTGAGTTGTAGTGGACTGCCTTCCACTGGTTAGCCACAGCCCAAGCTAGGAATGGAATGGGTAGGCCTCTGCTGGACTCTCCCTCTGTTAGCCATGACTGGTAGAATCCTGGAAACTCTCCAGGTGCCATCCTGATTGGGGAGGGGAGGGGCTTAGTTGAATAATCTTTTCTCTCCTGAACTGCTTTTTATTACTAGCCATGCACGTGGGACTATTAGAACACCTGCCTTGGGTCATTTAATACCAAGAGCCAACAGTACTGTTCGCAAGAAAGCCAGATCTCCTCAGGAGCTTCTTCCCAAATTCACCTCTGTGTTCAAAATTAGAAATGGGCACTGCTGTAGTCCCTGAATAAATTCAAGTGGAATGTTTCTACAGTTCTCCATCTGTATCCAGGTATTGAGCTGACATCCAGAGACCAATCCATCAATCTATCAGTGGTATGCATTGAGCGTTTATTGTGTGCACAGCACTACAGAAGATATTTGGGAGAATACGGGGGGTTGGTAGATACCATCCCTGCTTTCTATCAATCAGCAGTTTAGTGGGCACTGTATCAAGCACCGGTGGGACTAAAATAGTCAACCTGATCCCTGCCGTCAAGAAAATTCTGGACTATTAAAGGAGAGGAAAAATAATTAACTGATAAGAAGCAGCAGGAGAAGTGGATATATATATAGTTGAGTGCTTAAGTTAAAGGATATGTAAGTCAAAGCATGCCGAGTGCTGAGGTGGTATTGGGAGGGATATGACCTGAGGAGAGGAAAATTAATCAGGGAAGGCTTCCTGGAGGAGGTGTGAATTTTTTTGGGGGAAGGCTTTGAGGATGGGGAGAGCTGTGGTGGATGGATGAAATGGGAGGGATCAGAAGAAAGGATGTTTGCAAGGAGTCAAGAGGCGGGAGGCGGGAGAACAAGTCACAGCCAGCATATAAACTGGGGAGGAACAAAGAGTGTGAATTGGAGTGAAATGAGAGAAGAGAGTAGGTGGATAGTGGGAAGGGAATATTAAAACCTTAAATCAATCAATCAATCCAGTACAGAACACCATACTGAGCACTTGGGAGAGTACAATAAAACTGAGTTGGTAGGTTTAGTCCCTGCCCACAAAGAGCCTAAAGCTAGGAGACAGGAGTTTCTGCCTGAGGCAGTAAGGAATGGGGAGCCATTTAAGGTTTCTGGGCAGTAAGGAAGCATGTATAGATGGAAGCTTTAGGAATATGAACTGGGCAAGGGAGTGAAGTATGGACCAGAGGCAGGGAGGCAAGCGAGGAGGTAGATGTAGTAGTCAAGCTGAGAAACAGCATGGCGTAGTGGATCGAGCACGGGCCTGGGAGTCAGAAGGTCATGGGTTCTAATTCCCATCTCTGCCACTGGTCTGTGTGACCTTGGGCAAGACACTTCACTTCTCTGGGCCTCAGGTACTTCATTTGTAAAACGGGGATCAAGATAGTGAGCCCCACATGGGACAGGGACTGTGTCCAATCCAATTGCCTTGTATCTACCCCTGCCTTTAGTACAGCGTCAGATACATAATAAGTGCTTAACAAATGCCGTCATCATCATATGACAACTGCCTGGATCAACATGCTGGCTGCTCGGATGGAGGGGAAAGGGGCAGATCCTGGAAATGTAATGGAGGAAGAACTGACAGGATTTAGTAGTCGACATTGTGGGAGTCGAGAGAAATGCCAAGATTGTGGGCATTAGAGATGGGGAGGGTGATGTATAAACCCGGACTGCATTGCTGGGAATGTCTGAGGGGTAATTACAAGAGGACAGAAGTGACAGGGTCCATGAGACATTCAGAGTCTAATACAGCCCACGCCAGCCTGTGGCATTTTCTCAGTGTTCTGATGGGCCAATTCAGTATGTAATATCTTTAAATTATATATTATAAATTATTCATGTTAATGTCTGTTCCCCCTCTAGACCGTAAACTCATTATGAGTAGGGAATGTGTCTACTAATTCTGTTGGATTGTATCCTCCAAGCGCTTAGTACCGTGCTCCGCATATGGTAAGTGCTCAATAAATACCATTGATTGATTGATCAATTCCCAATTTCCTAGCTTTCAAGAAAATATGGCCAGATTGCCTAGTCTCAAAGTTAGTTTGGCATTCATGGCTGGGGGGTTTCCAAAAAATTGCTAAATGTCATAACATATCTCTATCCACCATTTTGTGAATAGGAGCCCCCTAAGGCAGAGACTGAATTTGACTTGATTACATTGTCTACACCCCAGTGTTTAGTACAGGGGTTGGCACACGATAAGCACTAGACAGTTATTGCCATCACCACCATTATTATTATTTTTATCATTCCAGCTCCACAGTTTTGCAGCTCCTCCTTTACTACAGGGCTTTGTCTCACTGTGAAATATCCTCTCTGAAGCCCGTTAGAATCCAAATATGTGGACTGTATTTGAGTTGAATAAATCTTCTTGGAAAACAAAGAAACATTTCTCATGTTTACCGTGAAGGAGATAGAGGAAGAAGCTTGGTTGTGTAGACTCAGTCATCCTCCAAGAAAGAGCCGGATGAATTAGGCCGGGTGAAATTGTTTATCGCTCATCAAGATGGGAGAAGTCTCAATCCAGACCTTGTTAGAAATTTACACTGTTTCCCCTCCTTCAAAAAGATGATAGGAAAGGGTAATTTACCCACTAACATTAGAAGCCAACACATTATTAATAAATGTGGTGTATAAGAAGAAATGAGTTATAATTCTCTATAAGCTCCAAGAGGCTTTTATTACACTACCAGACAGGAAAGCTTAGCTTATTAATATACTGAGCAACAACTTTTGGTAAACAACTCGTACTTTCAGATTCACTCCAGTTAAACAATACTGTATTTAAGTCTTTGAAACTGACACTTGAAAATGAAATACCGTTGCAAATAATGGGAATATTGTAGATGTATTTTATACCTCTCTCTTCCTTGTATCAAAAGGTCTCATAAATACAGTCTCTAAAAATGTCTGTGGAAGAGTTAACATAACTGAACAAGCAATAAGCCTGACCTTTCAAAGTAATTTATTTTAGATTTGCTCAATCCTTTTTTATTAAAACTAGCACATCTGAAGCAGAATTAAATCCCATTATGCCAGGTGTGTGATCATATCAATTTTTCTCTGCCATTGATGCACTTCATTAAAAGTTGCTTTGTTTCATCTTAGGCGAACACGAACAAGGCTGGAGATTGGTTTGGCCACCGACTGAGAAGATGAACCTGATTTTTTCATAGAAACTGAGGCTCCCTTTTAAGCCACTCAATCAGTGTGAAAATGCCTGCCTTGTTTATGGTTATTTAATGGGGCAGGACTTGGGGTTGACATTATTAATAATTACATTATTTGCTAAGTGCTTACTATGCATCAAATACTGAACTCAGCACTGGGGTAGATATGAGTTCATCAGTTTATACACAGTCCCTGTCCCACATGGGGCTCAGAGGCTAAGTAGCATAGATTAACTAATAGAATTAACCGCGAATTGATCAGTGGTATTTACTGAGTGCTCACTTTATGCTCAGCACTGTACTAGGTGCTTTGGGGAGTACAGTGCCGTTGAATTACTAAGGTCACTGCTAGTATTAGAATTTAGGATAGAAAGGTAGTGAAAACTATCACAAAATACTTCAATATATTAAAGTATCTGGCACCACTTCATTGCAATGGTTTTCTCTTCTTTGTGGTGGCATAAAGAGTAAACATTACCGTCAAAATTTCTTCATTTGGCTCTTTGATCTGTAATATAATTTTCACCCAGGTGAACAGTGTGTTTATACGTTATTCCTATTGTGGGTTTTTTGCTACCTGGCCATTGGTGGATAGAAGTAAATTGCTAGAAATGAAAATATGTATCTCTCACCCGCCACTTCCTTGGTATGGAAGGCGTTGGAATTCAGTTGAGTGGTCAGCCAGAAATCCACCCCATTCTAGTTTCTGACATCTCAGTTTTACCCAACTCCGTGTTTTTGAGGCTACACCCATTAACTCTAGGAGAATCAGGGATTATGCTGAACTGTTGATACTTATTCAAATCCCATCTCCTCCAAGAGGACTTCCCTAACTAAGGCCTCATTTCCCCTACTCCCTCTCCCTTCTGTGTCACCGTTGCATTTGGATCTGTACCCTTTTATTCACCCCACCATCTGCCCCACAGCGTTTACAGATGAGGTAACTGAGGTACAGAGAAATGAAGTGACTTGCCCAAAGTCACACAGCAAACTGGTAGAGCTGGGATTAGAAACCAGGTCCTCTTGACTCCAGGCCCACTCCACTAAACCATGCTGCTTTCTACTAAGCCATGGTGCTCACTATTATTGTTATTGTTTTAGTAATAAAGAAGAGGTTTTCATGTTGTCTGTCTCTTGGGCAAGCCAGGCCAGAGCCCAACAATCACAACAGATGCAACCTCCCGAGTGTTGGTTAGTGCTGTGTGGAGCAGGCTCTCCTCATCCTCTCTGTCCGTCCTTGTGTCTTTGGTGGTTCTTTTCCAAGCGCTTAGTACAATGCTCTGCACACAGTAAGCACTTAATAAATGTGATTGAATGAATGAATAACCGTAATTAATTTAAATGTCCGTCCCCCCCCCTAAACTGTAAGCTCCTTGTGGGCGGGGGAACGAGTCTACTATCTCTGCTATATTGTATTCTTGCAAGCGCTTAGTACTATGCTGAGCCCCTAGTATGCAATCAGTCATTACAGTGGACTGATTTACTGATAACTGAGTTTCAGTTCTAAGCGGCATTTTGGAAGCAGGCTAGATAGGAAGCAGACTCCCTCATTTTGTGATGGAGACCCCTGGAGCTATAAAGAAAAGACGAAAGGGAGAGTTCTTCCTCCAACTTCTTCTCTCTGCCCTTAATTTACTCTAGTTTCCTACAAGAGGGAGCATACCTGCTTAGGTATTTAACGCACGCAAAGAATCCCAACTAACTGATGCTTTCAGGCTTGGTTCCCGAATAATGTGAGGCTAAGTTAAAATAAAATTATTTTACATCCCTTTTGTGGTTATATTTTGCTAAAAGAAAAGAATGAAAACCTTAATATCAAGGCTTGAGTTCACAGTGATGATGTGCTACATAAATGTAAACCCACTGTAGGCAGGGAACATGCCTGCTAATTTTGCAGTATGTGTACTCTCCCAAGCACTTAGTATAATGCTCTGCAAGTAATGCTCAGTAAATACCATTGATTGATTAATTATGAATAAATGTTTACTCTGTGATGTACTCAGGAGAAGCCTTCAGAGGGAGTTGAACACCTTCCAGGTTTAATATGGTCTCTGAACTCTGTGATATTTCACAACTCACCAACATCCAAGCACATTTTTTGTAGTTTACTGTTTCTAATCAACTCCACTGTTTATTGCAGTGGAGTATCGCTGGCTGCTTTTACTGGGCACATTTCCATTCATTTATAACATGTCCATAAAGAGAATAATAAGTCTTTTTTTTTTTATTTGGATCTAGGATACAAAACAGTCATGGATGAGGAAGAATTTCTCCCTCAGTTCCCAGAACTTTTGAAAAAAACAAACTCTGGAGGAAAGCAGTGTGGCCTTGTGAATAGTCCACAGACCTGATAGTCAGAAGGACCGGGGATCTAATCCCAGCACCACCACTTGTCAGTTGTGTGAACTTGGGCAAGTCACACAATTTCTCTGTGCCACAGTTCCCTCATCTGTAAAATGGGGATTAGGACTGTGAGCCGCATGAGGGACAGGGACTGTGTTCCACTCAATTACCTTGTATCTACCCCAGCACCTAGTAGAGTGCTTGGCACATAGTAAGCACTTAAATGCCACAATTATTAACTATTATTATTAGAATCCACTGTATTCTCCAGGCAGAAATTTGTTTTCTACGCTTGGTGGGGAAGTTGCATGAAAGTGTTTGTGTGTTCTGTTCATCAGTTCTGGGAATGAGCACTCTCCAAAATGTTGTTTTCTGGCAGTAGCTTCATACCTCAAAACCTCTCATCTTTCCAGCCTTTAGGATTTTTCCCGGCCCTGCTCACACCTGCCAGTGCCTTACAAATTGTGCCCAGCTTGAATTGCATGGAGAACTTCAGAAATTAAGGTGGGTCCAAAATTATTTCTCATCTAACTAGATGAGACGGTAAAGCTCATCATGGGCAGGGAACGTGTCCACCAACTCTGATGAATTGTACTCTCCCAAGTGCTTAATACAGTGCCGTGCATACAGTAAAGACTCAATAAGCAGCATGGCTCAGTGGAAAGAGCCCGGGCTTGGGAGTCAGAAGTCTTGGGGTCTAATCCTGACTCCGCTGCTTGTCAGCTGTGTAACTTTGGGCACATCACTTAACTTCTCTGGACCTCAGTTACCTCATCTGTAAAATGGGGATGAAGACTGTGAGCCCCACTTGGGACAACCTGATCACCTTGTATCCCTTCCAGTGCTTAGAACAGTGCTTTGCACATAGTAAACACTTAACAAATACCACCATTATTATTAATAAATACAATGGATCATTTGATCCAGGGTGTGATAGCATGATCATGACCTTAGCAGAGTCTTTTAAAACCCATTCAAAACAGGCTTAGCAGGAGAATTTCAGTAACAGACAAAGAGATTGGTTTTTTCTACACTTCCCAGTAGCCTTTGGGACATTCAGGGTGGAGACTTAAATTATTCCTGAGGTAAAAAGGGACCAACAGTAAGCCTCAATCTGGTTCTAGCCACTTGTCCCAACCAAAGCCTTAAAATGTCCATCTCTGCCAGTTCAGAGTGACTGTTTTTGTTTTTTTTTTGTCTTCACGCTTCAGTCATGGATTTTGCAGCTTTAAACCTCAGTGGGTTTAAAGATCACTCCATAAACCTCAGCTTTTATATTTTTTATTTCCATTGCTTCCATTTTATAATATTAATTAAATCTTCAGTTACTAATCTATTCTTTTTTTACAGTACTTGCTAAGCATTTACTATGTGCCAGGCACTCTACTAAGCGCTAGGATAGATACAAGATAATTGGGTTGGGATGCATTCTCTATCCCACATAGGGCTCACAGTCTTAAACCCCATTTTACAGATGGGGTAACTGAGACACAGAGAAGAGAAGTGACTTACAAGTGGCAGAGCTGGGATTAGAACCCAGGTCCTTGGGACTCCCAGGCCCATGCTGTTTCCACTAGGCCATGCTGCTTCTCTAGTTTGGTGTTAGAAACTCACTGGTCCCAATCTCAATCTTGTAATAGTAGTAGAATGGAGTGGCATACTGTAAGCAGCATGGCATAGTGGATAGAGCATGGGCCTGGGAGTCAGAAGGTCATGGGTTTTAATCCCGGCTCTGCCACCCGTCTGCTGTGTAACTTTCGGCAAATCACTTCACTTTTCTGGGCCTTAGTTAACCTCATCTGTAAAACGAGGATTGAAACTGTGAGCCCCACTTGGAACAAAGACAGTGTCCAGCTCGATTTGCTTGAATCCACCCCAGCACTTAATACAGTGCCTGGCTCATAGTAAGCACTTAACAGATTCCACAGTTATTATTAAAGACACATTCCCCAAGGAGCTTACAGTTTATTCAGGGACACAGACCTAAAGTTCTTTAGATTGATCAAAATAAAAAATTGAATGCGTACTTGAATAATCACTGATATATGATTGCTGAGGATGGATATAAACAAGTGCATAATTTCTTCAGGTGGCACAGAAGCTGGGAATTAAGTGAGGAAAGAATGTGGAGGTGGAGGGTTTTTAGGAGGGTTTTAATCTGGGCAAATCTGTGTTCTGTCCCATTTAGGGAGGGAGGGAATTGGAAGCCAGGGTAATGGTGTGAGCAAGGGTTGGAGATGGGAGAGTTTAGAAGAACGTTCAGTTAGCTTTGTTTGGGAGTAGTTAGTTTGGTGGCTTTAAAGCACTCAGTCGCTCAAAGCCTCCTAATTTCCTTTGCTGATTTCCTACTACAACACAGTTCTTAACTTCACTCCTCTAGTGCCTACTTAATTACTCTACCTTGATCTCACTACTGTCTCCTTGCCCATGTCTCATCTCTCTGATCTGGACCCCCCACCTTCCCAATATACAACAGAATACCACTCACCCCTGTGGTGAGCCCACAACAAGCTGCCTTTCTAGTGACTGTTTGTGATCCTGTGAACAACAACAAGGGAGAGATTCTGCCAAGACACTGATGGGCTTTACTTGAGGGCAGGTGATTGCGGGCCTGTGGGGGTGGAGCAAACAGGGAGGTGAGGCTTTCCCTGTTCTACCTGGGCCTGGACTAATTAGAGACTGCCCTTTAAAGCCCCAGCTGTGAAATCTAAGGCAGTTAAAAGGCGGTTACTTTTGTATCACAAAGAGGGCATGGAGGTTTGTGGTAGGCATAGATGTAAGACGGAAGCAGTCTGACACAGTGGACTCTCTGGTGGGAGGCACAGAGGGAAGCACCTGCAGGAGAGCAGCACCTGCAGGAGAGCAGCACCTGCAGGAGAGCAGCACCTGCAGGAGAGCAGCACCTGCAGGAGAGCAGCACCTGCAGGAGAGCAGCACTTGGAAGCAGAAAGAAGAAGCATTGGCAGAACAAGCATTGGCAGAACAAGCTCCTTTGACCACAGATTCTTATTGGGCCCTTGGTGGAGTGAGTGAGTATATGTGTCACTCCCTTACATGTTGGGAAAACTAAGTAAAAAACTTCTCACAGTAACCTTGGTGATCAGAGGTGGGGTTTGACTTCTACTATATGTCACTGAGGCTCCCCTGGTCCAGGAATAGTAATAATATTGTTGGTATTTGTTAAGTGCTTACTATGTGCAGAGCACTGTTCTAAGTGCTGGGGTAGATACAGGGTAATCAGGTTGTCCCATGTGAGGCTCACAGTCTTCATCCCCATTTTACAGATGAGGGAACTGAGGGCCAGAGAAGTGAAGTGACTTGCCCACAGTCACACAGCGAGTGGCAGAGCTGGGATTTGAAACCATGACCTCCGGCTCCCAAGCCCAGGCTCTTTTCACTAAGCCATGCTGCTTCTCTAAGGTGCTGGTTGGTATGAACCAGGGGCTTGTAACAACCCCACCTTCAAAACCTTATTTAAATCACTTCTCTTCCAAGAGGCCTTCCCAATTAAGCCCTCTTTTCCCTGACTACCTTTCTTCTGCATCACCTTTACACATGGATCTGTACCTTTTAAGCACTTGCTATTCATCCCACCCTCATCCCCACTGCATTTTTGAACAAACCTGTACTTTATATTATTCTCTTTCTCCCTTTCTAGTCGGTAAACTCATTGTAGGCAGGGAACAGGCCTCTCAGTCCGTTGTACTGTACTCTCCCTAGTTCAGTGCTCTGCATCCAGCAAGGGCTCAATAGATACCACTGAAGGATTGATTGAAGAGAGCAGATTTGTAAAGTGGGTTCAGCGATTGAAGGGTTTGAAGGCAATTGGGAGCAATCTGGGCCCAGGAGAGAGTTTTGAGTAGAGGAGAGACATAGTCTGAGACAGTCAATCGTATTTATTGAGCACTTACTGTGTGCAGAGCACTGTACTAAGCTCTTGGGAGAGTAAAATATAACAGTGAACTGGAACATTTCCTGCCCACAATGAGTTTACAGTCTAGAGGGGGAGACAGACATTAATATAGATGGATGAATTACAGATTTTAATATTAAGCGCTGTGGGGCCAGGAGGAGAGGCCCCGGGAAGATGATCTGGTCAGCACAATGTAGCGTAGACTGGAGAGGAAAGATGGGGTAGGGAAAGGAGGCTGGTGCAATAGTTTCAACAGTTGAACTGTGGCAAGCTTGTAGTAGGGCAGCTGTCTGTAGAGAGAGGGAAGGATGGCTCTGGGGGATCTTGTGTAGGAAAATTGGGCAGGGATTTGGCAGTAGACTGAATGTGAGAGTTGGAGGAGTGAGCACTGATTCTATTTTCTCTCCTTTCTTCACCACTTGCTAAATGCAAGTGCCCCATGAGAGTTCTATCATATGGGTTCTAAACATGGGAGAATTTTTTTTACACACACACATCCTACTCTAACAATTTAGTACTATCTCATTTGTTGAGAAATGCAATTTAGTTTTGGACTTGTTATTTCCAATCCTATTTTCTTCTTTCCTAAATCAGTGTAAATCAAGATTTGTCAGGGATTGAGTTTTCACACTTCACCAACTGCTTGCTATTCTACTTCCCCTGCTCATCATGATCTTCAATCCATTCAGGGCTTTCTGACTTTTTTTCTTTACCCATCTTTAACCACCAAGTTCCTTGACACTTCCTCTATTCTCGACAAAACATACTTTCTCTGAAATCTTCTTCCTGGCACCGAGTCTTCACCTTTTCACTTTCATTTTGTGATCTCTGGCTTGCTCTCACCTCATCAATGTCAAGTGTGTGTTTCAAGTCATTTATGTTCTTACCTTTCGCACACTCTTTTCCTTTCTGTAATTGTGGAGATTGTGAATGTCCAAGTCCTATTTAGTCACCATTTTCCATAAGAGAGAGTGTTGCAAAAAATAGCTGTGAATTACAGAAAGGAAGGATGAAGTCAGTAATTGAGGTTATTCCTCAAGGTAAGACATCTTTTGATTTTGTTCAAGCAAGCTACAATTGAAGCCGTTGAGGAGAAAAACATGAAATTTGTAAGGCTTTTTCTCTAACATCTATGGCAAATTCACACCTTAAAATATGTAAGTTGCATCTAGTTGGCATTCTAGATGATGCCTCCCCTTGGACTTCACAGCTGTGGGTTTCCATTTAGAACTTGTGTTTTGAAGATAGAGTTGGGAAATCAAGTTATCATCATGAAGTTTCTACTTCTTTGCTGAGTTAACGAGACATCGTGGAATTTTTAAATGACATGATTCTCTAGAGTCAGTAGCACTGGAGAAACAAAGTCTCTTCCCACAGAATTTGAGATTCTGGTCCTTTGTGACAGAATGAGAAGTGTGGCCTAATGGAAAGAACACAGACCTGGGAGTCAGAGGACCTGGATTCTAATCCTGGCTCTGCCACTTGTCAGGTGTGTGACCTTGGACAAGTCACTTCACTTCTCCATGCCTCAGTTACCTCATCTATGAAATGGGGATTAAGACTGAGTCCCATGTGGGACATTGACTATGTCCAATCTAATCAGCTTCTATCTACCCCAGCACTTATTACAGTGCCTGGCACATACTTAACACTTAACAAATACTATTAAAAGAGTAATTTTTTTCCATGCCTCAGTTTCCTCAACTGCAAAATAGGGATTAAATACCTGTTTTTTCTCCTTTTTAAACTGTTAAATCCATGTGGTAGAGGACAGTGTCCAACCTGTATCTAGCCCAGCATTTAGAACAGTGCTTGATGCTTAATAAGCACTTAGATATTATTGCTATTATTATTATTATTATGTGATTTTGGAAGGTCTTGGAAGATGGGAAGAGCAATGACCTGTTAGATGTCAAGTGGATTTTAAGATATTTTTAAAGATTAGTCCTCCAAAGATGAGTTCTTTAAAGGAGATTCAGTGTATTAAAGGGGAACAGCAAAGGCCTAGTGGAAAGAGCACGGGCCTGGGAGTCAGAGGACTAGGGTTCTAATCCTAACTCTTCCAAATGGTTGCTTTCTGACCTTGGGCAAGTCACTAATTTCTCTCTACCTCCGTTCTCCTTTCTTTCGTCCTACTATGACTGCGAGCCCCATGCGGGACAGTTACTGTGTCTAACCTAATTGATTTGTATCTATGACAGTGCTTAGAACTGTGTTTGACACACAGTAAGTGCTTAAAAAATACCATTTAAAAAAGTGGACTTTGTTCTAGGCAGACAGGAAGGCATGAAGAAGAGGTCAACGATGAGAGATTTGAGGCACAGCTTGTAGGTGAACTTGAGGCTGGAAGGGTAGTGAGAGAAGAACAAAGATAAGTAGTGGGGAGAGAGCAGATCCAGTACCTTGAAGCGGATGGTAGAGAAGTTCTGTTTGATGCGGAAAGAGCTAGGTAAACTTTGTGGGTTGTTGAGGGGTGAGGAGATGGGTGCAAAATGGCTTTTAGGGAAATGAAGAGTGGATTGTGACCCAGGGAGGGGAGAGGCTGAAGCCAGGGAGAGCTGAGAGGAGGCAGATGCAGTAGTAGTGTCGGGATGGGGCAAATCTTGGATCAGCCCGGTGGCTGTTTGGATGGACAAGAAGAGGCGGATTCTGAAAATGTTGTGAAGAAGGAACTGGTGGGATTTGGTAAATATGCGGGCTGAAAGGAAGAGAACTTTCAGAATGCAATCCCAATCAATCAACGGTATTTATTGAGCACTCACTGTGAGCAGAACACTATAGTAAGTGCTTAACTCTAACTCTCTAAATTAGGGCAGCTGTGATTCTTTCACTCTGAACAGCCACAAAGTCCTGCTGCTCTTTTCCCGTTGGTGGCTGACCTTACCTTTTTATATTCTATTTTTATTTTTTCAGTCTTTCCTTGAACGTTGGTTGTCCATCCCACCTTCCCTTATGCTTACAATCATGAGCCCTCTGGGGTACAGGGACCATTCTCATTCTCATCCTTTGTAGTTTTCCTGGTGCTTAGTTTTCCTTAGTACAGTGCTTAGCCCATAGTAGGTGCTCAATAAATACTACTGAATGAATGAGAGGATGAAGTCATGTCCATAGCTAGTAGACTTCTCTACATTCTTGCTCCTTATTATTTTGCAATATTAAACATTTATAGAGTTTCAAAACATAAGCACCCAATACCGCAAACTCCTAGAGGGTGGAGAATGCATATTCAAACTCATAATTGCTCACCTATGTGCTTTATTCAGACTGTGAGCTCCTTGTGGCAGGGAACGTATCTTCCAACTCGTGTTGTACACTCCCAATCACTTAGTACAGTGCTCTGCACATAGTAAGCGTTCAGTAAATACCATTAACTCATTGATTGCTCTGTTTCCAATAGGCCCTAAGTAAAGCTGACTGACAGATTCCTGTCCAGTACAGCTAGATGTTACACCGACTGAAAACATATACGCACATGCACATTCAGGCATTTTCTTCTTTCAATCAATCTTACTTTTTGTTTACCATGTGCAGAACACTGTGCTAAGAGCTACAAATAAGTGTTACAAATTAGTTCTATTAGTTCTTATACCACACCTCTTTGTGCCAACCTGTGGATCATGTCATACCAAAACAAACTCATATTGTGGGTGAATAGTCCCTAATACTTCCATCACACCATCTCCAGCTCATGGAATGAAAACACATGTTACTGCAGAATGGTTAGGAGAAAACCACGATTCGGTTTAGCTATCATCGGGTGGACAAATGACACAGCTTTGAGTATTCTGATATAGATTTTTTTTTAAATGGCATTTGTTAAGCATTTACTATGTGCCAGTTACTGTACTAAGCACTGGTATAGAACCAAGATAATCAGGTTGGACACAGTCCAGGTCCCACAAGGGTCTCACAGCCTTAATCTCCATTTTACAGATGAGGAAACTGAGGCCCAGAGAAGTGAAGTGACTTGCCCAAGGTAACAGCAGACAGGTGGCAGAGCTAGGATTAGAACCCGGGTCCTCTGACTTCCAGGCCTGGGATCTATCCATTAGGCCACACTGCTTTATCATTCTAAAGGATGCCCAGGCCACTGATGGGGGCAGAGTTTGAGATGGAAGGGAGAGCCATCAATTGGCATGAGCTTCATTCCACATTTGAAGGTTCTGGAGGTCAGAGCCAGAAGGTAAAGCTGCAATGATGTGGGACAGATTCCCGTTTTGCCCTCTGCCTAGGCCGCAGTTGATAGGAGGCCAGGGAGAAAAATGACGAGAGCTGTCGGCCCCGTGCACCTACAAAAAGGGGAATTAAAATAAAGGAAGAGAGACTACGCCAAATGTAAAAAAGAGGCCAGATGGTATAACGACTCTGTTGGGTGCAAAATAATCAACAGCTCGGTTCCCAAAAGCACATTCCTTTTGGGCTCCTCTCTTGAAATATCCTTCCTCAGAGCAACCTGTTCGGGTAGGGCTCTGCAGAAGGGATGCCATGGTGTCGTCTCGCTAGTCTGGAGCCTACGACTGACTTGGCAAATCACCTCACGAGGGAGGCCGGGAGCAGAGGGAGGTAGGAGTTCACACCGGTCACCAGAAAGGCCATGCGGCTTGATGCAGTCTTAGCACTGCAAGGACCTGAGGTTCTTTCCATTCTCTCAATAGGGGGCTGGGGCAAACACAGCCAGAAATGCAATTTTAGCCCAAGACACCTGGGGAAAGAATTTGCATACCGAGTGGGAAGAGTGATCACTGGTGGGGCACTTCTCTACTCAACACATGCTCGGGCACTGGTGGCCAGGTTTAAAGCGAGCCAACTGGAAAGTGCAATTCAGCCCAATTAGTTCATTTGCCCTGGGAAAGCATTCTACTTCATAGCCAAACCCACGCAGATCCAGGGAGGCCTGGGAATGTTTGGCTTTTCTTTCAGGGGCCTGAGTGACCCTTCTTTCTTTGGGCCCCTTAGGTCCGATGAAATGGAAAAGAAGGGTAAAATGTCATTTTGGAAAAAGAAAGCAATGTCATTTAGGTTCTGGCCTATAAATGAACCAACAGGAAGGAAATAGATGGCAGATTAGTAAACAAAGGAACCGAGACTGCTTGGGTAACTTCACCAACTAGTCAATTAGAGTTAATTATCACCTTTAAACTCCTGGCTCTCGTTTTGCATGCCTGCTGAGGGGCCAATTTAGCTGCACGGTTTCATGGTTCTACAATTTTCTCTCTCTGTCTGAAATGATCTAGCTGGCGAGCCTGCGAAAGTCCCAGATATTTACTATATCACAATTGCAATTCTTTTGACTGAATCCTGATTTGATTCAGTCGAAAATGACTTTAGTGTATTGGATTTACGGTTCATTTAACAAGCGCTGTAGATGTCAATACATTAGTGTAAACCCAATGCAGGTAGTAATTTGGTTTCTAATGAGGTTCCCGAGCAGCACCTAGGAGGAAAAATGGGCTGGAGTATACCTGTTTGATCGGGTGTATTCACCTGATCTTATCAATCAATTTCCAGGTAAGGGAGCCTGGTTTCTAAGACCTAATGCTAAAGGAAGGGAAAATGCGGAGAAGAGAGCTAGTGAAACATGGGTATTTAGGAGTCTAGTTTGCATTACAAATTGGATTTTAAAATGGTCATCTAAGGCCCTAATCTCCCAGATGTTGTTAACATCTAGGAGTCAGAAGATCCTGTGTTCTAATCCCAGCTCTGCCACTTGACCTTGGACCAAGTCATTTCACTTCTCTGTTCCTTAGTTACCCCATCTGTAAAATGGGAATTGAGACCGTGAGATATGGAATATGAACTGTGTCCAACCTGATTATCTTATATCTACCCAAGGCTTAGTACAGTGCTTTGGCACATAAGTAAGCATGTAACAAATGCCATTAAAAAAAACCAAACCCAAAACCACATCTGATTTTAAATGGCACATGAGTGTGGTGTGCAGGATGGAGCCTCTTCACCATGGAAAAGATAGTGCAGGCATTTTTGTTTCCGGTCAGATGATTCCATCAATGGTACTTACTGAGTGCCTATTACGTGCAGAGCACTGTACTAAGCACTTGGGAGAGTACAATACAGCAGTCAGTAGACATGTTCCCTGCCCATGAGGACCTAGATCTGGAATGTGTCCTGTCAGTGTTTGCTCTGTTGAATAAATGATAATAATTAGAGTTTTTCTTAAGCACCTAGTATGTGCCAGGCACTGTCCTAAATTCTGGGGAAGATACAAAGTAATCAGGGTGAACAGAGATCCCAGGGATTCAGTCTAAGAAGGAGGAAGAGAAGATACTGAGTCGTCATTTTACACCTAGGAAACTGAGTCACAGAGAAGTTAAATTACTTGGCCAAGAGCATACATGAGGCAACTGGTGGAGCCAGAATTAGAATCTTCAACCTTTAGCTTTATCCACTAGACAACACTGCCTTCATCCAAACAGCAGGGCATGCAACTTTTAAAATATTGTTCCCAGAAAAATAACTTTGAAGCCTTGTGACCAGCTGATCAAAATGCTCTGAAAGTTGAAGAGCCATTCTATTGCTATAAATATACCCATTGTGGCTTCTAGGCCAAGGATGGGGAGAACATCTAGATGTGGTACCTCTTTGCTTGCGTTTTTAAGAACCTGGATGGGATAATCTGTCTGGATTAAATTTTCCACGTTAGGGAAAAAGTCCTATTTTTTATGGTATTTGGTAAGCACTTACTATATGCAGGACAATGTTTTAAATGCTAGGGTAGATAGAAGCTTATTAGAATGGGCACAGTCCCTGACCCACATGGGGCTCACGTTCTTAACCCCTATTTCAGATGAGGTTACTGAGACACAGAGAATAGGGAAGCAGCATGGCTCAAGGGAAAGAGCCTGGGCTTGGGAGTCAGAGGTCATGGGTTTGAATGCCAGCTCTGCCACTTGTCAGCTGTGTGACTGTGGGCAAGTCACTTCACCTCTCGGTGCCTCAGTTCCCTCATCTGGAAAATGGGGATGAAGATTGTGAGCCCCACGTAGGACAACCTGATTACCCAGTATCTACCCCAGCACTTAGAGCAGTGCTCTGCATATGGTAAGTGCTTCACAAATACCAACATTATTATTATTATTTAATTAAGTGACTTGCCCAAATTCACAGAGCAGACAAGTGGCGGAGCCAGGACGAGAACCCAGGTCCTTCTGACTTCCAGTCCCGTGTCCTAGCCACTAGACCACACTGCTGCGTCTATTTCTCAACATCCTCTCCTGTAGAATGGATGCTTGCTGAATGGTAAAATATTAGCCATTTTTTTCCCATGATGGCATTGGGAAAGGCCCCTCAGCCCTCCTTGGCTGCAAGAGAAACCCCAAGGATAGATGAGGATGAGCAGCGGACAGATCTCGGGGAGAGAGGAAGTGTGGGTGAATCGGTGAATAGTTACAATGGTTGCCAGGGGCTGGGGGCTTTTAAGGCCAAAGGTCGTATCCGGGGTGGTAGCACCCAGGGTTATGGGAGCAGGGAGGATGGGACCGAGGGCCATGTGAGCAGTGGTCCTGATTGAGCACTTACTGTGTGCAGAGCACTGTACGAGTCAGTTGTATTGAGCTCCACGTGGGACAACCTGATTACCTTGTGTCTACCCCAGTGATTAGAACAGTGCTTGGCACATAGTAAGCGCTTAACAAATACCGTAATATAATATATGTAATTATTGAGCACTTCCTGTGTGCAGAGAACCGTACTAGTCAGTTATATTTATTCAACACTTACTGTGGGCAGAGTGCTCTGCTCAGCGGTTGGGAGAGTACTCTATAACAATAGAACAGACACATTCCTTGCCCACAAGGAGCTTATAGTCTAGAGGGCGAGACAGATGATAATGTAAATAAATAAAATTACAGAAATAAACATCAGACCTGTGGGGCTAAGTGTTTGGGCAAATATGGTAAAGTTGGTAGACCTGATCCCTGCTCATAGGTAACTTTATTTGTCTATATTGTTATTGGTTTTGAGTCCTCGAAGGTGTTTTCCATTTCCTTAGTTCGTCCCCTCAGTACTCACTTCAATGCATCTCACCCAGTTAATGCTGATGATTCATTATGGTAAATCCTAAACCCAGGTAGATCAGAAACTCACTCACCAGAGCGGGGTTTCACAGTCTTATTATGGGCAGGGAACACATCTGCTAATTCTGTTGTACTGGACTCTAAGTGCTTAGTACAGTGCTCTGCACATAAGTGCTCAATAAATATGATTGTTTGATTCTCCAAAGCAGAGGGGGATCAACTGTGTCCCTCTGAAAGATTTAACCAAAGGCAGAACATTATGCTTGGTTCTAAACTGTCACCATGCATTAGCTTGAATAGTTTCAAGCAGATTGGTGACTCATCCTAACAAATTCATAATAACAGCTATGACATGCTATAACAGAGCTTTCATAATCTGAATGTTGCCTTAGCTGTGCCATTTAAAATAAAGATCAACATTGGGTTCATTTTGTCATTAGGAACTCCATTTCTTTACCATTCATCGTATTGCTTCTGTTTCTTCAAATATAATTTACTCTTGAACTTTAATTACTCACAGTCTGGGTTGATGCCTGAACTCAGTTGTCATTGGACACGATGAAGGAATGGAAGTCAGTGTCTGGAGAGTTTATCCTGAGAAAAGAATTAAAGCTGAAATGAATTCAATTACTCTTCAGAAATGTCTAAGGAAGTTAAAGATAGAGAGCCTCAAAAGTGACATCTTTGATGGCTTGAAAACTTCCACTGTTCATCACTACCAGAGGCAAAGACAACACTGTTTTCGTGACATCTTTAACAAGGTTAAGCCTTTGTAGGAAGAACCTGCGTTTTCCAGAATAATAATTATGGTATTTGTTAAGCTCTTACCATGTGTCAAGCACTGTTCTAAGCGCTGGGGTAGATAAAAGATAATCAGGTTGGCCACAGTCTTTGTCCCTGCTGATTTTGATGTGAGCATTTCTCTATCATCAAAACAGATTTTGGGGGAATATAATTATAATAGTGGATAGAGCACAGACCTGGGAGTCAGAAGGTCATGGGTTGTAATCCCCGGCTCCACCACTTGTCTGCTTTGTGACCTTGGGCAAGTCACTTCACTTCTCTGTGCTTCACTAACCTCATCTGAAAAATCGGGTTTGAGACAGGAGCGAATCCTCATTAGTCCCCCACGCTGTCCCATCAGGGTCCTCTGCTTCTCATTGCCGGTCGGGCATGAAGTCGGCATCCCCTGTTCTCCAATGGTCTCTGTTCGCCGCCCTTAGTCCAGCCCACAACAGTCTGTTGGTCTCTGCCTCATGGCCCCATCTGCCATCTTAGAGCTTGCGGCCTAACAGGGATTGAGACTGTGAGCCCTGTATGGGAAATGGGCTATATCCAACCTGCTTAACTTGTATCAACCTCAGCACTTAGAATGGTGCTTGGTACATAGAAAACATTTAACAAGTACCATTATTATTATAGTAAGCTTTTAACAAGTACCATTATTATTATTATTGTTCCCAGGGGATTTATGGAAGAGCCTCTCATTTTTAGCCATTTTTGATTGATTTGAGTTCCTCAGCCTCTCTCCTCCTTGCCCTGTTTTTGATAGACACTTCAGGGTGCTTCTTCAAATCTGAAGACTTGATGACAGGGTGGCTGCAGGGACTTGATACGGAGCTGGACGTCAGACATGGATCTTTTCAAACCTTTACTTCTAATGGTTCAACCTCGGGTAAGTCACTTCTCCAGTTACGAGCAAAATGCAACTTCAAAGTTTCAGTGTTCATTTTTCATTTTCCGGAGATACGTAGTTTGGAGGAGAACATTTATGTTCACAGCCCAGTCAGTTGTATTTATTGAGCGCTTACTGTGTGCAGAGCACAGTACTAAGCACTTGGGAGAGTACAATGTAAACAGTAAAAAGACACATTCCCTGCCCACAACAAACTCTTCTGGAACCTCAGTCTAGTACTCGATTTAAATGTATCAAGCTATTTATTACAGTGAAAGTTGCTACCGTGATAGAGGCACAGATAGACAGAGGTCTTCAGAGTCAGCGGAGATTTTAGAATCCCATTCAATTAATATTTCAGTATCTCAATTGAGGACACGAGCTATCCAGGGACACCCCTGGAGTAGTCAATTAAAAGTGGTAGCGTGAAACTGCTAACGGCACCGGGAAATCGATGTCAACATGGGTAGGAAATGATTCTGTGCAATGATTTCTAAGCAAATTTCTATTCTTGTACCTAATGGCATTGAGATCTACTAATGACATCTAATATGAGAGAGTATTTCTTCCCTGCTAAGAGTGAAATTCATTTTGCCAATATCTTGATGGACACCTGGGAATTGTTGATTGAACTGCTGGGAACAGTGTGATACCTGAGAGGGTGTGGGAATTTTCCCTGTGAAAAAGTTGCAACTGTGAGCGACTGTGAGGATTTAGGTTGGTTATAAAAGAGAACCTTCTGGGAGCAAGGTGTTTTTTTAATGGTATTTAAGTGCTTACTACGTATCAGACACTCTACAAACCTCTGCGGGACATACAAGCTAATCAGGTTGGACACAGTCTGGATCCCACATGGGGTTCACTCTTTTAATCCCCATTTTCAGATGAGGTAACTGAGGCACAGAGAAGCTAAGTGTCTTGCCCAAGGTCATACAGCAGACAAGTGGTGGAGTCTGGATTAAAACCCAGGTCCTTTTGACACCCAGGCCCATGCTCTATCCAGTAGGCCATGCTGCTTCTCAAACTGATTATATTGTTGACCCTGGAGTGGATTAAGGAGGACAGATGTGAAATTGCCATCTATAATGGTTACCCAGGATGCCTCTGTGAATTCTGGCCTGGAGTTAGGGAGTTGAACTAATTGGTAGCTTCAAGTTAGAAGCTGTGTTAGAAGCTGATATGCCCTGGACAGATGCAGTAGACTAGAGTACCAAGTGTGACCTTTGGAAAACACTGCTTAGAGGGTTTAGCGAGCAGAGAAATATAGCAGAAACCCAGGAACCAAGAGGCATTCAATCACTAATACTTACTGAAGGTTTAGTAAGTGAGGAACACTGTATTGAATACTTGGGGGAGTACTTTAGAGTTAACAGAGAAGATCCCTGCCTTCAAGGAGCTATCAGTATAGGGGGAGACAGAGACCACAATAAATTGCAGGTAGAGGAAGAAACGGAGTATAAAGATATTGTAAAAAATGTGTTGGGGAGGAAGGGGGATGATATGAGTACCTCAGGGCATGGGTGATGCGGAAGGGAAGGAAATAGGATGGGGTGATGAGAGATTAGTCAGGGAAGACTTCCTGGAGGAAATGTGATTTTAATAGGCCTTCCAAGTTGGGGAGAGTGGTGTTCTCTTGGTTGTCAAATGTGAAGGGGGAGGGATTTTCAGGCAGGATGGAGGGCATGAGGCCGAGTTTGACGGGTGAGAGAGAGGAACAGTGAATTTATTGGTATCATTATTATTATTAACAATTAATACCATTATTTTATTTATATTATTAATGATGATGATCTTGATAATAAAAATAGTGGCATTGTTAAGCACTTATGTGCCAAGCACTCTACTAAGCTCTGGGATAGATATGTTATTCAGGTCAGACACAGTCACTACCTTAACCAGTGTTCATAGTCTAAGAGGGAGAATAAGTATTGAATCCCCATTTTAAAGGTGAGAAAACTGGGGCACAGAGAAGTTGTGACTTGCCCAGAATCACACAGCAGGTAGCATGGCTTAATAGATAGAGCACAGGCCTGGGGGTCAGAAGAACCTGGGTCATAATCCTGGCTCTACCACTAATCTGCTGTGTGAACTTGGGAAAGTCACTTCATTTGTCTGTGCCTCAGTTACTTCATTTGTAAAATGGGGGTTAAGATGATGAGCCCCATGTGGGACATGGGTTGTGTCCAACCTTGTATCTACCTCAGCACTTAGTCCAGTGCCTGGCACATAGGAAGCAATAAATACCATTTTAAAAAAAGGCAAATGGAAAAGCTGGGAGAAACAAGGCAAAGCATGGGAAGCAGAATGGCCTCGTGGAAAGAGCACAGGCCTGGGAGTCAGAGGACCTAGCCACATACCTGCTATGTGATCTTGGGCAAGTCACTTCACTTCTCTGTGACTCAGTTACCTCATCTGTAAAATGGAGATTAAGACTGTGAGCCCCATGTGGAACATGGACTGTGTTCAGTCTGATTAGCCTGTATCTACCCCAGTGCTTAGCACAATGCCCGGCACGTAGTAAGTGTTTAATAAATACGATTAAAAAAAGTCCATGGCTGGACTGTGGTGAGAGAGAAGTGAGGATAGGTAGGCTGAGGTAAGCTGATTGAGTCCATTTAAAGCCAGTGCTTGATGGCAACCATTGGAGGTTTTTGAGGAGAAGGGAGATTTGTGCCAAATGATTTTTTAAGACGGAGTTATAGGCAGCAGGGCAAAGTATCAAAATAAGAGGGAGAGACATTGAATGAAGTACTTCCAGATAGCAGCTTGGGAAAGGAGCCAATTGTGTCATGATGCTGAACTTTTCCTGCTCTCTTTGTGCCTCCTGTAGTCTTCTGCTTTGGTTATTAGCTCTCACACTCTTTAACTTGCTAAATCCCCAAACAGAGGGCCAATTTTGACACCTCATCATTCCCTTCTTGGTTTAGCGGGCTGCTAAATCTTCCCACTGTTTGTCCCAACTCCAGCTTCACTCCGCTTCCTTTAAGGAACCTCTGTCCCAGTAATCATTTGGTATTCACATCCCTTAAGTACATATCTTTAAACTACGTTACTTTCCCTTACCCAAAATTTTAGTGTCTGTCTCCTCTGCTAAGACTGGAATCTCCATGAGGGCCGGATTGTTTCTGCTAACTCTATTGTATTTTCTCAAGGGCTTAGTACAGCACTCTGCACCAACTAAAGTGCTCAATAAATATTTGCCGTCGAGTCTGACCCATAGCGATTCCATGGACACATCTGTCCCAGAACGCCCCACCTTCACCTGCAGTGAGAAGCAGCGTGGCTCAGTGGAAAGAGCCCGGGCTGGAGAGTCAGAGGTCATGGGTTCGAATCTCAGCTCCACCACTTGTCAGCTGGGAAAGTCACTTTGCTTCTCTGAACCTCTTACCTCATCTGTAAAATGGGGATCAAGACTGGGATGAGCCCTACGTGGGACAACCTGATCCCCTTGTATCCCCCCAGTGCTTAGAACAGTGCTTGGCACATAGTAAGCGCTTAACAAATGCCATCGTTATCATTATTGAGAAGCAGCGTGGCTCAGTTAAAAGAGCACGGGCTTTGGAGTCAGAGGTCATGGGTTCGTATCCCGGCTCTGCCACTCATCAGCTGTGTGACTGTGGGCAAGTCACTTCACTTCTCTGTGCCTCAGTTACCTCATCTGTAAAATGGGGATTAAGACTGTGAGCCCCACGTGGGACAACCTGATTCCCCTGTGTCTACCCCAGCGCTTAGAACAGTGCTCTGCACATAGTAAGCGCTTAACAAATACCAACATCGTTAGTTTATCCAGAGAGTTTTCTTGGTCAAAATACAAAAGTGGTTTACCATCACTTCCTTCTGCGCGGTAAATTTGAGTCTCCACCCTTGACTCTCTCCCATGCTGCTGCTGTCCAACACAGGTAAGTTATGACTTGTAGCAGGTTGCCTGCAACTCGTTAGTCACTGCCCAAGCTAGGAGTGGAATGGGTAGGCCTCTGACTCTCCCTCTTGTAGCTGAGACTGGGAAAGTACTGGAAACCTTCCAGGTGCAATTCTAAGAGGAACAATAAATACTACTACTACTACTAATAATAATCGTTATTGTACTAGTTAAGTATTTACTATGTGCCAAGCATTGTTGGGGTAGATACAAGTTAATTAGGTTGGACACAGTCCTTGTCCCACATGAGGCTCACACTCTTATCCCCATTTTACAGATGAGGTAACTGGGGTATGAGGAAGTTAAGTGACTTGCCCAAGGCCCCACAGCAGACATGTGGCAGAGATGGGATTAGAGCTCAGGTTCTTCTGACTCCCATGCCCATGATATATGAACTAAACCACACATTTACAATCTTGGTGCTTCATATACAATAAAACCTTTATCTTATTATCATTATTACCTAATAAAAATGGTATTTTTAAGCATTTACTATGTGCCAAGTACTGAATTAAGTTCTGAGATAGATACAAGATAATCCCCGTCCCACAGGGGCTCACAGTCAAAAGGATTTCAACACTGAATTGTAGCCAAAACTTATATTCTTTTTGATCAAGTCAACCCTTCTGTTCATACTCTAGATTGGATCTAAAATCTTTAGGCTCCCATCAGGTTTGCTAACCACATAACTTTTCTTTACACAGGTGAGAAGCAGCGTGGCCTAGTAGAGCACGGGCCTGGGAGTCAGAAGGTCATGGGTTCTAATCCCAGCTCCGCCACTTGACTGCTCTGTGACTTGGGCAAGTCACTTCACTTCTCTGTACCTCTGTTCCCTCATCTGCAAAATGGGGATTAAGACTGTGAGTCCTATGTGGGACAGGAACTGTGTCCCACCCGATTATCTTGTATCTACCCCAGCGCTTAAAACAGTAACTGGCACATATTAAGCACTTAAGTACCATAATCATTATTATTATTATTATTATCCCCATCACCTCTCTTTTCAACTCACCTCAATGTAGTCTTCCCAGATTGCTCTTTTCACCTTCCCACTACCGAGTCCCATCTTCTATTCCCTGTGTCTCCCCTCCCACCAAGCCAACCTTCCCGGCACACCTGCCAGCTGGATCAGGCAAGAGGTCAGAAACTCATCAAAATATGCTATTTATGATGAATATTCACTGTAGCCAACGAGCACCTGGCAGAGGACAATGAAAGGGTGGGGATTAAGTTCCAACCCGAGCTGCTCACATCAGGTCTTTTCAAATGAAAATGTGGGCAAATGCACTTATTCCTTTATCTGCTAAGAATCTGTAAGGAATTGTCATTTAAATCACTTAGCTGGTTGTCTCCCTATACTCATGCGGGGAAAAGTAAAACCTCTTGGGTCATGGAGTGAGGGAAAGACTGATTTTACTCTGTCAATCAGTGCTATTTGCTGAGCACTTCCCCACTTTAAGCCCTGCACGGCAGGGCCCGCATCGGTTATTGACCTTGTCGATTCCCTAATATAGTGCTCTGCACACAAGTGCCTAAGAAATGCACTGTATGTTCATAATGAACTCGGCGACTTTTTCCACAGTGGCAGTTTATCTTCCCTGCTGCCTTAGTTAATAGAAGCACATTGGCAGGCATTCCATATAATACGTTTGTAATGAAACAGTTCTCTCTGTCACCCTGCTTTTCCCTTAGGTGTTGAGTTATCAAACTGACAGAACCTTTGTTCTCTCACCTATCAATGTGGTTCTTATTGGAGGCTATACTTGTTTTCATCTAGGATCACATGCCACTGAATGATTTGGGTTGACTTTCCTCAGTTGTCTTCTCTTCCTCTGAATCAATCAATTGTATTTATTGAGAGCTTACTGTGTTCAGAGCGCGGTATTGTTATATAACAATATGACAGACACATCCCCTGACCACAGTGAGCTTAGAGTCTAGAGGATGAGTTTACACATGCAGTTCACACATTTTAATCCCTTTGCCTCTCCGTAAACAAAAATGTTTTTTTTAATGGCATTTATTAAGTGCTTACTATGTTCTAGGCACTCTACTAAACTCTGGGATAGATACAAGCTTATTAGGTTGGACACAGTCTCTGTCCTTCATAGGGCTCCCAGGGTTAATTCCCATTTTACAGGTGAGGTAACCGAGACATAGAGAAATGACCTGATTATCTTGTATCTACCCCAGCGCTTAGTACAGTGTCTGATGTATAGTAAACACTTAACCAGTGCCATAAAAAAAGGTCCCAACCCTATGCTGCCTCCCTTCCTTATTGCTTGCTGTCATTGGGCATCTTTCTTGTTTCCCTTCTCTCCTTTCCTCTCAGTCCTTCAGTCTGTTGTTCTGGTATTTATTTTGCCTTCCCCTGAATCACTTTCCTTTTAAGTTCCTTTTCCTCACGTATTTGTTGAAATTTCCTTTCATTCCTCTTCAGTTGACATGTCTATTATTTTAGCTGTTTTTCTTTGGTACTTCATAAGCAGGACCACTGCATGTTGTTCGCTCCTTTCTGCATATATTTCATTTTACAGAGGCCCATCCAGGATTTTACACCTCTTTTTCAGAAGTTTGTTTGTGAACTTCAGGTTTTTAGATGGTAAGCTCCCAGAGGGCAGGCTCTCTGTTTCTCTGATCTAGTGCTGACTTAGCACTTCATGTGTTTCTGGGTGCTGGGTCTGTTTTATTTTGATGGTTGGGGACTCGTCGGTCTTTGCTTGACAATGCGTTCTGCCTCGTTCTGCTGAAATCAGTTTTCTGCAACCAAATTTTCTCTTATCTTCAAGCCTCACACACCTGGACTTCACACCTATCACACTGCCTAAAAATGGCAATATTAGCCATGACAATTGCGGTATCTTTTAAATGCTTATTATGTGCCAAGAAGTGGGGTAGATTCAGTGCTGTTAAATCCAACACAATCCCTGTCCCACATGGGCTCACAGTCTAGTCAGTTATATTTATTGAATGCTTACTGTGTACAGAGCCCTGCACTAAGCACTTGGGAGAGTACAATATAACAATGAACAGACACATTCCCTGCTTCCTGTCTAGTCTGATCTACAGTAACTTTCAGTCTAGAGGGGGAAGGAGAACAGGTATTTTATCCCCATTTCATATAGGAACTGAGGCCAAGAGAAGTCGATGACTTGCTCAGGGTCACACTGTAAGAGAGTGGTGGAGCTGGGATTAAAAGCCACCTCCCTTCTGTCTCCTTCTGTCACCCTATGGAATATCTGTCTCTCTCATCCCTTTGCCCCTCCTGTGGCATCCCATGAGAAGGACTACAAATGGGTTGCATTTGGTTTGGATTGGAATATATCTATATAAAATGATTGCAATTAAGTCTGGCATAATAAATTTACAGATCCTAGGATTATTTAATGGATATTAGAACACCTGACACCGGCTAATGATCAATATACATTTAGCCAACATTAATTTCTAGTTGTTTTAATTTTCCACTTTGGGGGTAATTATTATCTTCTCTTTCTCACTGATCCTGATTGAGAAGTGCTGCAATGAAGAAAACAGTTCGATTAAACATTTTCCACTTTGGAGTACCTTATCACACATATTCAATGGAAGTATTTGTTAGATCGGGATTCTGTGTACAGTAAAACCATTCTGATTTAAGTTAACAGTTTGTTAACACAGTCTAAATTTTTTTCTTTCAAATGTTGATACATTTTGGGTTGTTCTTTAGAATTCTGTCAATGGGTGAAACAAGACTCTATTTACAGGTACATCACCTTTCTCATTTTGGGCCTGGAAAAAGGATTTGGCTGAAAAAACCTTAAAACCTATTTAATGAAGCCTTTTAAATGCTCATCTTGCACTTTTGAGTGAAGTGCAATTTACATTTCATAGAAATAGAAGGCGAGCAGCAAGCTGTAAGTAATTATCATATAATTAACTATCTACTATGAAAAAGACTACCCTAGTTACTCAGTGAAGTCCGTGACTGGCTTATGTAATCGCAAATTAAATTAGAGTGTTGTTTTTTACCTGAGAAATGTTCCAGGGGTGAATTACCCCAGTTTGAAGAGAGGCCTCTGAGACTGTCAAACCGCGCAGGGTTGAAGGCAAGATAACCACTTGACATTCACAGGAGACCACCCAGAGTGAAACCCAGGATTTCAATCATAGAAAATGGAAAACCACGTGCTCTTGTGGGTTTAAGTGATTCCCGAAACAGATCTACCTTGGTGTTCACATCTGCAGATGGAAAAATGTCAATTGGATTAGTATTTGCCAATGACAATGGTGAATACATTCTTTAAGATTTTTTGAATGACATTTAATAAGCACTTACTATGTGCCCAGCACCTGTACTAGGCACCGAGGTAGATACAAGTTAACCAGAGTGGATACAGTCTCTGTCCCACTTGAGGCTTACAGTCTTAATCCCCGTTTTACAGCTGAGGTAAATGAGGCCCAGAGAGGTTGTGTCTTGCCCAAAGTTACACAGCAGGCAAGTGGAGGAGCCAGGATTAGAACCCAGGTCCTCTGACTCCCAGGCTAGGGCTCTTTCCACTAGGCCATGCTGATAAATATGTTGGTTGGCTGGTCACAGGGCTGATTTTCTGTAAGCTCCATGTGGGCAAGGCAGGTTTCTACCAACTCCGTCGTGTTGTACTCTCCCAAAGAAGCGCAGTGCTCCCCACAGAGTAAGCACTCAATAAATAGCACTGATGAATTAAGTGGTGGCCCACAGGAAGAAATCCCTAGCTCAGATAGCTCTTCCAGCATGACCTCTTGCCACTGTACTTGGATTCTGACGTGTTGCTCTGTTTGACTTCAGATAGTCCTCTTTAAGAAAGTTCTCCCACTTAACCTTGAATTTCGTTGGTGGTTTTCTTTTTCTCATTACCTTTCTCCGTTATACATTATTTGGTTTGGTTACACTCACTAGACTTTAACTGCTCTGATATATTAATTGTAGGGGCATAAATGACTTCATTAAAATAATGTCCTTCAAACAAGAGCACTCGGGGCCTTGACTAGAAGTGGATGAAGAGTGGCAGAGTATTGAAAGAGCCCTTTATCGTTGCACTGGGGCAAAATGCCTCTTTACATTTTCCTAGTTTCTTTTCTACTGTTCTCTTACAGTGAGATATTTCTCTAAGGGCAGCTACTTTTAGATACATCTAAAAGAGAAACAGTGAGGTCCAGTGGAAAGAGCCCACTTCTAGAAGTCAGAGGACCTGACTTCTAATCCCAGCTCTGCCACTTGCCTGCTGTGTGACCTTGAGCACCTCACTTAACTATTCTGTGTCTCAGTCACCCTGTAAAATGGGGTACAATAACTGTTCTCCCTCTTACTTAGGGAGAACCTCTTATGAGACAGGGACTGTGTGACTGATGTGAATGCCTTTTATTTACCCCAGTGCTTAGAGTGTGTGGCACATAAGAAATACTATTATTATTACTGTTATTACAAATAAAAAATGTGGACACCCACATTTGGGTGGTGATTGGAGCAGAGAAGTAATCCCCTTAGAAATGTGGTTTTCAGGAGGTCTTCGTGCGTAGTTGTGGTTTGAAGAAACCAATGTTCGTGAATGAACATGAGCAGAAAATGGACTGCCACTGATCTGATATCAGGGCTGGAAAGGGACTAAATTGAAGAACTTCAAGAGGGAAAGACAGAGAAAGATATTGAGAGAGAGAGCTATTGAGACAAAGAGATACCGAGAAAGCAAGAAACCAAGACAGAGAGAGAGATACCTGAACATGAAATCTACCTATGAAGATGGATGAACTGGGAGGACTTGACTGATGATCCAAAAGGGAGCAGGGACTGAGATCACTTGAGATGGAAGTGGTTATCCTGCATAGCAAGAAAGAGCCCCATCCAAAAGCGGAACTGACATCTCATGGCAGTTGTGAGACAGCTTTCTCTTGGCCAAAGCTGTTCGCTCTGGGGCCTGTCCTGGAGGTAGTTTAAAAATTGGAGAACCCAACTCAGAAGCGGTACCTGTGGGAACAGGGATTGCCATTCCCATCAAGCAGGTGTCTGTGGAGAATCAGGAATTTTTTTTTAATTTGAGGTATTTGTTAAGCACTAACTATGTCCAAGGCACTGTACTAAGCATTGGGTAGAGACAAGTTAATTAAGTTATCATATCCCACATGGACCTCACAGTCTTCATTTCTCTGTGCCTCAGTTACCTACTCTGTAAAATGGGAATTAAGTGACTTGCCCAAGGTCTCACAGCAGACTAGCGGTGAAGCCGGGGTTAGAAACCAGGTCCTAATGACACCCAGGCTCAGGTTCTCTATGCTAGCCCATGGTGCTTCTCAGGTGCCTCAACTTCTCCCCCAATTAGACAGTAAGCCCGTCAAAGGGCAGGGACTGTCTCTATCTGTTGCCGACTTGTTCATTCCAAGCGCTTAGTACAGTGCTCTGCACATAGTAAGCGCTCAATAAATACTATTGAATGAAAGGGTTCCAGGGTTCCCCTGGAGATATGTCCTAGGTCTGGGGCGGTCATCAAGAACATTGGTATACTATGTGGGATGTTACATACACAATCAGAGTAACATAATGATGTCACAAAGAAATGGATTGAGTGGTCAAAATAGGTTGGCAGACTTTCTTTTTTGGTGGCCAAAGGTCCAAAGCTACATCTGCCCATAAGTAACAATTATATTTATTAAGCATTTACTATGTGCAGAACACTCTATTTAGTGCTTGGTAGCATACACTATAAGAGAGTTATTAAACATGTTCCCTGATCTGGAGGGGGAGACAGGCATTGATATAAGTAAATAAATTACGGGATATGGACATAACTGATGTGGAGCTGAGGGAGAGGTGAATAAAGGATGCAAATGCAAGTACAATGATGAAGCAGAAGGGAGTGTGAGAAGAGGAAAGGAGGGCTTAGTTAGGGAAGGTCTCTTGGAGGCCATGTGCCTTCAGTAAGGTTTTTAAAGGTGGGGGGAATGATCTTCTGTGGGATATGCGTGGCTCAGTGGAAAGGGCCCGGGCTTGGGAGTCAGAGGTCATGGGTTCGAATTCCGACTCTGCCCCTTGTCAGCTGTGTGACTTTGGGCAAGTCACTTCACTTCTCTGTGCCTCAGTTCCCTCATCTGTAAAATGGGGATGAGACTGTGAGCTTCACATGGGACAAGTTCATTCCCCTGTATCTACCCCAGCGTTTAGAACAGTGCTCTGCACATAGTAAGCGCTTAACAAATACCAACATTATTATTATGAAGAGGGAGGGTGTTTCAGGCCAGAGACTGGATGTGAGTGAGAGGTTAGAGGCAAGATAGAGGAGATGGATGTGTAGTGAGTAGGTAGGCATTAGAGGAGCAAAGTGTGGGGGCTGGATTGTAGTAAGAAAGCAGCAAGGTAAGGAAGGAGGGGACAAGGTAATTGAGTGCTTTAAAGCTCCTGATAAGGAGTTTTTGTTTAAAGTGGAGGCGGATGGGGGTTCTAGAGGAATGGGGAATGATGCAGTGAATGGTTTTGTAGAAGAATGATACAGGCAGGAGAGTGAAGTGTGAAATTTGGACCGGAGTGTGGAGAGGCAGGAAGCAGGGAGGTCAGCAAGAAAGCAGATACAATAATCAAGTAGGATAGGATAAATGCTTGGATTAACATAGTAGCAGTTTGAATGGAGAGGATAGGGAGATTATAGCCATGTTGTGAAGGTTAAACTGACAGGATTTGGTGACATACCTGCAAAAACTGGAGAGAGAGAGAGAGAGAGAGAGTGTATGTGTGTATGTATTTTGTTGTGTTTACGCTGTATTCTTCATCATTGTTTTTGCTCAAGTTTATAATCCTAGTTCATTAGGGCCATGTGTTACTGCTTATTACCTGTATCTCTTGATGTGTTGTGTTTGTTGCTGTTGGGTATTTACCAAGGTGAAGATTTTGATGAGCAGGAGGCTGGTATTCATAAGGAAGATTGCCAATCCCTAGATAGATCTACATCTGATGCACTAGATTCTCAATTTTGGTTCTCCATCTAGACCCAAGAATGCTAACTTGGGTGATATTTTGAAGGAGAGAAAATCTGAAATGGTATTTAAGTGCTTACTATGTGCCAAGCACTGTTCTAAGCACTGAGCTAGATAGAGTTAATCAGGCTGGAAACAGTCCCTGTCCCACTTAAGGCTCACAGTGTAAGAAGGGAGAACAGGTATTGAATCCCCATTTTGCAGTTAAGGAAACTGAGGCACAAAGAAGTAAAGTGACCTGCCCAAGATCATACAGCAATGAAGTGGAGGAGCCAAGATTTGAAGCCAGGTCCTCTGGCTCCCATGACCTGTGCTTTATAATAATAAGAAGAATAATAATGGTAATAATAATAATGATGGTATTTGTTAAGCGCTTACTATGTGCCAAGTAGCCCTTCCCAGACTGAGCTCCCCCTTACCCTCTGTTCTTCCCCCTTCCCCTCCCTTCAGCACTGTGCTCATTTGTATATATTATTTATTACCCTATTTATTTTGTTAGTGAGGTGTATATCTCCTTGATTCTATTTATCTTGATGATGATGTCTTGTTTTGTTCTATTTTGCTTTGCTTTACCCCATTTAGACTATGAGCCTGTCATTGAGCAGGGATTGTCTCTATCTGTTGCCCAATTGTACATTCCAAGTGCTTAGTACAGTGCTCTGCACATAGTAAGCGCTCAATAAATACTATTGAATGAATGAATGAATGAATTACTGTTCTAAGCACTGGGGTCGATAGAAGGTAATCAGTTGTCCCACGTGGGGCTCACAGTTTTCATCTCCATGTTACAGATGAGGTAAGACACAGAGAAATTAAGTGACTTGCCCAAAGTCACAGAGCTAAGTGGCAGATCTGGGATTAGAACCCCCGGCCTCTACCTTCCAAGCCTGTGCTCTTTCCACTAAGCCACGCTGCTTCTGTTCCTTGTCATGCCTTTGAGGAGAGAAAACGTGGAAACCAGAAGGACTTGCTATCCAGAACCTCAAAGGTGCTTATCAAAAGGAGGGGCATTTTGGATTTCATCTAGGAGCTCCTGGGTGAATCCACAGCTTTGCTGAAGACACTACAGTTTGTCCATCAGCAAAGTGGACGCAATAATGTAATGCAATACTGGTCTTGGGCTATGAGGTTTCTCAGGCAAGTTAAAGAGCTGGACTCATCACAGCCAAGCATCTTTAAGTAGTTCCTTTCCAGTCTCCGGCGGCCAATAGTAGGAATGTTCTGAGATGGTGGTCAAAAACCTCTTCCTAAAGGAGAGAAAGAAATAAAGCTCAAGTAAAAAAAGTAATTTCCTGTGACTGTGAACACATAAAGAAAATGACTGAACATAATTTTAAGTGAGAACCGTGAACACAGCTGATAGAAGGAAGTGTTATAAGAAAACACATGTGCTATAAGAGAATGCTGGGAGCAGAGCAGATTAGAAGACAGTCCAAGAATCATATTCTGGAAGCGGATTTCAATTAAATGAGTGTACTTCATATAACTACTGAATCCTGTCTGGATAAATGGATTTTAGAAGAATAAATTTTTCTTTGCAACCATGAAGTCACTTGATAAGGTGGTAATAAAACTGTCAGAGCTTTTCCCCTTTGACTGAAGCTGAGTTGTAATAGGGAATCATTTCAATTTCTAAAGCCTTTCTGGGCGTGGGATTTGGGGAGAGACACCCCCAGCCTCCACCACGAGCTGAGGAATTAGATTTCCGTTCAGCAAGTTTTATGTTCTTGACCCTGTATCATTGCCTTTGAAATGGAGCGGTATTTATAATCCAGTCCAATGCAATAAACTTGAATCTAAGCTTCGGGAGTGCCTGACTGGAGATCCATTACAATCTCACACTGATGGTGGCTTGGGCCACAGAAGAAAATGAACCCACTCACACTAGAAGCAGAGTGAATTTCTGGGCACGTTATTGATGGTTTAGCGGTGGCCAAGTGAGCGTACACTTCATTGGCCCCCATTTTTCCCAGTGTCCTTTGGATGATTTCATTTTGGGCTTTAGTTCTCATTGACAGCCATTCCCCTCACCGTGCTCCCTCACGATATTATTTTCTTTCTCCCTCCATCAAGATCCGTGATATTGCATTCAGGGCGAACTGAGGGATTTTCTGTTCGGACTGCACGGTGACCTTCCAGTATAAAGGACACTGTTAGTCCTGTGCATAAGATGACTGACTGCATAATTTATTTGTAAAGTGCTTTTTCATTGTTGATTAGCTCCTTCTTGTGGTACCTTGGTGAGAGAAAGAACAGACAGCATCCTTAACAGATTCAGTCTAGAGAGGTTTTTGTCTCGCTCAAGGTCATCCAGTGAGCTGGTAACTAAGAATAGAGCATTGTAATAAGCATCTCATAATGCTGTTTCTTTCACAAGATGTTCTGTTCTACCTTATTGCAGTTGACAGAACTCGGATTAATGGTTTGGAATTCTCAGTCCTCTGTTTTCCAACTGCTGAGTTAAAATGAGAACAGCGGCGACATTCTGCCTTCAAGGAGTTTGTCATCTAGTGGGAGGGACAGGAAGCTCATGAAAACACAAATGTGCAAGGCGACGTAGACTGCGAATGGCAGTGTTAGTGAAAATAGCTCTGTAGGAGTAAGAGAAACCAAAACGATCACAGAGTTGGCAGAGATGCCATGGTGCGCTCCATTGCCTTTTTCTTTGTAGGGTAGAGAGTAAAAGGAGTGAGATGTGAAAAAAATTGAAAAGGTTTGAGAGCAGCATGGTCTAGTGGAAAGAGCATGGGCCTGGGAGTCAGAGAACCTGGGTTCTAATCCCAGCTTTGCCAAGTGCTTGCTGCATGCATGACCTTGGGCAAGTCATTTACCTTCTCTGAGCCTCATTTCTCCTGTTCTCCCTCCTATTTAGACTGTGAGCCCCATGCGGGACAGGGACCATGTTCAACCTAAATAACTGGTATCTAACCCAGTGCTTAGAACAGGTTTTCATCTTAATTGCTTTGTGGTCTAATAATGATGAATAATAACCCTCTTTTAGCTTCACTAGCCCACCCTGGACCCTGACCTTCCTCCTCTTCTCACGTCAACATCCTCCCTCTTGAGTGCAGATTGCTATGTTTGCCAATCACGAGCCACGATGGGCAACAGGCCAGAGGTGTAGGAACCGCACCAAGTTCTGCCATTGGAGGGAGAGTGATTGGAAATGTGGCAGGGAATGCGACTACCAACTCTTTCTTTCACTCTCCCAAATGCTTAGTACAGAGCTGTATGCATAGGCAGTGCTCAGTAAATACAAGTGATCAGTGAAAGTGTGCACTTGACAGTTTTGGAAGGGCGATGGTAGCTTGTGTAACGGGGGCAGGTATTGTTGGATGGGCTTGGGAGTTCCCTGCTCCTTTGTTCCCCTTGAGCCCCGAATTTATCCAGATTTGGTTGTGGCAAACCTGAATCGTCTCACGTTAGCGTGATTAGGCATTGCCTGCTCATACGAGAGAACACCCTGGCTCTAGACTGCAAAGTCGTTATGGGCAGGGAACATGTCTGTTAATTCTCTTGTACTCTTGCAAGCACTTAGAACAGTGTCCTGTACATAGTAAGCGCTCAAATGCCACTGATTTGAGTGAAAGAACCAATATTTTCTTGCTGCTGCTGCTGAGAATGTGCTGAGTGTTTAGAGACTTTGATGGTCAGACTGCCTAATTCAGAGGGTGTCAATCACTTATTGAGCGCTTACTGTGTTTAGAGCACTATCCTAAGGGCTTGGGAGAGTGCAATGTATCAGAATTGATAGACATATTCCCTGCTCACACTGAACTGAGAGTTTAGAGGGGGAGACCGACAGTAATAGTGATAAGAATTACAGATAGGGACAGAAGTGCTGTGACCTGGTAATGATGATGATGATGATGATGATGGCATTTAAGTCCTTACTCTGTGCGAAGCACTATTCTAAGCACTGGGGAGGTTACAAGGTGCTCACAGTCTCAATGCCCATTTTACAGATGAGGTAACTGAATCCCAGAGAAGTGAGATGACATGCCCAAAGTCACACAGCTGACAAGCGGGTGAGCCTCGATTTGAACCCATGACCTCTGACTCCCCAGCCTGTGGCTCTTTCCACTGAGCCACGCTGCTTCTCGATCTAATTGACCAAAATCTGAACATCTTGGGAGTGATTCATAGAAGAGGAATACCCATTCATTCATTCAGTCGTATTTATTGAGCCCTTACTGTGTGCAAAGCACTGTACTAAGCACTTGGGAGAGTACAGTATCACATTTCCTGTCCACAACGAGCTCACCCTTATTATAAAAATAAATTTGAAGGACCAGAGAAGAGAGGAAGGGTGTGACTCTGAAAGAAATTGTAAATATGATGTGGAACCTGATTTGAGGATGAGCAAGCTCTTGGACAGAAATGAACCTCTACCACTCAACAGTCATTCAGGTTTTCATCTAATCACTTTGATCTAATAATAATGATAATCTAAAATAAGATATACATATGTAATATTATAAGCTATGAATTAAGTAAACTATGTACTAAATTGGGTTTAGATACAAGATATGTAGATTGCACACAGTCTCTGTCCCACATGGGGCTCACAGCCTTAATCCCCATTTTATAGATGAGGAAACTGAGGCCCAGAGAAGTGAAGTGACTTGCCCAGGGTCACACCACAGACAAATGGTGGAGCTGGGATTAGAACCCTGGTCCCATGACTCCCATGTCTGTGCTCGAATCATTAGGCAGCGCTGCTCTCCGCTGAGATAGACCAGTGGTTCCTGACTCATATGCTGAAACGGGGACATGGGATTAGACACCCTCTCATGGGTTTCCTGACAATTCTGAGGGTGCATCTCCAACGTTTTGTTTCTTTGCACGTTTGGAGGTGCACTTCCGAGGGTGCTTGTGTATGGATCAAGTGACTCTGGGGATTACTGAAGACATCCTATGCTTTACATACAACCCCCCAATTTCCATGCCCATTGGTTCTTGAAAGGGTCGGGGTGGACTGTAAACTTGTTTTGGGCAGAGAATGTGACTATCAGCTCTTTTGTATTGTTCTCTCCAGAGCGCTTAGTACACTGCTCTGCATGCAGTGTCACTCAGTAAGTACCATTGATTGGAACCATGGAAAACACAAAATTCCTGGTCCATTTTCTTGATTTATTGAGACTCTTTTTGGGGAATGGAATAAAAAGTCTCATGAATGTCAAGTTGGATTACTTTTGTATTCCCTGAAACAGAAAGCATTGGGTCTTATGAAGGATCTTAATTGCCATGAGTTTTTACCTTGCATCCCATCCCTGATAAATGTGAAACATTCTGTCTTCTCCTTCAGCATTCATGTGTCTCCTGTGATAATCCGACAAGTCAGTGCCTGTTTTATAAAACAACAAACAATGGCTTGTTTGTTTCCAGGCGCTACTATTCTTCGTTTGCTGGTTCGACAGCACACTCAGACTCATTTCTCTAATCCTCCCTTGTCTTTTGCCACAGACATTTTGTAATCCTCAGCCTTCCGTTTCGGTTTATTTCAACACCTTCCGCCGGCAATTTTCCCCTTAACTATGAAATTCACTTCACTTTACATTCACTTACGTTCTGCTTCGTGGCTCCTCCGTACATTTTAATCCATGTCCATTCCAATCCCCCTACAGCATCCTCTCACGGTGCACCCTGGATCAAAATATCACCCTTGTTCAGAGGGGTAGCTTTACTCTGGACTGTAAGCTCGTTGTGGGCAGGGAATGGATCTGCTTATTGTTATTTTGTACTCTCCCAAGCGCTTAGTCCAGTGGTCTGCACACAGCAAGCCATCAATAAATATGATGGAATGAACTTCCAGAATTGTCAAATTCTTTAGTTTTTGGGAGGAGAACGCCACAATAATAATGACTGCAATAATACTGTGTGCATTTGTATAAGGATTCTGTATCTCCAAAGCCCTTTTTGTACTTTATTCAGTCTTTATATCATGCTTGTGAGGAAAGGAGAAGCAGATATCCTCGTACCCTTTTAACAAATGAGGAAACTGAGGCTCGGGGAAGTTTTCCTGAGTGGTCGACTGACCTACATCATTGAGAATCCCCCTAGATTCATTCATTCAATAGTACTTATTGAGCATTTACTATGTGCAGAGCACTGTACTAAGCGCTTGGAATGTACAAATCGGTAGCAGATAGAGACAGTCCCTGCCCTTTGATGGGCTTACAGTCTAATCGACGGGCTTACAGTGTAGATCATCCTGAGGCTCGCTCTGGATCTTCCCCATGACAGCCGGGAAGCAGCAGCAAGGTGTAGTGGATAGAGCACGGGTCAGACGGTCATGGGTTCTAATCCTGGCTCCGCCCTTGTCTGCTGTGTGACCTTGGGCAAGTCGCTTGACTTCTCTGGGACTCAGTTACCTCATCTGGAAAATGGAGATTGAGACTGTGTTGCTTGTATTCACTCCAGCCCTTAGTACAGTGCGTGGCACAGAGTAAGTGTTTAATAAATACTGTCTTTATCATTGTTATTACTAGGACAGCAGCAATGGCAGAGATTCGTTCTTTTGGCCATATTTATTGAGCACTTACTGGGCGCAAAGCATTGCACTAAGCGCTTGGGAGAGTCCACTATAGCAATAAACAGACACATTCCCTGCTCACAATGAATTTACAATCTAGAGATGATGGTGCCCTTCCAATCCACCAGACTGCTGAGCTGCCCTGTCAGTTAACTCCCTCCGCTTCCTTCCTCCTCCTTCCCACCCTGGTGCTTGTGGTGACTGCTTCAGCGCTTCCTGAGGTGCACAGTATTAGGTGCTTGTAAAGTACAGTATAAAGAAATGTAAAGTTCCTGGTGGCCTAGGGGACAGAGGAGTCAAGAGACCTGGGTTCTAATGTGGCCTTCACCACTTCCCCGCATTCATTCAAATGTATTTATTTAGCGCTTACTGTGTGCAGAGCACTGTACTAAGCTCTCAGGAGAGCATAATATAGCAATAAACAGAAAAATTCCCTGCCCACTTGCCTGCTGTGTGACCATGGGTAAGTCACTTCACTTTTCTGGGGCTCAGTTTCTCACGCATAAAATGGGTATGAAATAACCTGGTCTTGTAAGATTGTGGTCCCCAGATACCACAGACTGTGTGCCACCTAAATGCATAGTACCTCTAGACTGTGAGCTCACTGTGGGGAGAGATTGTCACTCTTTATTGTTGCATTGTACTTTCCCAAACGCTTAGTACAGTGCTCTGCAAACAGTAAGCGCTCATTAAATTCGATTGAGTATATACCTACCCCAGCTCATAGTACAGTATTTGGTCCATAGTAAGCCCTTAATTATTATCGCTACTGCAAGGATCTTACTTTCTAATGGGGGAGGCAAACAAACATCAACATGAAAACATGAGAATAGATACATTTGAATAGACCTGGGCATGAGGTCTGAATCAATTCCTCTGACAATTTTTCCCTGGAAGGTAACAGTGCATATCTTTGAGCATTTTGTACTGGATTATAATCTTTATACAATAGATTTTACAACTAGAGCATAACCTTTTTGTGCCTTTATTATTATTATTACTAATAATTATAGTAATAGTAGTACTTTCTAAGCATTTATTATGTACCCAGCACATCTTTTTCATTGCATATTTATATAGTTGTCCTTTCTGCTTGAAGTCAAGTTTAGCCAGGGGTGTGTTTGTCACTGAAAAGGCTGTCCTTTGATCCACAGCCCCATCACACCATGCGCACGCACACAACGATGAACTCTTGTTGTGTCTTCAGGTTTGTCATTTGTAGTGCCTGGCTCTGTTTTTCACTCTTGCCCCCTCGTCGCGTGATCTTAATCAAGATTCTGTCTGAGAAGAATGTTCCACTGTGGATCGCGGTGTACTCTGCTGTTCATCTGTGGTCATCGATTCCCAATATTTAGCTGAGACACAGCAGTGTCTGAGGGTTTGTCTTCCTGGAGTCTTAAAATGTTTCATCTGCTCCAGTTGCTTTGGATTTCAGGGTTCTAGGTCACCTTCCAGCAGCTGTTTAGAATCCTGCCATGGCCAGTTTTCCCTCTGTCCCACACATGGCTTTAGTAAAAGTAATAACTGTGGTATTTGTTAAGCTTTCACTATGTACAAAGCACTGTTCTAAACACTGGGATAAACACTAAGTAATCAGGCTGGACAGAGTCCTGATCCCACAAGGAGCTCACAGTCTAAATCTCCTTTTTACAGATGAGAGAACCGAGGCACAGAGAAGTGAAGTGATTTACCTAAGGTCACACAGCAGATAAATGGCAGAGTTGGAATTAGGACTCAGGTCCTTTTGACTCCCAGGCCGGTGCTCTGTCCACTAGGCCATGCTGCTTTTCTCTCTCTTTCCCCCCTCTCTTCTAATAATAATAATAATGTTGGTATTTGTTAAACGCTTACTATGTGCCAAGCACTGTTCTAAGCGCTGGGGGAGATACAGGGTAATCAGGTTGTCCCACGTGAAGCTCACGGTTAATCCCCATTTTACAGATGAGGGAACTGAGGCACAGAGAAGTTAAGTGACTCGCCCACAGTCACCCAGCTGCCAAGTGGCAGAGCCAGGAGTCGAACTCATGACCTCTGAATCCGAAGCCCAGGCTCTTTTCCACTGAGCCACGCTGCTTCCCAATCTCTCTCTTCATCTATCTACCTACACTTGGAAAAAAAAACAACCCAGCTGCACATAAATGATTTTGCTCTTACCTCTAGAAAAGTTATTTTTTAGAAAAAACTCCACCCATTGAATATCTTTCTTCCCCAAATGTACCCAAACGACACATGCTTCAGGATCCTAAACTCCCCTCCTATTATTCATGGCATCTCTATCATTTTAACATATACCTCGATTTCTTGCAGATTCGTTTCAAAATTCACAGATGTTCAGGTAAATATTTAATATGTTCTCTCCTCTAGCATATTTCATTATTGTGGAATTTAATGGTACCATATTCATTCAAATGGAAGGCCAGATGAACCTAGTTTCTAAGCCCTAGAAATCTGAATTTCCCCTTTTATTGCATTCAGGGGGAGGTTGAGATATAGGAGAAAATGACATTCATGTAGCCCCGACTAGCTATTTAAACTTGTTTACTCCAGACTTCAGCTAAATGTTGCTGGGTAAGATAAATGATGTAAATAAGGGTGTTTTTTGAGACCAAATGGCTTCACAAGAAATCCAGTCATTCCCAAATAGCATAAAATAATTTCTAAAATTGAACAATACTATTGCAGCTTAATAGCGAATTGGAGAACGGTGCACCAGATAAGGCCCAAATCCCAGACAGCATAATTCAGATTTATTTTCACCTTATAGCTGGCAGCACTCCACATTTAACCTTAATAGGGAATGAAACTTCAAACGCAAAACCCGAGAAGCGGAATTACCAATTTACTTTTATCTCCTTTGCTACCTGGTCAGTTAAGAAAAATAAAAATGGATCATTCTCATCTTGGTAACCAATCCTATTACAGTTGAGGGATACAAAGGATTTAATTAATGAAATTGCTCATCAAACACAGTTGGGATTAGAAAATTAGCTACTGGTTTTCATATCCTGATGCCATCATGCAAACTCATTAAAATGGTGTTTTTCAAAGTAATAGCTATCCCTTTTCCAAAAGTCTTATTTTATCATTATTCATTTTTTAAATAAGAAGGGCCTCAACTACTTAATATGAGGTCCAGCCGATTCAGGTGTCAACCAGAACTGATAATGATTATTTTTCTTATTTTCCAGGCAATGTCCTATCAGCATTTCCTTTTTTCAAAAATATAATTAATTCACCATTTTGTTACTGTTCCTTATGAAATGTACGCAGGCAAGAATGCTCCAGTTTTTCAAGACTCTTTCAACTGAATGACTGTTTGCATTCTCCTGATGTTAATCTTAGACTTCGAACCAAAGCGAGTGCCGACAAAGAGCCTGAAACACATTTTCTGTGAACATAAATTCTCTCCCAAAGAACGGTTTAGTTGCCTGATTTGTATGTTTGTATAAAGAGATTTTTTTTTAGCTGCGCCTAATCTGAAGCTTTTATCCCATCTCCCATCATTTGCTGCTGCAGACTCCCAAGGGGGCTAGTAAAGGGAGGCTGATAAAATAGGCCATACAAACAAAAAAAAGCTTGGAAAAATTTACAACTCTATTTGAATTACGTGATTAAAAAGTTAGATGTTGATTCCAAAGTTGGCCTGTTAAAAACAAAGCACCAGACAAATGGAGAGTCAAGTTCCCCAGAAACTTCAAGCCAGGGTTTTAAATCTATTGATAAGACATCTCTTTGGGCTTCATTATGTCTTAATTGTAAAAAGAGCTGAGAATTAGTGGTGCATTTTACATAAACCCTGATTGAAACTTTAACACACCCTGAAACCTCGAAAGATTTTTTTTTCACAGTTTGAGTGATTTTAATCAGTCTAATTATCACCTTCTGTAGTTTTTTCCTCCTAGAGAATGAATATCAATTTCTAGAGCTGTGAGAAACCCAACTGTAGTGATAAATTTGGATGAATTTAAATCGATTCTAATCTTTTTAAGTAACCTGATGTCTACAACAGCCTTGTTGTGGTGGTTTAAAGTGCAGGTGGTACATTTAAAGAGACACAACATTTTAACCAAATGACAAATCATTACTGTTTTGGTGTGGCATTTATTGCAAAACAGGGATGAAAGGAATTATTGGGAATTTTTCCATTAATGAGATTTTATTTAGTGTTTTCATAAAGTTTAGAAGTCTGAGTTCATGATTTATGTCCGATCAGATGCAAAATCTTGGGATTTTATGCGGCTTTGTGGTTGTGGGCTTGTAGATTTTGCTGGTTGTTAGAGACAATTATTACTTTCAGTAAAAAGGGTAAATAAAAAATCACAGGATATTTTGACCACTTATTGGGTAACTTTTTTAGCAAAATATGTGATGAGGAGACTGTTATGAAGTATTTCTTCCTCTGTCACACTACTCTGTTGCAGATGGTCTAAGGCAGTAGTAATAGTAATATTTACTGAGTTCCCATTTGGTTCAGTAATTAATAGCAATAATAATAATAATAATGATACTTGTTAAGCGTTTACTACATGCGCTGTACTAGGTGTTTGTGAAGTGCAAGCTTACAAAGTGACAAGTACCCAACCCATAAGAAACTCCCTCTCTGAGCAGGGAGATGAATCTAAAAAGGTTTACAAATAGAGGAACCTAAAAGAATCAATGGAGTAGAGATATACTTGAGTTCTTAAAAGTGCATAAATAAATTCCCGAGTGCTGGAGTCAGTTAATCAGTTTGGATGCAGTCCCTGTCCCACATGGGCCTCACAGTCTTAATCCTCATTTTACAGATGAGTTAACTGAGGCCCAGAGAAGTGACGTGACTTACCCAAGGTCACACAGCAGACACGTGTGGCAGAGCTGGGATTAGAACCCAGGTCCGTCCGTCTGCTTCGTCCACTAAGCCATGCTCTGAAGGAAGATATGGCTCAGGGTTCTGAAAATGACTGGGGGCAAGCTAGTTGGATCTTTGGACCAATTTGAATGTAGTGCGAGCTGTGATCTGTCTGGGTGTGGAGTTGGGTGGTTCCAAGATGGGCACATCATGACCAAAGGGATAAAGGTGGGAGGAAGTACTTCTAGTGGCAATTTGTGCTCATCTGCATCCTTAGGCCCTGTTTCCCTTGCCTCTAATTTCCCTCCCATGACACGTCTCTACCACTCCATCTTCCCTCACACCTACCCTCTGTGATCAATCAATCATTGATGTTTATTAAGCGCTTAATACATGCAGAGCACTGTACTGAGAGCTTGGGAGGGTACAATACAACAGAATTAGCAGACACATTCCCTGCCCACAAGGAATTTGCAGTCAAGAGGGGGAGACAGATATTAATATGAATAAATAGGTGATGTATAATCTATAATTTAAAAAGAGCTCCTGGGTGGGAAAGGGCCAGGGCCAGAGTTTTCTAGACAACCCACATTGGACAGGATGGTCACAAGATTCAGCCACTTTCTAGTGCCTCTGGACTATAAGCTTGCCGTGGTCAGGGAATGTGTCTTTTTATTGTTACATTGCACTCTCCCAAGCGCTTAGTACATTGTTTTGATCAAAGTAAGCACTCAGTAAATACAATTGAATGAATGAATGAACCATTCTGCTGCTAGAAGCACACCAATGGGGCACCCGTTAAGTCTGGCTATCGGCCAGGGAGGTGCTGATGGTGACCGGAGTAGCCGATGGGATCAGTCGGCCAGTGGTATTTATTGAGTGCCTACTCTCCTGTGAATCGACACCTTATTGTGGCAGCAGAATTTTTCTGATGAAGCTTAGAGCTATGCCATATAGAACTACCCATAGGGGAAAGGGCTAAGTCGAAGCGTCGGACAAAATCGATCTACCCGTGCCCGGCAACGGTGGCATAGGAAAGAGTCAAAGGTGGGTGATGGAGTGATCAAAACATTGATCAAAGACAACAGCAGAGACTCAAGTTTTTACTGCGCTAAAGAAGGCAATGGTAAGCCACTTCTGTATCTTTACCCGGGAAACTCTATGGATACCACATACCAGAATGACCTTTTGATGGAAGATGGGACATTCTGAAGGGGGGCGTCCATGAGTCGGAAATGACTCGAGGGCATTTGAAGAGAAGCTCTTAGTACAGTACTTTGCATGTATTAAGCCTTCGATAAATACCATCGACCGATGTGCTAGGGTGAGCCTGCTCTGTGATGACTTTTTGCTCTCTCTCAGTGTCTCTCTTTGTTTCACTCTTTTTCTTGCTTTTTCCCTCTGTCTTCTTTTCTTGACTTTTTCATTCTTGCCCCTTCCTGAACCTCCCTTTTTGGTTCAGAAAATAGTGGTCATCTTTTTAGGGAGAAAACCATTCCTCACTACTTGAATTGTCATTGTTTCCTGTAAAAATCTGGACTCATTCAGATGAGCAAGTAAAGTTAGAGTGGTGTTGCTTAGTGGATAGAACAAGGGCCAGGGAGTCAGAATGTTCTAATCCTGGCGCCAACGCTTATGTAATCTGTGACCTTGGGCAAGTCACTTCGCTTCTCTGTGCCTCAGTGACATCATCTGTAAAGTGGGGATTAGGACTGTGAGCCCCTTGTGGAAAATGCCTGTTGTTGGGTAGGTTTTGTCTCTTTTTGTTGCTGAATTGTACTTCCCAAGTGCTTAGTACAGTGCTCTGCACAAAAGCGCTCAATAAATGCAACTGAATACATTAACGAATATGGACTGTGTCCAGATCGATGAGCTTGTATCCAGTCCAGCACTTAGGACACTGCCTGGCACACTTTAAGCAATTAAATACTATTACAAATATGATTTTAATTGGAATTTTAAGTGTGGTCAGTGCATTCAGATGTTTCATTTTTCCCTGGACACCATAGGGATATCTCCACTACTCTTCTGATCCCAAGCCAAATAATATGCATCTTTTTTTCCCTCCCGGTTCCCATTTGACCATCTACTAAACGTTGAGCCATCGGAGATAACCATGGGTGTCAAAATGATTATAAACAATTAAGAGAGCACAGTGCTACTGCAGAAGCTACAGATAATTCTTCGGTCCCGAATGCAGATGTAGTATGTTATTGCTACAGCAATTAGCTAAAAATATCTGATACTTAATTACTTCCAAAGTGTCAATCTTCATAACAGTTTATTAGAATTTCCTAATTGATAGCACAGCTGCTGCCTCTTCTAAATCTATCTGTGCCTGCATACAGCATCCCGCTCTAAATATTATTCCACCTTGATCAACATTATTTCTTCACGTATATCTGGTTACAGCTGTGACAGATTGGGTGTTATCCATCTGGAGGTGAAATTACCATATTTTTCATCGCCTCCATCTTCAAACAGCGAGCAAGGGAAAACACTTGCTGTGGGATAGCAAGAACCACTTCGGGTTTGAAAAAGGACAGTCTGTTTACCAATTCCCATCCATGTTGCTTGTGACATTCATTCATTCAATCGCATTTTTTGAGCACTTACCGTGTTGTCGCAGAACAAATTGAATGAGATGCCATTACTGAGGTAGATCAATGGTTCAGTGATTCATTCATCTGTTCAATCGTACTTACTGAGCTCTTACGCTGTGCAGAGCACTGTACTAAGTGTTTGGAAAGTACAATTCAGCAACAGAGACAATCCTGCCCACAACGGGCTCACGGTCTAGAAGAGGGGAGACAGATGTCTAAAGAAGTAAACAGGCATCAACCGCATCAATATAAATAGAATTAGAGGTATTTATACACATCAGAACAAGTAAAATGGCATTAGTATAAATAAATAGAATTATAGATATGTAATAATAATAATGATGGTATTTGTTAAGCGCTTACTATGTGCACGCACCGTTCTAAGCACTGGGGTAGATGCAAAGTAATTGGGTTGTCCCAAGTAGGGGTCACAGTCTTAACCCTCATTTTACAGATGAGGGAACTGAGACACAGAAAAGTGAAGTGACTTGCCCAAAGTCACACAGCTGACAAGTGTCGGAGTTGGAATTAGAAAGCATGACCTCTGACTCCCAAGCCCGGGCTCTTTCCATTGAGCCACACTGCTTCTCATAATTAATCAAAATATACTTTCTGGAAGAGGAAGATCTTGAGGGAAGGGACAGAATCAATTAATGATATTCATTGAGCGCTTACTGTGTCCAGAGCACTGCTCTAAGTGCTTAATAGTGGTATTTTTTTCTGAGAGTGAAAAAAGACATTTCTCTTTAGGGCCGGGTACTCAATCAGTGGCGTTCGATAGAACTGGAAACAATATATCTGGATTAATGTAATCTGTGCTACGAGAAAGAAAGACAAAAGATCATTCCCGTGATTGAAGGCATTAAAATAAAAATGGTTTTCTGTTCCTTAATGAAGAGAATATTGTGGTGATAATACTTGCTTAAAAATATTTTGTCTTCACCACGTCTGTTCCCAAAACAGTTATATGCCAAGGGTTTTCTTCTGACGTGTTGTTCGGAACTTTAATGAATGTGATCAATCAAAAAAGCACACAGTGTTCATAATTGAGTTTACCGCTGTCTTCCAGGAACAGGCTACTTGGCTGTGATGCTCCAAAACCAGATTTAATATCAGAGACCATATTGGAAACACTATTCATTCTTAAAATGGTAAAATGGGTCCACCTGTTCACTTGGAGGTATCTGCAGAAAAGACTCTCAATGTTGCAAGATCCCGGAACCAATGATCTGATTTCTTGGTGATTTCTAACAGACTTTTTTTTCCCTCTGACTCGAGTAAACATATTGGGTTAGGTCAACTGAAGGGGCAGTAAAAGCTCCTTTTTCATGGCCTTGCCTCTCTTTGGATTTACCGGAGTCAGTTAGTGATCTTTCTCTAGTGCTTATTTCGTAGCGAACACTAAACTAAGCACACACTTGGGAGAGTACAAGAGAGTTAGTAGGCACTATCCCTGCCCTCATTAATTAATTAATTCATTCAATTGTATTTATTGAACACTTAATGTGTGCAGAGCACTGTACTAAGCACTTGGGAAGTACAATTCAACAACAGAGACAATCCCTGCCCACAATGGGCTCACAGTCTAGAAAGGGGGACAGACATCAAAACAAGTAGACAGGCATCAGTAGCATCATTATAAATAAAAGGAATTATAGACATAGGCACACTGTTAGTAGAAGTGGAGCTTACAGTCAGCGCTCGATAAATAGGATCGAATGAATCACTGAACGAATGAACTTTAAAATAGATTTCGGCTAGGGGAAATAGTAGAGTAGAAGAATATTTACATAAGGGTCGTTGGTTGGGTGAGCATCTGGGTGCTTAAGAGATACACAGCCAAGTGCCTAGTCAACACGGAGGTGAGGGAGAACGGGGGAAATGAGGGCTTAGTCTGGGAAGGCTGAGTCATGTGATTTTAGAAAGATTTTGAAGGTGAGCAAAGTGGTTGGTGGCCAGATTAAAGGCTCATTTCTGGGACCTTTAATCATCTTGAGAGAAAAATGGTTCTGGAGCTGTGGATTTGGAGACTGGGCCCAGAGAAGGGGCTTTTAATAATAATGATAATAATAATAATGGTATTGGTTAAGCACTTTCTATGTACCAACCACTGTTCTAAGCCCTTGAGTAGATACAAGGTAATCAGGTTCTCCCACTTGGGGCTCACAATCTTAATCTCCATTTTCCAGATGAGGGAACTGAAGCCCAGAGAAGTTAAGTGACTTGCCCAAAGTCACAGGGCTGACGAGTGGCAGAGCTGGGATTAGAACCCACGACCTCTGACTCCCAAACCCATGCTCTTTCCACTAAGCCACTCTGCTTCAAACCAACAGAGATTTGGGCGGGACTCAGGGCAGCAAACTTCCCATTCAGAGTCTGCTAACTCTCACTGGGCTTGCTCAGCGACGCTCTGGTTCTGCCTTAAACCTGGGATGGGAGAAGCTGGTGGTCCAGCCCATGGTGCAGACAATGGGTCAGAGCTGACAGAGGCAGCGGCCCCTCGCCCCAGAGTTGGTACAAGTGTTCCTTGGATCTGCGGCAGATCCACTCTCGACTCACGTGAGATCAACCCATGGTGTTTAAGTGCTTGCTAGATGCAGAGCACTGTATTAAGCGCTTGGAAGAGGACAGTGCCACAGAATTAGCAGGGACGATCCCTGCCCACAGTGAGCTTACGGTCTAGATGGGAATGTAGATATTGATATAAATAGGTAATTTGTAATATGTCATGTAAAGATACATATGTAAGTTCTGTGGGATTGAGGGTGGGGCTAATGTCAAATGCCCAGAGGTCACAGATCCCAGTGGTTAGGGAAGCAGAAGGGAGAGGGAGCCAGGGGAAAGAGGGCTTAATCGGGGAAGGCCTCTTGGAGGAGATGTGATCGAAGTAATGCTTTGAAGGTGGGGAGAGTGGTGGTCTGGTATATATGGAAGGGGAGGGAGTTCCAGGCTAGCGGGTGGACATGGGAGAGTGACATAGAGGAAATCAGGGCACAGGTAAGTAGGCTGTTGCTAGAGAAGCAAAGTCGTAGGGCTGGGCTGTAGTAGGAGATCAAGGAGGTGAGGTAGGATGGGGAGAGCTGAATGATTGCTTTAAAGCCAATGGTGAGGGGTTTCTGTTTGACGTGGGGGTAGATGAGCAGCCAGTGGAGGTTCTTGAGGAGTGGAGAGACATGGCCTGAATGTTTTCTTAGAAAAGGCAGCAGAGTGAAGTGTGGACTGGAGTGGGAAGAGACAGGAGGCAGGGAGATCAGCAAGGAGGCCGAGGCGGTTGCTATGGTGGGTTAGGATAAGTGCTTGGATTTGCGTGGAAGCAGTTTGGATGGAGAGGAAAGGAGCGATTTTAGCAACGTTGTGAAGGTTGATCTGACAAGACTTGGTGACAAATTGAATATGTGGGTGGAATGAGACAAATGAGTTGAGGACAAACACTAAGGTTACAGGCTCGTGAGATAGCGAGGATAGTGAGATGAAAGTGGCCGTGTGTGTATATGTAGACGGGATGGGTGTCGTCGGAATTTGCAGTGCATGCACAGTTATAGGTAGATTGTCATAAGTGGCACACACAGCCATTTCGTACTCCATCTAAAAACGTGACCTCAGGTCATGACAGGGTTATTTGTTCATTCAATCTTATAATAATAATACTTCTGGTATTTGTGAAGCTCTTGCTATGTGTGCCAGGCTCTGTACCAAGTGCTGGGGTCGATACAAGCAAATCAGATTGGACACAATCCCTGTCCTATGTGGGGCTCACAGTCTCAATCCCCATTTTACAGATGAGGTAACTGAGTCACAGAGAAGTGAAGTGACTTGTCCAAGGCCACACAGCAGACAAGCGGCGGAGCTGGGATTAGAACCCATGACCTTCTGGCTCCTAGGCCCAGGTTCTATCCACTATGCCATATTTCTTGAGCACTTACTATATGCAGAGCACTGTACTAAGCACTTGGGGGAGTACAATACCACAATAAACAGGCACATTTTCCTGCCACAATGAGCTGACAGTCTAGAGGGAGCAAATCAGGGTGACACAGAGGGAGCAGGGGCTCACCCTGATCTGCCCTCCTGACCCAGAGGTTCTAAGTTGTTAGCCCCCACTGCCAGAACCTCATTAATATCGACTAATTGTCCCTTCCAAATATTGGGAGAGCCACAAGCCGTGTATGAGTGCCCACTCGTGACCTCTGACCAAACAGAAACAGACATCTCAAGTAAAGGACTGTACTCTGGAGATTGCTTGTTGTGGGCAGGGAAAATGTCTGTTTGTTGTATTGTACTCTCCCAAGTGCTTAGTACAGTGCTTTGCACACAGTGAGTGCTCCATAAATACGTTTGAATGAATGAGTGAGATTGGCAGATCATCGGCAGGAGGGAACTGCTTATCGGAACAAATCTCTGGTCGCCTCATCATTCATTTTGATCCTAACTCTCTTTTGAAGGCCGGTAATATCCTTCCGGCATATACCACATGGATGCTGTGTTACCTTGGGCAAGTCTCTTCACTTCTCTGGGCCTCAGTTACCTCATCTGTAAAATGGGGATTTAAGAGTATGAGTCCCATATGGGAAAGGGGCTGTGTGTTCAAGCTGATTGCCTTGTATCTATCCCAGCACTTAGAAAAGAGCTTGGCATGTAGTAAGAGTTTAACAAGTACAGTAATAATAATAATGCCATCGGATCTGATGTCTTTCGAAGTTTCAAGTCAGTAACACTGTCAAGTAGAGGTCATGGCCCCGGATAGTTTAGCTTTTCTGTCTGTGATTCTATGCCCCACCGAAAAGGTTTGCTCTGGGGTTGACACTTGGGCAGAGAATTCAATTAAAAAAAATAATGCACTGATGATGCCAGTGATTCTTGAGTGTTCTAATAGCAATCGGCCACTAATTATGGAACTTAACAACAGGCACCTTGAACCATACGGTTTGCATTTTGAACACCTGTAGTTTTCATTTAATGCTTTGGGTCATTAAGCCTGGGCCTCTTTGAATAGTCTTATTAGAATAAATTCAGTTACACTGTATTATGCATGTGTTATATTGTTGTTAGCTGATAATACTTTAAGGGGAGTGATCTTCTTGAAAAATGCAAATGAAAATGCTTTTTCTCTGGCTCTCACGAGGATAAACCCTATAGGGAAAGTGTAGGATTTTACAACTTTAAAAGGGATCTGACTTTGTTCAAGTTTGAGCCGGTCACGTTAGGAAAACCGTGTCCGGGAATGATGCTGCAGGATTCTCCGTAGCACCTCTCGATAAGGATATAGCGATTTTCCCACCTTCATTCTTTTATCTTGTGCTTTCTCACTTAATCGATAGGTGAGGGGATGCGTCATTGTACGTATCTTCAATTCTCACTCATTATTCTTTGCTGAAGAGAGAGAGCAAGCATCGACTTGCTTCTTCCTTTATTTAATAAACAAGTTCAAAATAGTATTCAAGGACTGGCAGCAAATCGTGGGCAAAATGCTGCTTAGTTTTATGAGTTTGAAGTGTTCTCTGTCTCTGGAGAAAAGTTCCAGGAACCAGTAGAATCTTTGCAGGCTGAAATATTTATTCAGTCAATCAATCAATGCTATTTACTGAGTGCTTACTATGTGCAGAGCAGTGTATGTACTGAGCACTTGGAAGAGTACAACAGAATTAGCAGACACTTTCCCTGCCCATAACAAGCTTATATTTACTCCAATTTTGACTTCTTCTAGCAATGAGATACTGTTTCTGCCTCCCTCCCTCCTTATCTCCCTTTCTTTCAGTTGCTCTGACTCCCCCCCCCCCCCCCCTTCTCAGCCTCCCTAGCTGCCTCTCTGCTTCCCTTCCTCCCTCTCTTTCTGTCTCTATGCTTCCCTCACTCCCTCTCTTTCTGTCCCTGCCTCTTGATCTCCCTCTTTTTCTGTCTCTGCTTCCCATCTTCCTCGCTTTCTGTCTCTGCTTCCCACCTTCCTCTCTTTCTGTCTCTGCCTCTCCACGTCTATCTCTGCCTCTCGATCTCCCTTTCTTCTCTGCCTCTCCACCTCCCTTTCTCTTTCTCTGCCTCCCTATCTCTCTCTTCCTGTCTTTCTGCCTCCCTATCTCTTTCTTCCTGTCTCCTTGTTTCCCTGCCTTCCTCTCCTTCTCTCTCTCTCTTTCCTTTTCTCTTTCTTCATATTTATATCAATTATATGGTCATTTCATCCCCCCTCAGCATCAGGGTTGAATAATGTAGTACTGTGCCTCTGGAGGGTCTCCCTCTCCCCAATGATAATAATAATAATAATTATGGTACTTGTTAAGCACTTTCTAAGACACTGAACTGAGTGCTGGAGTGGATACGAAGCAAATAGGATTGGACACAGTCCCTGTCCCATGTGGGACTCAAAGTCTTGAGCCCCATTTTATAGATGAGGTAATTGAGGCCTAGAGAAGTGACTTGCCCAGGGTCACATAGCAGTAAGAGGCAGAGCTGGGATTAGAACCCATGGCCTGTGCTCTATCCACTACGCCATGCTGCTCCTCCATGCTTGTGTCTCCTCTACCTGATGAGGTGTTCCTACTCAGTGGTCCTGAGAGTTTCTCCATAACAGAAGGAACTGGATTCACTAATTACCTGATGGGAGAAAGAATTCATTAGCCCCTTTAGAGTTGTAGATGGCTGCTAATGGGTTGATCCAGCAAGGTGTATGCATCCACCTGCTGTAGTCTCCTGAACTCATCCCACCATGGCCAGGCTGAAGGCCTTGACCTGGTTGTTGGGTTTTCACATTAAGCTGAACATTCCTCTAACCTTCATCCTGCTCTTTTTTGGGTCCCATTCCATTTTTTCCAGGCCCTGGCATCTTGGTCTGATACAAGTTTGCCCTACGCCTTAAATGCAACAGTTAAAAAAAAAGATACCATTCCTGATGCCATCTGCCTTTTGATTCACAAATCTGCCTCTCCTGCCCATTCTCTCTCCTTCTCTGCAGTCTTTCATTTCCGTCTCCCAGTGGATGTCTCGTCGACACCTTGAATTTTAGCCCGGCCGAAACCGAACTCTTCATCATTCCACCCAAATACTTTTTCTCCCCATGACTTTCCCAGCGCTATAGATGCCACCACCATCCTCCCATCTCACTAGCCCCAAAACTTGTCATTCTCCTACACTCATTTCTCTCACGCATCTCACACATTCAACCCATCACCAAATCCAGTCAGTCCAACCTTCACAACGTCTCTAGGATCCACCGCTTCTCTCCCTCCAAACTGCTACCATGTTGGTCCAAGAAATTGTCACATCCCATCTCGACTAGTGTATCAGTCTTACCTGTCTCAACTATTGCCGCAGCCTCCTCATTGAGCTCCCTGCCTCCAGCCTCTGCCTTCTCCAGTCCACGCATCACTCTGCTGCCATGATCATTTGTCTAAGATATCATTCTGGACATGTCTTCCCACTCCTCAATCCTCCTGCCCCCCATCCATCTCCTTGTCTAAGAGAAACTCCTCACCATCAGCTTTGATACAGTTAAATCAGAGCCCTCCCTCCTACCTATCCCCTCTCTCCTCTCCCACGACCACCGAGCTTGTACGCTTTGCTCTTCTGACCCCAACCCACTCGCTATGCCTCAGTCTCTCCTCTCTCTCACCGTCAACTCCTTGTTCAAGTCCTCACTCTTGTTTGGATCTCCCTCACCCTTCTTATTTGACAGACCACACCTCTCCCTGTCTTCTGTGCCCAATGAAAATCACATCTGTTCCAGAAGCCTTCCCTGATTAACCTCTCATCTCCCCACCCTATTCTCCCTCTCTTCTGTCTCATTTTTTAAAAAATGGCATTTGTTATTAATAATAATGATGATGGTATTTATTAAGTGCTTACTATGTGTCAGACACTGTGCTAAGCACTGGAGAGCATACAAGGCGATCAGATTGTCCCATGTGGGGCTCACAGTCTTAATCCCCATTTTACAGATGAAGGAACTGGGGCACAGAGAAGTTGTGACTTGCCCAAAGTCACACAGCTGACTAGTGGCGGAGCTGGGATTAGAACCCAGCTCAACTAAGCATAGTTAAATGCTTACTATGTGCCAGACACTGTTCTAAGCGCCGGATAGACAGGTTATTCAGGTTGGACATAGTCCATGTCCCACATGGGTCTCAAAATCTTAATCCCCATTTTTCAGATAAGGTAGCTGAAGCCCAGAGGAGTTAAGTAACTTGTTGAAGGTCACACAGCACACAAGTGGCAGAGGTAGGATTAGAACCCAGGCCCTGAAATGTTGTCCCGTATTGTGTGGTTATGGGAATTCCTGGGGCTGAACTTCATCCTTCCCACCCTTCTCTCTTGACACCCTCATCCGTGGTATTTAATGAGTTTAAACTGTTGGCAGAGCACTGGACTCAGTACTTGGGAGAGCACAGTTCAACCGAGTTAGCAGACACATAGCCTGCCCACAGTGAGCTCACATTCTTTGGGCTGCCATAGCCCAGAGCAGAGCCATAGCAATGGTAGCAGAGAAGCAGCATAGCCTAGTGGCTAGAGCATGGGCCTGGGAGTCAGAGGACCTAGGTTTTAACCCTGGCTCTGCCACTTGTCTGCTGTGTGACCTTGGATAAGTCACTTGACTTCTCTCTGCCTCAGTTCCCTCACCTGTGAAATGGGGATTCAATCTCTGCTCTCCCCCCTACTTAGGAGCCCCATGTGGGACCTGATGATCTTCTGTCTACCCCAGCGCTTGGGTCATAATAGGCGCTTAATAAACCCCACAATTATCGGCTGATGTAGGGTGCTATGAAAATGATTCCAAAGGGGTTCCCGAAGGCCCCAGGGGCTCTCCTGGAGGGGGGGAGTCACCCCACATTCATCCCTGCAGCACTTAGGGATATATCCAAAGTGTATTTTGCTGTCTAGACTGTAAGCTCCTGGTGGGCAGGGAATGTGTCTACCAACTCTGCCTCACTGTACTCTCCCAAGGGCTTGGTACAGCGCTCTGCACACAGTAAGCTCTCAATAGATGCACTTATTGATTGATTGGTTTGTTGGAAGCCCAGGATGGCTGCCCCTTTTACCCAGTAGTTCCAGGATGACTTATTAATCAATCGTATTTACTGAGTGCTTACTGTGTGCAAAGCACTATACTGAGGGCTTGGGAGAGTACAGTATAACAAGGTCTGTGGTGACCTAGACAAAATCGAGGTACAGTGAGTAGGTTGGCTTTAGAGGAGTTGGGTTTAATAGGAGAGCAACGAGGTCAGCTAAGAGATAGAAAGATGACTGAGTGCTTTAAAGCCAGTGCTGAGGAGTTTCTGTTGGATGCGGAGGTGGTGGGGCAACCACTGAAAGTTCTTAAGGAATGGAGAAACATAAATCGAATAGTTTTGTAGAAAAATAATCTGGACAGCAGAGTAAAGTATGGACTGGACTGGGGAGAAACAAGCGGCAGGGAGGTCAGCGAGGAGGAGGATGCAGTAGTCAAGGTCGGATAGGATGAGTAGTTGGATTCACATGGAGGCTGTTTGGATGGAAAGGAAAGGGCAGAATTTAGTGATGTTTTGAAAGTTGAATTTACAGGATTTAGTGATAGGTTACTTATGCGGGTTGAATGAGAGAGATGACTTGAGGATAACACCAAGGGAGCAGGCTTGTGAGACAGGAAGGATGGTGGTGCTGTCTTTGTTGACCGCAAAGTCAGGGGGAGGACAGGGTTTGGGTGGGAAGATAAGGAGTTCTTTTTGGATTTGTTAAGTCTGAAGTGTTGGCAAGACATCCGAGTAGAGAGGTCCTGAAGGCGGGAGGAAATGTGAGACTGCAGAGAGGGAAAGAGATCAAGGCTGGAGATGTAGAGTTGGGAGCAGCGTGGCTCAGTGGAAAGAGCACAGGCTTGGGAATCAGAGGTCATTGGTTCTAATTCTGCCTTCGCCACTTGTCAGCTCTGTGACTTTGGGCAAATCACTTAGCTTCTCTGAGCCTCAGTTCCTTCATCTGGAAAATGGGGATTAAGACTGTGAGAACCATGTGGAACAACCTAATCATCTTGTATCTCCCCTAGCGCTTAGAACAGTGTTTCACACATAGTAAGTGCTTAACAAGTACCATCATCATCATTCTTATTAAGGATGGTAGTTGAAGCCATGGAAGAGAATGAGTTCTCCTAGGGAGTGGGTGTAGAAGGAGAAGAGAAGGGGACCCAGAACTGAACCCTGAGGTGCTCCCACAGTTAGGGGATGGGAGGCAGAGGAGAAGTCCCAGAAAGAGATTGAGAACGAGCATCCAGAGAACTAGGAGAAGAACCAGGACATGACAATGTCATTGAAGCCAATGTTGAATAATGTTTCCAGAAGGGGATGGGCCACAGTATCATTGGCAGCTGAGAGGTCGAGGAGGATTAGGATGGAGTAGAGGCCGTTGGATTTGGCAAGAAGGAGATAATAATAATGTTGGTATTTGTTAAGCGCTTCCTATGTGCAGAGCACTGTTCTAAGTGCTGGGGTAGATACAGGGTAATCAGGTTGTCCCACATGAGGCTCACAGTCTTCACCCCCAGTTTTACAGATGAGGGAACTGAGACACAGAGAAGTTAAGTGACTTGCTCACAGTCACGCAGCTGACAAGTGGCAGAGGCAGGATTCGAACCCATTACATCTGACTCCCAAGCCTGGGCTCTTTCCACTGAGCCACGCTGCTTCTCGTGATCCATGCTGACCTTTGAGAGGGCAGCTTCTTTGGAGGGAAGGGACCTAACCTGGCACTGGGCAATCCGGTTTTCAGCTGGTCTTTTCCCAGTGGATGTGGCATCGGTCAATTTTTGGTCTGGTATTGTTCTTTTAAATGCCCAGCCTTCCTCTGTCTCAGTTCCGGCCACCTATTTTCATAGCTCAGCAGCAGGTCTCATATTCACAGGGACTTTGGAGGCCAACCCAGTGTCCCTGGAGACAGTTGAATCCATCAGTCAATGTCTTTTATTGAGGGTTTACTTTGTGCAGAGCACTGTACTAAGCATTTAGGAGAGGACAATACAATAGTAATAATAATAATAGTGGCATTTGTTAAGCGATTACTATGTGCCAACCATTGTACTACGTGTTGGGGTAGATACAAGGTAATTGGGTTGGACACAGTCCCTGTTCCACATGGGACTCCCTTTCTTAATCTACATTTTACAGATGAGGGAACCGAGGCACAGAGAAATAAAGTGACTTGCCCACGTTCACACAGAAGACTAGTAGAGGAGCCGGGATTAGAACCCAGCTTCTTCTAACTCCTGGGCCCATGCTCTATCCACTAGGGCACGTGGCTTTCCTATAATATAACAGAATTAGCAGGCACCTTCTCTGTTCTTAATGAGCTTAGAGTCTATTGCCCCGTGGATAATCATTGTCTGTTTGGGTAGGCCTGAAAGGACTTGGATCGGTGCAACTTGCAACTTGCCCAGCGTAGCTCTGTGGGACATTCCGAGCATTTTCAAATCTGATATCCGGGTGGCCCTCCAAAGGTCACTCATCCCGTTCTGGGGCAGACCGCCGAATGCGATGCAGTTTCAAAGCCGAATGGGGGGAACCTGGGAGACAGCCTTGAGGAATTCCGAAATTAAACGGCTTCACGGTGTGCTGCACCGGTATGGAACTCGGGGACTCCAGATTTGGTCGTCGATTCCTGAAGCGGAATCTGCTCGTAAGGTTCCATTGGTTCACTCTGTTTCATGGGGAAATGAGTATTTTGCCGATGCAGATGTTCTTCCCTCGGTGAGAACGAAGATAGAAAAGTTTGCTGAAATGATCACCAATGGATGGAATTGCTATCAGAACCCTGTAATTACCTGTGATAAACAAAATACCATGTTTTCGTATCTGTGCTCTGAAGCTGTCACCGAGTTCTGTCATGTCTAATGCAATATTCTGTGCCTGCTTTGCTTTTCAATTATGCATATCAAGCTCAAGTTGCCACTGACAACAGGAATGAAAGGACATTTTGCTTATAATAATTTTCTTTCCCTTTATAGACTACAAGTGGTTCTTTGCCAATATGAGTCCATATGATGAGGCCAAACGAAAGAATGTTATTAGAAAGATTTGACTATGCAGTTAATGAAATATGCATGATTACAGTATTTCAGGACATGTGTACTATCGACAGGAACTTACCGATCTCAATATTTAAATCAGGTCTAATTCAAAATATGGGTGAGGGGTGGTTTTTTTTTTTGGCAAATGCAGCATATGTTAATTTATTGCTGAGAATTCATCTAGCAGATTCAATTTCCCTCAGTCATTTTTCATTTATTAGTTTCTTTCGGTCGGAAACGCGGTCGTGTATTCCGATCTGGGCTCTCGGTGTCCAGAAAAGCAGAGTTGAGGGAAGAGGGAAATGAATCATTACAATTACGATTTAAAGCCATCTTCCTGATATTTGTACCAGTGATTCTGAATGAAGGCTTTGATTCCCTTGGTGGGAGAAAACAAGGATCGATAAAGATCCCCATCTAGACTGTCAGCTCGTTGTGGGCAGGGAATGTGTCTGTCTATTGTTGTAACTTTCTCCCCTAAGTGCTTAGTACAGTGCTCTGCACAGTAAGTGCTCAGTAAATTCAAATGAAAGAATGAATGACGTTTATTCCCACCCATTCAGCTCCGTAATCTCTTGGGAGCAGAGATGTGTTTTGTGCACAGGAGCAAAACAGAATGAAACCTTTGAGCCATTGTGTGCAAAGAGCCGTCTAATTTAAAACCCACACGTGTCACATGTTACAATATCACATGGTATTGGGCTGGATGGGCTGACATCATTATCATCTGGTATCTACTGAGCACTTACTTTGTGTAGAGCACCTTACTAAGCGCTTGGGAGAGTTGGCACCACTGTGTTGCTCCTTCTTCTTAATAATAATAATAATAATGTTGGTATTTGTTAAGCGCTTACTATGTGCAGAGCACTGTTCTAAGCGCTGGGGTAGACACAGGGGAATCAGGTTGTCCCACATGGGGCTCACAGTCTTAATCCCCATTTTACAGATGAGGTAACTGAGGCCCAGAGAAGTTAAGTGACTTGCCCACAGTGACACAGCTGACAAGTGGCAAAGCAGGGATTTGAACACCCATGACCTCTGACTCCAAAGCCCCTGCTCTTTCCATTGAGCCACGCTGAGTTCTTAGTCCCGACTGATGCTTCCCACAGGGATATGAGAGTGAAGAGAAGGGGAAGAAAAAGCAGAAGTAGAAGGGTAGAAAGGAGAGGAGGAGCAGAAGCACAGAGGCGGAAGGGAGAGAAAAGGGAGAGAGTGGAAGAGAATAATAATAATAATAATGTTGGTATTTGTTAAGCGCTTACTATGTGCCGAGCACTGTTCTAAGCGCTGGGGTAGACATAGGGGAATCAGGTTGTCCCACGTGGGGCTCACAGTCTTAATCCCCATTTTACAGATGAGGGAACTGAGGCACGGAGAAGTTAAGTGACTTGCCCACAGTCACACAGCCGACAAGTGGCAGAGCTGGGATTCGAACTCATGAGCCCTGACTCCAAAGCCCGTGCTCTTTCCACTGAGCCACGCTGAGCAGTGTGGCCTAGTGGATAAAGTGTGGGCCTGGGAACCAGAGAACCTGGGTTCTCCTCCTGGTTCCCCCACTTGTCTTGAGAAGCAGCTTGGCTCAGTGGAAAGAGCCCGGGCTTGGGAGTCAGAGGTCATGGGTTCGAATCCTGGCTCTGCCACCTGGCAGCTGTGTGACTGTGGGCAAGTCACTTAACTTCTCTGTGCCTCAGTTTCCTCATCTGTAAAATGGGGATGAAGACTGTGAGCCTCACATGGTTCAACCTGATCACCCTGTATCTCCCCCAGTGCTTAGAAAGTTGCTCTGTACATAGTAAGCATTTAACAAATACCAACCGGTCTGCTGTCTGACCTCAGGCAAGTCACTTCCTTATGCCTCAACTGGGAAATGGGGATTTAGTACCTCTTCACTCTCCTACTCAGATGGTGAGCCTCCTGTTGAACAAGGACTGTGCCCGACCTGGTTAATCAACTCGTATCTACCCCATCGCTTAGAACAGTCCTTGATACGTAGTAAGTCCTTAACAGATACCATAAAAAAGAGATTGCAGTGTGGCCTAGTGAAGAGGGTACATTATTGGGGTGCAGGAGACCTGGGTTCTAGTCTAGCTTCACCACTTAATACTAATAATGTTGGTATTTTTTAAGCGCTTACTATGTGCAGAACACTGCTCTAAGTGCTGGGTGGATACAGGATAATCAGGTTGTCCCACATGAGGCTCACAGTCTTAATCCCCATTTTACAGATGTGGTAATAGGCACACAGAAGTTAAGTGACTTGCCCACAGTCACACAGCTGACAAGTGGCAGAGCCGGAATTCGAGCCCATGACCTCTAACTCCCAAGCCCATACTCTTTCCACTGAGCCACACTGCTGCCTGCCGGGTCACTCTGGGCCAATTGCTTAACTTCTCTGTGCCTCAATTTCCTCATTTATAAAGTGAGGATTGTTCTCCCTCTCTCTTTGCCTGTGAGCCCCAGGAGATCCTGTATCTACCCCAGTGCTTAGCACTTCGTTTTGCACCAAGTAAGCCCTTAAATATCACTCCATTACTATGCTGTCATGAATGAATAAATATTACTGTATTATAAATATAATCATTACCATATGGCATAATGGATAGCGCACGGGGCTGGGATTCAGAAGTTCATGGGTTCTAATTCCCGGCTCTGCACTTTATCTGCTGTGTGACCTTGGGCAAGTCACGTCCTTCTCTGTGCCTCAGTTACCTCATCTGTAAAATGGGGGTTGAGACTGTGAGCCCCACATGGGATAGGGACTGTGTCCGACTTGATTTGCTTGTAGCCACCCCAGCGCTTAGTACGGTGCCTGGCACATAGTAAGTGCTTAACACATACCACAGTAATTATTATTATTAATAATAATAATATAAGCACATAACATAGTGGAGCCAGGCACTAAGGAATCCTCCCAGGAACCCCTCTCTTTTACCACCCTGCTTGGATCATGCTCCCTACTATTTAATGATAATAATGATACTACTACTACTAATAGTATTTGTTAAGCACTTACTATGTGCCAAGCACTGTTCTAAACACTGTGGTAGATACAAGCTAATCAAGCTGTCCCACATGGGGCTCACAGTCTTAATCCCCATTTTACAGATGAAGTAACTGAGGGCACAGAGAAGTGAAGTGATTTCTCCAAGTGGCAGACAAGTGGAGGAGCCGGGATTAGTAGCTGGGTCTTTCTGACTCCCAGGCCCGTGGTCTAGTCGCTGTGACCCCCACCTGCCCACCCCATGGTCCCTGCATTGAGCAGGGATTGTCTCTATCTGTTGCCGAATTGTACATTCCAGGCCCTTAGTACATGCTCTGCACATAGGAAGCGCTCAGTAAATACTATTGAATGAACGAATGAATGCTACAGTCTTCATAGACGTCCTCATGCAGGATAATCCGTGGGTCTTTCAACCATGCATTCTACCCCAACATGGTCATGCCAGCATGTGATATGAAGACCCTCAGAGAGGTGGGGATGCTTGTGTGGGCCGGAGGAATTGGGCCCAGTCAGGATTTTATTCCAAATGGATGGACCGGTTGGCTCTTCTCTGCAGCGACAGTTTGGAAAATTTGAGGGAGGGGGGAGGGCCTTCTGTGCTCTCCCTGTGATCCCCCGCTTTCCAGCCTCTCCCACGCTCCAGCCCCCTCTCCCCACTTCACGAGCACTGACACAAGCCCACGGACCTGCCGCCTCCACTACTATTTTCAGTTCTGGGTAAAGCATAATTGTAAATGCAGTCTTCACACCGGTTTAGCTTCTTGAGACGAAACGTCTCATTTTCAAGTGATTATTTAAAGAGCCCAAACATTCACGATCTCCTCACCACACATGGTCTGGACCGGAAAGCGTAAAATGGGGGCTGATATCAGTCCTTGTATGAAAGGGTTCAAGGCGGTTATTAGAGACGACAAAGCCAGGATAATTCCCAGTTAATTTCCTTTTCCCGCCCCCTTCGTCAGTGTGTTTAATACTTCTCCCAACCCTAAAGGAAAACAAATTTGGAGATTCGATAACCCTGGTTCCCCCAAGGCTCTCTGCCAACATCAATCCGTCCTGACGGCTTTTCCCCATTGTGTGGGAAAGATGCGGGGAAGAATAACAACAGCGGTATTTGTTGAATGCCCGTTATGAGCCAAACACTTGGGAAGTAGCTTGGCCTGGTGGAAAGAGCACGGGCCCGGAGTCAGACGACCTGGGTTCTAATCCCAGCTCTACCACTTGTCTGCTGTGTGACCTTGGGCAAGTCAATTAACTCAAGTCAACTGAGTCATTTGGCTCAAGTCAATTAACTTTGCCTCAGTTTTCTCAACTGTAAAAGGGGAATTCAAAACGTTTCCCTCCTACTTACTCTGTAAGCCTCATATGGGACGGGGCTGTGTCCAACCTGACTCACTTGTATCTACCAAGTGCTTAGCAAATATAACCATAATAATAATTGAGTGCATAGTAGTTGTTATTACTCTCCCCCATTCAATCAATCAGTGCTAGTCAGTGAGCACTTACCATGTGCCGAGCACTGTACTAAGCACTTGGAAGAGTATAGTACGACAGACTTGGTAGACGTGTTCCCTGACCATAGTGAGGTTTCCAACTAGAGGGGGAAACAGACATTAATATAAATAAATTATGGTTATGTCCATAAATTCTGTGGGGCTGAGAGAGGGGTGACTTCCAAATGCTTAAAAGGTACAGATCCAAATGCATAGATGATGCAGAAGGGAAAAGAAATTGGAGAAAAGAGGGCTTAATTGGGGAAGACCTCTTGGAGTAGATGTGACACCAGCAGTGTGGTTCAGTGGAAAGAGCCTGGGCTTGGGAGTCAGAGGTCATGGATTCTAATTCTAGCTCCGCCATTTGTCAGCTGTGTTACTTTGGGCAAGTCACTTCACTTCTCTGTGCCTCGGTTACCTCATCTGTAAAATGGGGATGAAAACTGTGAGCCCCATGTGGGACAAATTGATCACCTTGTATCCCCCCAGTGCTTAGAACAGTGCTTTGCACATAGTAAGCGCTTAACAAAAGCCATCATTATTATTATTATTACCATTACTGCTGCTACTATTAATAATAATATTTGTATTTGTTGAGTGCTTACTATGTGCCAGGCACTGTTCTGAAATGGGGCAAGGTACAAGATAATTGGGTTGGACATAGTGTCTGTTCCACATGGGGTTCACTGTCTTAATGCCCATTTTGCAGATGAGGGAACTGAGGCTCAGAGAAGTGAAGTGACTTGACCAAGGTCACACAGTAGCTCCTATCAGTGGCTTTTTATTAAACCCTTCTATCACTCTATCAGTGGCTCTTATTAAACACTTAATGTATGCAAACCACTGACCTAAATGCTTGGAAGAGTACAATAGAGTAGGTAGATATGACTCCTCCCCTCAGGGAACTTACAATTTAGTGAGGGAGGCAGACAAGAAAAGAAATTCCAGTAGGGGAAGCCACTGAACATAAGGACTTATACTTTTGGAGGAGGAGGGGGAAGGGGAGGGGGAGGGGGAGGAGGAGGGGGAGGAAATACTAAAGTGCTTGGTAGGGTCAGGTTGAACTAAAACTATTACTAAAGACTCTTCCTTAAGAGGAACAGTGTGGTCTAGTGGAGAGAACACAGGCCTGAGAGTCAGAGGACCTGGGTTCTAATCCTGTCTTTGTCACTTCCCTGCAGTGGGACTTTGGGCGAACCATCTAACGCCTCTGTGCCTCATTTTCCTCAGCTGTAAAATGGGGATTTAATTCCTATTATCCCTCCTACTTAGACCATGACCATGTGAGACGACGACTCTGCTTGTTATCTTGTGTCTTCCCTAGTGCTTAGTGCAGTGATTAGTATATACTAAAATCTTAAAACCACAAATATTATTATTAAGAGGGTTGACCAATGTGCTTGTGAAGGAAAAAAGGAATCGTTTTGGGAGGCATTTAATCAGTGGTATTGAACACTTACTGTGTACAGAGCACTTTACTCAGTGCTCGGGAGAGTACAGTGTAACAGTTGGTATTCATTTATTCAATCATATTCTTTGAGCACTTACTGTGTGCAGAGCACTGTACTAAATGCTGGAGAGAGTACAACACAACAATAAGCAGGCATATTCCCTGCCCACAATGAGCTTACAGTATAGAGGGGGAGACAGATTTTAACATATATAAATAAATACATTACAGATATGTACATAAGTGTCGTAGGGCTGGGATGGAGTGGGGAATAAATAAAGGGAGCAAGCCAGGATGAAACAGAAGGGAGTGGGAGAAGAGGAAAGGAGGGCCTAGTTGGGGAAGACCTCTTGGAGGAGATGGGCCTTCTGTAAGGATTTGAAGGAGGGGAGAGTCATTATCTGTCCAGATTTGAGGAGGGAGGCGTTTCAGGCCAGAGGCAGGATGTGGGCGAGGGGTCGATGGCGAGATAGACGAGATGAAGGCTCACTGAGAAGGTTGGCATTAGAGGAGCCAAGAGTGAGGGCTGGGTTGTAGTAGGAGAGTAGTGAGGTGAAATAGGAGGGGGCGAGGGGATTGAGTGCTGCCCACGGTGAGCTTACGATCTAGGGGGACTGTAAGGGAACATTTAGAGAAACGTTCTCTTTCAAATAGAATTTCAAAGAGAGGGTAACATCTCCTGCAGGCTCTGTGTTGCTACTCACACTTTTCCCATTTCGGTCCCAGCGCTAGGGTGTTTTAAATGATGTCAGTGCTGTTCTGACAGCAGTGATTTCACCATGGCTGCGATCTTTGTCTTGTAGATGAAGATTTACATACTAAATAACTGCCTCCGGAGAGGAAGCTGGCTTTCCGCAGGCCGAATAGCATAAATCGAGAAGGAAATTGATTAGCCAGAGAGAGATTTTAATTGACTTGTCCATCTGAGCTTATAATTTTAATTATTAGGTTTTTAATAGTAGCAAATCAATTCGGGGTACAAACGGAACAACCGCTTCTGCCAAAAAAAAAAAAAAAGGGTAGCTCTATTCTATCATGAAGGTTGTTTTAAAATCATAATTGATCCTGCTATTAGGCAGGGCTGATTAGACATTGGAACAGGCCCTTCAGTGAGGCTGGGTGGTCACCATCCCTGGAGATCTTTATCGAACAGAAGCACAGGTCCTGCGTGGTTTGGGAATTCACTGGCCTGACGAAGGGCGTAGGCTCACCATGATGGTGGCTTGGTGCCTTCTGGCTCTGCTCTTTCATTCATTCCTTCATTTAATCATATTTATTGAGCATTTACTGTGTGCAGAGCATTGCACTAAGCACTTGGGAGAGTACAATATAAAAATAGACACATTCCCTGCCCACAACCAGCTTAGAGTCTAAAAGGGGAGACAGACATTAATAGAAATGAATGAATAACAGGTACGGACATAAGTGCTGGGGGACTGGGATGAGGGATGAATAAAGGGAGGAGGTCAGGGTGATACAGAAGGGAGTGGGAGAAGAGGAAAGGAAGGCTTAGTCAGGGAAGGAGTCTTGGGGGAAATGTGCCTTTGATAAGACTTTGAAGGCGGGACAGTACTTCATGTGGCTTTTAATGTTTTAGCTGCTCCTTCTGTTATTGAGCTGTATTCTTCCTTCAGGTTGAGAAGGGTGCTAGCAACAGGACACAGAGGGGAAAATTGTCTCTAATAATAACAATGACAAAGGTAATAATAATAATAATTGTGTATTTAAGTGCTTACTATATGCCAACCACAGTATTAAGCTCTGGAGCAGAAACAAGATAATCAGATTCCACAAGGGACTTACAGTCTAAATTAGGAGGGAGAACTGGTATTGAATCCGCATTTTGCAGATGGGAGAACGGAGGCACAAAAAAATCAATTGAGTCAATCAATTAATTCAAAAGTATTTATTGAGCGCTTACTATGTGCAGAGCACTGTACTAAGTGCTTGGAATATACAATTCGGCAACAGATAAAGACAATCCCTGCCCGATGACAAGCTTACAGTCTAATCGATCAGGCGATTATTTATTGAGCACTTACTATGTGCAGAGCACTGTACTAAGCACTTGGGAGAGTACAGTACAATAGAATTGGCAGACTGGGCAGAATACACATGAATGTCCTGCTCATAGGAAAAGTAACTTTCCTAAGATCAAATAGCAGACAGGTGGCAGAGCCAGAATTAGAACCCAGGTCCTCTGACTTGCAGGCTTGTGCTCTTTCCACTAGGCAGTCCTGCTTCCCTTCTCTCTGAGTCAGTCATCAAAGTCTGTTCTTCAGAAAGGTTCTAGAATGTTCAGTGATGCCCCAAGGGAATGTAAGGAAGAAAAGAGAAAAGTTTTCCTAGAACAGTAAGCTTCCAACATATAACTATGAGCCCCAGGTGGACCCGATTATCTTGTATCCACCCTAGCATTTACTGTAGTGTTTGAGTAAGTTTTCAGCAAAGAGTGCAGTTATTATTAGATAAGTTTTGGGGACCTTGGGTTTGTCCTCATCGGAAAACACCCGTTTCAGGGAAGTTTCAAAGTCAAAGACTCATGCATTCATTGAATTGTATTTATTTGTCTTGTTAATGTCTGTCTGTCTCCCCCAATTAGACTGTGAGCCCGTCATTGGGCAGGGATTGTCTCTATCTGTTGCCGAATTGTACATTCCAAGTGTTCATTCATTCATTCAATAGTATTTATTGAGCGCTTACTATGTGCAGAGCACTGTACTAAGCGCAGAGCACTGTACTAAGCGCTTGGGATGAACAAGTCGGCAACAGATAGAGACAGTCCCTGCCGTTTGACGGGCTTACAGTCTAATCGGTGCTTAGTACAGTGCGTGACTCAGTGGAAAGAGCCCAGGCTTGGGAGTCAGAGGTCATGGGTTCTAATTTTGACTCCGCCACTTATCAGCTGTGTGACTTTGGGCAAGTCACTTAACTTCTCTGGGCCTCAGTTACCTCATCTGTAAAATGGGAATTGAGACTGTGAGTCCCACGTGGGACAGGGACTACTGTGTCCAATCCGATCTACTTGTATCCACCCCAGTACTATACATAATTAATCGCTTAACAAATATCATAATTATTACTATTATTACAGAGGTTCAAAATGTATTTTTAGACCCAATTTACAGTTGGAAAAACTGAGGCCCAGAGAGTTTAAGCGACTTGCTCAAGATCACCCTGTGGGCTGCTGACAGAGTTGGGACTCTGTCTTGGATCCTCTCACTTTCAGGCCTGCCATCTTTCCACTGTCCAAACAGTTTGCTACTATTCCCCTTCCTAGCCACAGTTGATCATTTCCAGGGGCATATTTAGCCAACACAAGGCCAAAATACAAACCATTTTTTAATGGTACTTGTTCAGGCCTTACTCTGTGGCAAACTCTGTACTAAGCACTGGGATAGATATAAGATAATCAGGTTGGACACAGTCATGTGGGGAGTCTAAGCTGGAAGGAGGAGGATCTAATCCTCAGTATACAGATGAGGAAACTGAGGCCCAGAGAAGTAAAATGACTCATCCAAGGCCACATAGCAGATGAGTGGTAGTGCTGGGATTAGAATCTAGGTCTTCTGACTCCCAGGTCCATGCTCTTTCTACTAGGCCACCCTGATTCCTGTGCTTCTAAGTCAATAAACCTCTCATGTGGGTTATTGCTTAGAAGCTGCCGGTGTCACGGTGTTGGGTCCGAATGCAGAGTTGAGCTGGTGGCTATTTGAGACCTAGCAAAGGGCTTGCCATGATCTCTTGACTTTCCATTCCACAGAGACCTTCAAGACAAGAGAGATGAAAATCCCAGCTGCTTACCTCTGTCCTTCCCCAATGAGCAGCTGAAGTTTGAAGGACAATTATCAAAATATGCTAATTCTCCCAAGCGGCAACAGAAAATAAAGCTGGAGAGAGGGTGGAAATTCAGGGAAGCTTGCCAAATTCTAGGGGTTCTGAAAAATCCAGTGAGCCGCGACAGAAATGAACAGAAGTTCTGAAGGGATCCTCTCGAACTCTGCCTACGGTGGGGGTGTCATGGACTGGTCCTCCTGTCATCCTCCGCCCCACCTCACCCAGAGTCAAAGTCACAGGGTGCAAATGAAAGTGGAAAATTCAGAAGATGCCTCATTTAGAGATGGCACCGCATAGAGTACCAGGGCTAAAATGTTTGGACCGAATATAACCCGAAAGCAATTCCGTGCATAAGTTTGTGCTGCTGGGTAGGGAGGATGTATTTGGCATAGTAGAAGCCCTGCAGGATAGCTCAATGATGCGTATTTATACTCTAAAGACAAGAGTGGTAGGTGAAGCATTTGATCAGGAAATCAAAGGCATTCCACGGGCTGTCAGCTGCCGCCTGAACATTTTCATCGGCAATATCCTGGTGTGGAAAGATAAAGGAGAAGCAGCCCTGGCATTATTAATCACGACAAGATTCCCAACTCCTTTTCCCCATCAGCACCTGGTTCTTTCTTTCTGTAGCACGTTCCCCCCCTTGCTAGTCTGAGCTTCCCCCCTTGCTAGTCTGAGCTTAGTCTGGGAAAGTCTCTTGGAGGAGATGTGACTTTAATAAGGCTTTGCAGTGGGGGGAACACGTTGGCTCCCGCTTCCCCAGGCAGGGACTCGGAGTCTGTTATGATCTGAAATCAGACATCAGACCTAGTCTGGGACTTGTGACGGTAGGGTATTTCAAAGGCAAGTTGGAAGCAATCTTTCTAATCAATCAATAATATTGATGGAATGCTTAGTGTGTGTGGGCTATGAGTCTTTTGTGGGAAAGGGACTAAATATCATCCTATTACTTTGTATCTACTGCAGCGGTTAGTACAGTGCTTGGCACGTAACAAATACCCCAATTATTATTATCATTGTTGTATTAAAGTAGAGCGAGTAGAGATGATCTCTGCCCTCGAATAATTTACAATCTATTGGGAGATGCAGCTATTTAAAATAAATTACAGGTGAATTTAAAGGTAGATACCTAAGTACTGTGGGGAGTAAGTGGCTGAGTGAGTAATGCTCAAAAGGTGCAGGCACAAGTGCCCAAGTGATTCAGTCAGGAGGGAAGATGAGAGAGTAGTGGAGGAAGGCTTCCTGGACATCTCTTCAGTGTTTCAGATTTTAGATATTTCACAGTGATGCTGTTATAATGTACAGCTTCAGTGAAGCGCTTCACCTAGTGGAAACAGTCTGAAAGTCAGGGGATCTGGGTTCTAATCAAGGCTCTGCCCCATGTCTGCTGTGTGACCCTGGGCAAGTCAGTTAACTTCTCTTTGCCTCAGTTACTCCATTTGTAAAACATGGATTAAATCCCACTCCCTCCTACTTAGACTGTAAACTCGTTGTGGGCGGGGAATGTGGCTTTTCTATTGTCGTGTTGTACTCCCCAAAGCGCAAGCGTTGTATACAGTGCCCTGCACACAGTAAGCGCTCAATAAATGTCACTGACTGAGATAGACTGATTAGACCATGAGCCCCATGTGAGACCAAGACTATGTCTAACATGATTATGTTGTATCTACTCTAGCACTTAGAAGAGTATTTGGCCCATAGTAAATGCTTATAATAATACCATTATTATTATTACTAAAACTTTGGAGAGAGTAGCATCTACACATGATTACTTAACATCCTAAAAAAGGGTTCCCTGTGGGGATCACATAACATCCTGGGAATATCATTTATTTTTTACCTTATTGAAGACACATTTCCTTCAAGAGGCCTTCCCAGACTAAACCCCACTTTTCCTCATCTCCTACTTCCTTCCTCCCTTTGCTATGGCTCCCTTTGCTCTTGCTTACAGTGCTTACTGTATGCAGAGCACTGTACTAAGCATTTGGGAAAGTACAATACAATAATAAAGAGTGATGTTCTCAGCCCACAATGAGCTTAAAGTCTGGAGTCGGGGAGACAGACATCATTACAGATAAATAAAATTACCTCTATGTACTTAAGTGCTTTGGGGTTGGGAGCAGGGAAGAGCAAAGGGAGCGAGTCAGGGCAATGCAGAAGGGACTCGGAGATGCGGAAGAGTGGGGGTTAGTCTGGGAAGGCCTTTTGGAAGAGAAGTGCCTTTAATAAGGCTTTGTAGTGAGGGGAGAGTAATTGCCTGTCAGATTTGAGGAGAGGGTGTTCCAGGCCAGAGGTAGGATGTGGATATGATCTGCGGCGAGACAGGCAAGATCGAGGCACTGACTTGCCCAGGGTCACACAGCAGACATGTGGCGGAGCTGGGATAAAAATCCAGGTCCTTCTGACTCCCAGGCCCGTGCTCTGGGCTTCCAGCCTCACCTAAACCAATTTTTTCATTCTGAATGTCTTCTGTTCACTCCCCATTTGCAGTGGTTTTGCCATTTATTTCAGGTCAAGGTGGTTCGTGATTGTGTTCTCTGAGTTTGGCCACCGATGAATCCAGACTCGTGGGTTTTGTCACGGGAGTCTATGTGATGGGCCCTCTTGAACTCGTTTGGACCCTGTTTAACTGGTGGGCCTTAATTGGCTATCGTTTCACCTTTATTTCTCAGACTGGGCAAAACTGACAGCGAGCCATCCATCAATCAGTTGGAATGAGGGTCTGGGTTCTCTTATCATTTACTAGCCTACAAACTGGAAATAGAAATTCAACCCTTAAAGGACATACAATCCTTTGCCCCAAGCCAGCTGGGACAGTTCTAGGTCCCGCTTCTATTTGCAGAAAAATGGAAATATAAGAGTATTGTCTTCCTCCTTCCCTTCCTCCTCCCTATTCTGTTACCACACTGTAGATATTAGTAGTCATCAAATAATTTTGTTAGCGAACAAAACAACCGCTTCCAATCCTAATTCTTCTCGACAGGGTTTTTGATATTTATTCATTGTTTCTAATATTGCACTTCTCTGGTAAGGCTGCCAAATGGAGGGGAAAAAAACCAGTGTCATCAACTTTTATCTTGGGTTTGGCCGTAGCTTTGGAATTTTGCTGGTTTATCATTCCCTTTGTATCCAGAACAGTGCTGTCCTGAATCATTATTGAAAAAAAGCTGCAACAGAACAGAGATGATGCTGCAAACAAGGCAGTATATTCTTTTGCATAGCTGCTGGCTTTTTGCCTCCATATTTCATCAACTGAGGTCTTGCTTGTGTTCTTTTCTCATCTCTCTCCTCTCCCCTCCTGTCAAACCCCATCCTTCTGTTCTGTGGGCCTCTCTACAATTCTTGGTATGTTTGAAGAGCCCATGGTATGTATTGAAATTTGACCCTGGTTAGTTATTTTGTCGGTTTCATGTTAATGTTAATGGCGTTTTTATGGGTCTGAAGCTGAAGCAAGGGAAGGGAGTCATTCTGGCAGGCCTAGCTCAGGGGGCAGTCAGAGTTAGCCCCAAGACTCAGATGCATTCATTTTCCTGTCAGTGCTAGAGCCCCTAGCTGGAAAAGGGGGTGGGGGGTCTCCATTTGGGCCTGAAAGAACCCTGACAGAGGCTCGAGTGAAGGTTGAGAAAAACCAAGAATGAGAAGGTAAACAGAAGAAGCAGTGAGGCTTGGTGGAAAGAGTACAGGATTGAGAGTTGGGAGGCCTGGATTCTAATCCTGGCTTGCCATTTGTCTGCTGTGTGACCTAGGAAAAGTCACTCGACATCTCTGTAACTTTCCCCTTGTGTGAAATGGGAATTAAATAGCTATTCTTCCCATTAGGCGAGGCACCCCATTTAGGTTAGGGACTGTATCCGATATGATTATATTGGATTTACCCCAGGGTTTAGCCCACTGTTTGGCAGATAGTAAGCAAATTTCACAGCTATTGTTATTCTTATTATTAATACAATAGTGCTCCATCTCAAAGCCTCCATGTTGGAGAACTCTTTCTCCCCCTTCTCCCCGTGGTAGAGAGAGGTGGGTGAAAAGCTGCCTCTCTTCATCTCCCCCGACATTTGCTAGATTTAGTCTCAGCCCCTCAACGCTGCCTTCTGCCTCAGTCTGAGCAGCTGGCAGCCCGGCTCGGGGAACAAGTGACAATTTCTGGTCGAGGGTGCCGTCCACTGCATTTTCTTCCTTTTGGTAGTTGATTTACCTTGACACCTGTATCCCCGTCGTCATGGCAACGGGTTTCCCTGGGAGCCAGTCGGGTGAGGGGGCCTAGATTGGCTGGCCAGCTGCAGAGGCGCAAGAACAGTCCAGGCTGTCCCATGAGCTGCACGTGCTTCAGGCCTGGTGACCTCTGTCTCCACCCCCACCTCTCTCACATGTCTCTCTTTCTTTCTTTCACTATCTCTCACACACACAGATACAACAAGTAGAGGTTCTTCATGTCTCACATCTCTCTCTGTCTCACACACACACATATAGAGGGCTTTCATATCTCATCTCTCTCTGTCTGTCTCACACACACATGGAGTGGTCCTTCATGTTTCACTTCTCTCTCTCTTTGTGTCTCACACACACAGGCACACACATATGTTGCGGTCCTTCATATCTCACTTCTTTCTCTTTCTTTCTCTCTCTGTCCCCTCACCATCCCTCCGCCCCACACACAGAAGTCCTTCATGTCTCACCTCTCTGTCTTACATACACAGGCACACACAGAGGTCCTTCAGGTCTCACCTCTCTGTCTGTTGCTCGCTCTCTCTCTCTCTCTCTCTCTCTCTCTCTCACACACACACACACACACACACACACACACACACACAGACACACACACGCAGCAGTACTTCAAGCCACACCCTTGCTGGAGCAGCTAGTGGGGTACAGTGGGATGTCCCTGTGTTACAGGATCCTTTCTGACTATTCCACGTGGAGCGATGTGTAGCTCAGTTAAGCCTTCCCCACTCCACCGGTGGCTCCTGCTAAGGGGAATTTTCCCATAATGTTCGGCTGAATCCTGGAGTCCAGAGCTGAGCCAGGGAGAGCTCTGTACTCAAGTTCAGCCAAAGAGATGGCTCAGGCTTCTTGCAAGACATGTGCCTCCTCCTACTGGGAAGACCCACCACAAGGGACCAGGTGTTTGCCTTTGGAGCTTCTGGACTTTGGAAAAATCAATTGTGCTTTTCTGTCAAGAGCTGGAAATTGGGCCCATCTGCTCCCACTCGTCCCGAGCTATGGCTTTTCTGGATTTTTGCTGATTAAAGGGCATTTATGCCATCTCAATGACCTCTCAAGGCGGTTCTCTGGGGGTATGGCAGGGGAGCTCGGATTTTTTTTTGTCTTGTTTCTTTTTCATAGTATTTGTTAAGTGTTTACTGTGTGCCAGGCACTGTAAATGCTGGGATAGATACAAAGTAATCAGGTTGGACACAGTTCCTGTCCCCACGAGGGGCTCACAGTCTTAATCCCCATTTTACAGATGAGGGAACTGAGGCCCAGGGAGTGCAGTGACTTGCCCAAGATCGCACAACAGACAATTGGTGGAGCCAGGATTAGAATACAGATTCTTCTGACTCCCAGGCCTGTGCACTATCCACTAGGTCACACTGCTTCATTCTTCAGTGGGAGTTAGTTGTGGTATTTGTTAGGTACTTATTATGTGCTAGGCTGTGTACTAAGCACTGGGGTGGGTACAGACAAATCAGGTTGGACACAATCCCTCTCCCTCAGGGGTTCATAGTCTTAATTCCCATTTTCCTAAGGAGGCAACTGAAACCCAGAGACGTGTAGTGCCTTGCCAAGGTCAATCAGCAGGCAAGTAGCAGAGCTGGGATTAGAACCCAGGTCCTCCTGATTCCCAGGACCGTGTTATTAGTGCGGTGGAAGGCCCAAGAGCCCAAGATTAGCTTGCCCGAGGGAAGGGGAAAGTAGCCCTGGCTGAGGTGAGTTGTACCAGATTGTTTAAATAGACTTGGACTATCCTTGCTGGGGGAAGGCTTTGGACCACGGATTTGTCCTAACTAGAAAAGTCTTATTGGCTCCACCACTCAAAAATGCTCTTCCCAAATAGGGTTGACTAATGCACAGAGAGAACGCTGGCCTCAGAGGCCACTAGATTGAAAAGGAATCAGCTGTCGGCGTTCCCTCGGTCCTGCTGCCGGGTCCAGCAGCCCTGCTAATCCTCATCCCGATCGTCCCAGGTCTTGGTCCTCTTCCAAGGGAACTCAGTCCCTCCCAGTTCGTCTCGCACTCCCAAACTCTCTGCCCTAAATAATCCTCTTTTAAAACCAAGGCATTATTGGCTGGGCCCCAGGATTAACGAGAGGAGGAGGGTGATTCTCTTCTTCCAGCGGCTCTCCTTCTGGATTTTAGGGCGGTTCTTCAATCAATCAATTGAATGTATTGAGCATTGAATGCAGAACACTGTACCAAGCGCTTGGGAGAGTACAGAGCGGGTGGACACGTTCCCTGACCCCAGTGAGTTTACAGTCTAGAGGGGAAGATGGAGTGTTTGCCCTCAGTCTTGCTTTTTGAATCCATCCCCTCCATATTTGCCAGACCACCCCGATCCCCACCTTCCAAACCTTCACTCTACTGCCCGGATCATTTTTCTGAAAAACAGCTCAGTCCAAGTCCCCCCAGCTCAGGAAATTCTAGTGATTGCCCATCTACCTCTGAATCAGACGAAAACTCCTTACCGTCGTCTTTAAAGCACTCAAACACTTTGCCCTTTCCTACTTTATCTTGCTACTCTCCTCCTACAACCCAGCCAGCACACCTCACTCCTCTAATGCCAACTGAACCTTGATCTTGTCTATCTCACCGCCAAACTCTCACCCACATCCTGCCTCTGGCCTGGAATGCCCTCCCTCTTCATATCTGACAGATGATCACTCTCCCCTCCTTCAAAGTCTTATTAAAAGAAACATCTCCTCTAAGAGGCTTTCGCTGACTAAGCCCTCATTTCCTCTTTTCTCCCTCCCTTCTGTATTGCCCTGATTTGCTCCCTTTATTCACTCCACCTCCTTAGCCGCACAGCACTTACGTACATATGTGGAATTTATAGTAATGCCTGTCTTCCCCTCTAGACAATAAGCTGGTTGTGGGTAGGGAATATGTCTACCAGCTGTTATATTGTTTTATTATACTCTCCAAAGCACTTAGGTTAGTACTCTGCATACAGTAAGCACTCAATAAATACGATTGATTGATTGATTGATTGATTTAGGGAGATGGCCATTAGATTCTTGAATGGAAGATGTGCTAAGGGCAGTGTTTTGGGAAGCAACTATTGGATGTGTTTTTTCTGACATAGGGAGTTCTCTGTTGCTCCAACTTCTCTTGGTTTTCTGGAAGAGAAGCAAGAGACTTTGCTAATATACGGGATCCAAGGGAAAACATCATAAAAATCTGGAGTTTTGACAAGAAGTTGCTCCATCTCATCAGTCCTGTACATGTCTTCCTCACTTGCCTTCAGATCACAAAGCAACACAGGAGGTTGTGATTTATTTAAGGTAATGAGTTGGAAATAAAAGTAGAATTCTTCTCAGCCTGCATGAAGTACCGAGTGTCAGTTGCATTAAAAAATCCATTCCATACTTCTCAACGACCCCCTAGTCATAGATCTTAAAATTATCTCCTAAATGGCTACTTCGGCAGTGACTTATTGACTCATATCATGCTTACTGTGTTATGAAAATAAGTTATTTTCTCCAACGTTGAGCAGGGCCCTTGGATGCTCCAAATCCTGTGTAATTCAAATTCACCATGTTTGTGCTCTCACTAAGTTGGCAGAGGAATTAATTTGGGGGTTCATCTTAGCCTGGGGGGAGGCGGGGCACCCAAGATTCTAGAAGAGGGGTCGGTAGTTCATCTTCACAGTCATGGTGACCCAAAGGAAGATGTGGGTCAGAAGAGGTTGGGTGCGAGGTAGGATCTCATGCTGCGATAATAATGGTGGTATTTGTTAGTGCTTACTATGTGCAAAGCACTGTTCTAAGCTCTGGGGGGATACAAGGTGATCAGGTTGCCCCACGTGGGGCTCACAGTTTTAATCCTCATTTTACAGATGAGGGAACTGAGGCTCAGAGAAGTGAAGTGACTTGCCCAAGATCACACAGCTGACAAGTCAATGATTTAATCGATCGCTGGCATTTATTGAGTGCCTGCTATGTGCAGAGCGTTGTACCAAGCACCTGGAGAGTCCAACAGAATTAGGAGACATGATCTCTGCCTTCAAGGAGCTTACGATCTAGCAGGGGAGAAGAACAACAATGACAATGATAGTAATAGTAATAATAATAATGATAGTATTCGTTAAGGGTTCGGTATGTGCCAAGCACTGTGCTACGAACTGGGGTTAGTTACAATCTAAGCGTAACGGATGCAGTCCTCGTCCCATGTGGGGCTCAGGATCCAAGGAGAAGGGGAAACTGGTATTTTATCCCCATTTTTACAGGTGAGGAAACTGAGACCCAGAGATGGAATGTGACTTGCCTAAGGTCACACAGCAGGCAAGTGGCAGAGCCAGGAGAAGACTCCAGGTCTTCTGATCCACAGGGCATGCTCTTTTCACCAGGTCACACCGAAACAATGAAACACTGCAGTGGCAGAGGGTCAGAATATAATGTAGGGAAATTAGAAATGCAATCACCTTTCGAAGCCCAGTGGATCGAGCATGGGCCTGGAAGCAACATGACTTGGGTTCTAATACCACCTCCACCACTTGTTTGCTGCGTGACTTTAAGCAAGTCTCTTAGCTTCTCTGTGCCTCAGTTACCTCATCTGTAAAATGGGGATTAAGAATGTGAGTCCCAGGTGGGACATGGACTGTGTTCAACCTGATTAGCTTGTATCTGCCCCATCACTCAGTACAGTGCCTAGCCTCCTTCTAGACTGTGAGCCTACTGTTGGGTAAGGATTGTCTCTACATGCTGCCGAATTATACTTTCCAAATGCTTAGTAGAGTGCTCTGCACACAGTAAGTGCTCAATAAATACGATTGAATGAACATAGTGCTTAACAAATACCATTTAAAAAAAAAAAAGGTCATATTTCAGCATTGTGGGTTCTGTAGCTTTAACACATTTATCCCAAGGATATGCCTAATTGTTCCATCTTGTCTCTCTGCTGATCCTCTGTGAAGCGTCTTAGTGAAAACAACAGAGGCCCGGCAGTTGAAGGAAAGGGGCTCCGGCTCTTGTCTGCTGTGTGACACTGGGCAAGTCACTTGGGAAGCAGCGCGGCTCAGTGGAAAGAGCCCGGGCTTGGGAGTCAGAGGTCATGGGTTCGAATCTCGCCTCTGGCACTCATCAGCTGTGTGACTGTGGGCAAGTCACTTAACTTCTCTCTGCCTCAGTTACCCCATCTGTAAAATGGGGATGAAGACTGTGAGCCTCACATGGGACAACCTGATTTCCCTGTATCTTCCCCAGTGCTTAGAGCAGTGCTCTGCACATAGTAAGCGCTTAACAAATACCAACATTATTATTATTAACTTCTCGGGCCTCAATCACTTCAACTGTAAAATAGAGATTAAATCCTACTTCCTCCTACTTACACTGTGAGCCCCGTGTGGGACTCGGAATATGTCTGACTTGATTATCTTGTATCTACCCCAGCGTTCTGTACGGTGCTTGGCACGTCTTAGTAAACGCTTAGCAGGAATCATTCAAAAAGCAAACCCCCCACCCGCCCCCAAAACTCCCAAAGCCTGTGTGTTTTGGAGGGTTCTCTAGTTTCCAGCCCATAGAGAAAGCAGCGTGGCTCAGTGGAAAAAGCCCGGGCTTGGGAGTCAGAGGTCATGGGTTCGAATCCCGGCTCCGCCGCTTGTCAGCTGTGACTTTGGGCAAGTCACTTAACTTCCCTGTGCCTCAGTTACCTCATCTGTAAAAGGGGGATTAAAACTGTGAGCCCCACATGGGACAACCTGATCACCTTGTATCCCCTAGCGCTTAGAACAGTGCTTTGCACATAGTAAGCGCTTAACAAATACCTCCACCATTATTATTAAAGCACCCATCTCATCTTGGGGAGAAAATATGCTTAAAAACAAGCCTCTGGTTATTAACAGACAGTGCTGCTCCTTCAGTCTGGGAGGTAGGGTGGTGAGTAAAACCAAGAGGGGGATTTCATTAGCTGCCTCCCCTAATTATTTAATTAACACACAACAAAGGACTGATAGGAATATCGATTGGTGCCAGATGAAACTGCTGTGAACTGGGCAGTAAGTTAGGATCCACGAGCCAAGGGAGTTTAATTGGATTGATGCTACAATGAACCAGTTCGTCTGAAGGAGCTACAACTCCCTGGCTTTGATGACATAGCCCACACCCGTCTGAAAATTTCTGGACCGAGGAGTTCACGGTGAAATTGGTGGAGTTGACTTCTAATGGGTATCTGGAGCAGCATGGTGTAGTGGATAGAGCACGGGCCTGTGAGTCGTAAGGACATGGGTTCTAATCCTGGCTCCGCTACTTGTTAGCTGTGTGACCTTGGGCAAGTGACTTCACATTTCTGGGCCTCAGTTACCTCAACTGTAAAATAGGGATCGAGACTGTGAGCCCCATGTGGAACAGGGACTGTGTCCAACTCAATTTGCTCGTATCCACCCCAATGCTTAGTACAGTGCCTGACACATAGTAAGCGCTTAACAAATACCAGAATTATTATATTCCAAACACCCTGGCAGGGTTGGGCCAAGTGGAGGATGCAGCTTTCAGCTCTGTGGGAGTTAATCAATCGATCAATGGTATTTATTGAGCACTTTCTATGTGCAGAGCACCGTACCAAGTGGTTTAGAGAGTACAAGAGGCTCTGTCACTTGTCTGCCGTGTGACCTTGGGCAAGTCACTTCACTTCTCTGCGCCTCAGTTACCTTATCTGGAAAATGTAGATTAAGACTGTGAGCCCCACATGGTACAGGGACTGTGTCCACCTCAATTTGCTTGACTTCACCTCGGCATTTACTATGTGCCAGACACTGTACTAAATGCTTAACAAATACCATTGTTATTATTCTTATTCCAAAGCAACAGAATTAGCAGATGTGTTTCCTCCCTAAAGCGAGCTAACAGTCTAGAGGATTATTCCTGATGGCACATCCAACATGTTGGAAAAGGCGATACAAGGACATGACCTCCAGCCTTTCTGGCCACACAGATGGCCACCGTTCTTGCCCGACCAGGAAGACTGCTGACTTGAGGAACGGGCCCGCTGAGTCTCGGCGTAGGAGGGAGTTTGTTCTGTGAACTCTGGTGTCTGAGGGGCAGACCAGTGGCCCTCTTGGCTTACTCTTCCATGGCGGCGGGTGGGCAGGGACCCAGGAGCCAAGGAAGGGAAGGCTGCCATCAGAAAAACTTGGAAACCATTCCACTGGATTGAAAAATCCATCAACTTCCGTGCCTCGCTGCAGTTGGTCTTTCTCGGGGATGGAGGAGAGAGAAATTAACAGCAATGGAAGCCCAGACCTGTTGGTTCTTGGTAAAGTTTCTTTTCGGTTTTCCCCTCTATTTCCGTCAGACATATTGCATTATAGCACAAGAGCAGAGGGTGGAAGGAACCATTCGGTGTTCCATAAAGCTCATTTATAAATAACAGGAATCTTGTGATCGTCACCGGCTGTCGGCACTGTTAGAAAATATACATCCGTCCCAGTGGAAACGGTCGGCTCTGGTGGGGTAGACTCATATAGCACTCCCACGGGTAGTATTCTGTAGGGACCGAGGAAGAGGAGCTGGAGCGTGGAAAATGTTTGGGTGTCTTTCATTTATCTCTGTTTCTGGGAGGAATGTCCTTTAGGGTTTCCTGATTCCTGCCATATTGGAGAAAAGGCGAATCAAAAGGTATATTGTATATTTCTTGTGACAAATCACATCCATTGCTTTTTGGAGGGCTTCCTTTCAAGGAGGTCGGAGCTCTGTGGATATTATTAAAAGGTGGACTTTCCCAGCGTTACAGTGGAGAGCTAAGTAGGGCCAGGTGACAGATACCACAAAAAAAGAAAGCAAAAATACTTGTAGACAGAAAGGTCATTGAATCCCTGGGTCTTGGGAATCTGGTCTGTCCTTCAAGGGTGGTGTTCAGTCCTGCCCAGAGGCAGGATGATGGACTAAATGACCTCCAAGGGGCCTCTTCTGGAAAGTATGGGGGAGAAACAGGAATCAGGGGGAAACAACTAGGCCAAGCTGATGTTTCAAATCAGTGACCGAGCCCCAACTATGATATTTGTCTCCTAAGTCTTTTCCCGTCTTTCCCAGTCAATCCTCAATTAATCAAGTGGATTCATTCATTCATTCAATTTTATTTATTAATAATGTTGGTATTTGTTAAGCGCTTACTATGTGCAAAGTATTGTTCTAAGTGCTGGGGTAGACACAGGGGAATCAGGTTGTCTCACATGAGGCTCACAGTCTTAATCCCCATTTAACAGATGAGGTAACTGAGGCACAGAGAAGTTAAGTGACTTGCCCACAGTCACATAGCTGACAAGTGGCAGAGCTGGGATTCAAACTCTTGACCTCTGACTCCCAAGCTCGGGCTCTTTCCGCTGAGCCACGCTGCTTCCCATATTATTTATTTAGTATTTACTGAGTGCTTACTGTGTGCACAGCACTGTGTTAAGCTCTTGGGAGAGTACAATATAACAGTAAGTAGACGTGGAGCCCATCTCGAGCTTGCTGTGTGTAGAGCACTGTACTAAGCACTTGGGGGAATAAAACAGAGTTAGCAGACATGTTAGTCATAGTAAGTTTTTTTTTTTTTAAATGGCATTTGTTAAGCACCATTTTACGGTATTAAACACATACATTTATGCTAAGTACAATAGTTCTAAGCATTGGATAGCTACAACCTAATCAGGTTGGACACAGTCCCTGCCCCAGGTGGAGTGCACAGTCTTAATCCCCATTTTACAGATAAAGTAACTGAGGCTCAGAGAAGTGAAATGACTTGCCCAAAGTCACACAAGAGACAAGTGGTAGAGCCAGGATTAGAACCCAGGTCCTTCTGACTTCTCCCTGGTCCTTCTGATTTATCCACTAGGCCAGGTTGCTTCTCCAAGCTTACAGTCTAGACACTGCATCCCCAGGGGTGCAGCTCTAATTTGCCTTTCTTTCCTTGCCCAGAAATTACCCTCCTCTTGCCGCATGATCTCCTGCTCACCCATTCCATCATGGTGATCCCAATAGCTCAACGTCTTGGCTCCACCATTTCTGTCTTAAGAGCAGGGAGGAACACTTCCTTTTTTTGGTTTTCCTGGCACTTGGTACCCTAGGAAGCCTCGCCTGTAGACCCTAAGCTCATTGCAGGCAGGGAATGCGTCCACTGTTGGATAGTACTCTCCCAAATGTTTAGTACAGGGCTCTGCACACAGTAAGCGCTCAATAAATGTGACTGACTGACTATTGATTCCACCATGTCAGAAGAAGCTCTTTACATTCCTGGGGAATTTCAGGAGTAATTAAGAAAAATGAAAGCGATTCCACCATTAGAAGAAAAGCATTTTTGGTGAATAACCGTCCGCAGAAATCAGGAAAATTACCAGCGGCAACAAGGATTTGTTAGAAGAAAATGAACTGCCGATCATATCGTTATTCATCACAGCTACTCACATCCATTCCGTCCTTTGAACGGTGTTGAATCAGGAGAAACTGAGAATCACTGAAGTGCAACGAGAGAGAGTTGAGTTAGACATAACAAAGAACTCCTTGACGGTCAGGGGTATTGAAGGCTGGAATAGGCTTCTGAGGAAAGTTTGGGCAACACCACCCCTTATAGACTTAAAAGGAAAAGTAGTCATCCAACCAGCTCCGAGTACTGGGACTTATCTGACTGGAGGCAGGACATAACTAGATGACTTCTTTTGAGGCCTGCCTGTTCTGGGATTCTGTGATTTCTTAAATATGCCAGTAGTGGTAGTTATGGAACTTGGGGTAGATTTATTGGTATTATGATAATTTTACTATTTGTAAAGTGTTTGCTGTATGCCAAACATTACGGTAGACACACGATAATCAGATGAGAGACAGTCACTGTCCCACATGGAGTTCACAATCTCTCCCCCTTTTAGACTGTAAGCCCATTGTTGGGCAGGGTTTGTCTCTATCTTTTGCCGAATTTTACATTCCAAGCGGTTAGTACAATGCTCTGCACACAGTAAGTGTTCAATAAATATGATTGAATGAATGAAGGACTGAGGGGAAGGGGAAAAAAGATATTTGGTCCTCATTTTACAGATGAGAAAATTGAGGCACAGAGAAGTTCAATGAAGTCAGCCATCAGGCAGATGGCGGAGCTGGGTTTAGGAACTGGGTCTCCTGACTCCTCTTTCTAGTGGAACTTGTGATTGCTGGCCCTTTCCCCGCTAAGTGATTTGGCAAAAATAAGAGCTATGGTGGCCGGGAAGGAGGGTAAGGAAACTTGGGCTAAATGCTTCAGCTGCTTCTGGAATCTGCAGTCCTGGAGCTCAGAGCAGGACTTAGAGCAGAAACAGTTTGGCCTAGTGGATGGGGCAAGGGCCTGGGAGGCAGAGGACCTGAGTTCTAACCCCAACTCTACCACTTGTCGGCTTTCTGACCCTGGGCAAGTCATTTCACTTCTCTGGGCCTCAGTTTCCTTAGGGGGTTTCAGCACCTGTTCTCCTTCCTATTTAGAATGTGAGCCCCTTGCGGGATGGGGACCAGATCCGACCTGATTATCTTGGCTGCACCCCAGCACTGGGCCGTTTTGCACATAGTCAGCGCTTAACGAATGCCACAGTTGTTATATAATTTGCACAACTGATCTCCCTTCCTCCTCTCTCGCCCCGCTCCAGTCTATTCTTCACTCCGCTGCCCGGCTCATCTTCCTGCAGAAACGATCTGGGCATGTCACTCCCCTTCTTAAACACCTCCAGTGGTTGACTATCAACCTCCGTTCCAAACAAAAACTCCTCACTCTAGGCTTCAAGGCTCTCCATCACCTAGCCCCTTCCTACCTCTCCTCCCTCTCTCTTTCTACCGCCCACCCCGCACGCTCCGCTCCTCTGCCGCCCACCTCCTCACCGTCCCTCGGTCTCGCCTATCCCGCCGTCGACCCCTGGGCCACGTCCTCCTGCGGTCCTGGAACGCCCTCCCTCCTCACCTCCGCCAAACTGATTCTCTTCCCCTCTTCAAAACCCTACTTAAAACTCACCTCCTCCAAGAGGCCTTCCCAGACTGAGCTCCCCTTCTCCCTCTACTCCCTCTACCACCCCCCCTTCACCTCTCCGCAGCTTAACCCTCTTTTCCCCCCATTTCCCTCTGCTCCTCCCCCTCTCCCTTCCCATCCCCTCAGCACTGTACTCATCCGCTCGACTGTATATATTTTCTTTACCCTATTTATTTTGTTAATGAATTGTACATCTCCTCGATTCTATTTAGTTGCCATTGTTTTTACGAGATGTTCTTCCCCTCGACTCTATTTATCGCCACTGTTCTCGTCTGTCCGTCTCCCCCGATTAGACTGTAAGCCCATCAAACGGCAGGGACTGTCTCTATCTGTTGCCGACTTGTTCATTCCAAGCGCTTAGTACAGTGCTCTGCACATAGTAAGCGCTCAGTAAATACTATTGAATGAATTAGGAGCTGCTAGTGCTAATGTGCCCACTCTCTGCCTTGAAGTCAGAAGCTTGGGCATTGTCAGAGCTGCAGTGGCTACTTCAGCGTGGCTCACTGGAAAGAGCACGGGCTTTGGAGTCAGAGGTCATGGGTTCAAACCCCGGCTCTGCCACTTGCCAGCTGTGTGACTTTGGGCAAGTCACTTAACTTCTCGGTGCCTCAGTTCCCTCATCTGTAAAATGGGGATTAAGACTGTGAGCCCCACGTGGGACATCCTGATTCCCCTGTGTCTACCCCAGCGCTTAGAACAGTGCTCGGCACATAGTAAGCGCTTAACAAATACCAACATTATTATTCAGATCCCCGGGCTTGTGGGCCAGCTCAACCAGTCATTTGGTGGTGTCCATTTAACAGCCTTACTGTTGCTCCAGGGAAAAGAACACTGCTCCAGGAATCAAGTCCTCAAGCTCAGTTGTCATTCCCAGTGGTGGACTCCACTATCCATCACTGTGGAGCGGGAACATGTCTGCTAACTCGGTTGTATTGTACTCTCCCAAGTGCTTAGTACAGTTCTCTGTGCATAGTAAACACTCAGTAAATACCAGTGATTGATTGATCGCTGCCAGTGAGTCCAGACGGAGAACAAAGCAGTGTTTTAAGCCCCCAAAAGTAAGAGCCATGTTCCCTGCTCTGAAGCCCGAAGAGTCGGGCTGGCAGAAAGGATTTGGAAGCAGTGGGGGCTGGAAGAATAATAAAGATGTGACAGGCAGTAATACAGATGTGTCCAGATGAATTAGCCTAAGAAATCTTTGAGTTCGGCATTGGGAGGTAAAGCTAGAACTAGTCTCCCCTTCTGGACAAGGGGGAAATGTGTCTGTTGTTGTATCGTACTCTCCCAAGTGCTTAGTACATTGATTTGCACACAGTAAGCCCTCAATAACTGCAACTGAAGGAATAAATGGATGGATGGAACTTGGCTCTGGTACAGGGAGAAATCCCGGGTTTCAGAACTGCCCTTCTGGGGATTTGGAGGAGGAAGAGGCTGAGTGGAGAAGAGTGTCTGAAGAGGGCAGTGGTGGCCTCTGCCTTCTATCCCACTCCAAAAAAAAAAAAATAAAAGCCCACTCACCACTGCATTTACCAACCTACCCTCCACAGAACACCACCTCACCACCAAAAGGCTCCGGCTTTTACTTTAATCACTGATTACTGTACCCCCAAATGATGATGTTGGTATTTGTTGAGCACTTACTATGTGCCAGGCACTGTACGAAGTGCCGGGGTGAATACAAGCAAATCAGATTGGACACAGTCCCTGTCCCACGTGGGGCTCACAGCCTCGATCCCCATTTTACAGATGAGGTAACTGAGGCCCAGAGAAGTGGAGTGACTTGCCCAAGGCCACACAGCATATAAGCAGTGGAGCTGGGATTAGAACCCATGACCTTCTGACTCTCAGACCTGGGTTCTATCCACTACGCCAAGCTGCTTGGCCAGAGCACAGCTGAGATCCCTTCCTGCCTTCGGCTACAAGCCCTTCCCATTAGTCCTTAAAACCCCCACCATGATATTCAAATGGCCCAAAACACCAAACTCCTTTGAACATTGCGTGCTGGTACGTTCCACAGCCTTTCGCCACCGCCCGCCACATTCTCTGTGGGCCCGACGTGTTTCGAGTCAGTCGATGCCTAGATGGTGCTGTTCGTCTGTCTCCAGCCCCCGAGAGCTCAGAAATTCCATCTGTTTCTCACGCGATGAGTTTTGTTTTTCAGGGGAGAACACTCCTTGCAATGATGTTCGAGGTAATCGTTATAATTCCGCAGAGGGAGGGGAGTGTTTCACTCTTTCTACATCTCTCTGCCACTCCCTTCTCTTTTGGAAATCGCAACAATAGTTGTATTAATAATAGTATTTATTGAGTGTTAATCGTATGCTAGGAGCCTAGAGCCCCTGTCCCACACAGGGCTCAGAGTCGATTTTATCCCCATTTATAGATGGGGATATAGATGTAGGTCCTGAAAGCCGCTGTGAAAACTTCTACTCAAATACTTGTCCCAAACCGCCTGTGATAAAGCTGGGAACTGGACATGAGGTTGCAAAAGAGATGGACCGTGTCTAGCAACTTTACTATTTTGTACTCTCCCAAGCACTTTGCACAGTGTTCTGCACACAGTAAGCGCTCTGTGAATACCACTGACTGATGAACTGATCAGAGGTAATGATGTTATGCCTTTAATAGAGTTGGATCACTCTCCCCAACTTTAAAGCCTTATCAAAGGCACATCTCCAAGAGTCCTTCTTTCCCTACTAAGTCCTCATTTCCTCATCTCTCACTCCCTTCTGTGTTGCTCTTGCACTTATTCTTAATTAATAATTGTGGTGCTTTTTAAGTGACTACTATGTGCCAGGCGCTGTACTAAACGACGGGGTGGATAAAAGCAAATTGGGTTGGACATGATCTCTTGGATTCCCTTTATTCCCTCTATTCACCCCAACCTCAGGCTCACAGCACTTACGTACATAGCCATAATTTATTTATATTAATGTCCGTCTCCTCTTCTAATAATAATAATAGCCACTTATGTGCCAGGCACTGTACTAAGCTCTGGGGTGGGTACAAGCAAATCGGGTTGGACAAAGTCCCTGTCCCACACGGGGCTCACAGTCTCAATCCCCATTTTACAGATGAGGTAACAGAGGCACAGAGAAGCTAAGAGACTTGCTTAAAGTCATGCAGCAGATAAGTGGCAGAGCAGGGATTAAGACTCACGACCTTCTGACTCCCAGGCCTGGGCTCTATCCACTACACCATGCTTGCTATAGGCTGGGACTGTTTCTACCAACTCTCCCAAGCACTTAGTACAGTGCTCTGCACACAGTAAGTACTCAGTAAATATGATTGACTGATTGACTGGACGTTGCTGAGGATCCTGGATTTTGGATCCCGGATCACCTCGGTATTGTCCAAATTCTTCCTTTGGATAATCCCATGTACCTCGGGATGAGTCCCTGGTCGTTGTGTGTGAAGCCCTTGGAAATGGAACATGTGGCCTTAGCTTCTGATTCCTTTCTGTCCAAATAAAATTAGCGCTGAGTCCTTTCAGAAGAACATTCCTTCGTGTTTTCCTGAAATATGAAGTGCTCTTAAAAATGTCCTTTTGTTGACCTTAGTATTTGGGAATGGTAAAGAGAAGCAGGTCCTAGCTTAACCAACCGGATGGAGTTTAAGGAACCGAGCAATTGTTCATCCATTCATTTGGTCATATTTATTGAGTACTTACTGTGTGCAGAGCACTGTATTAAGTGCTTGGGAGAGTACACTACAACAACAAACACATTCCCTGCCCGCAATGATCTTACGGTATGTGGGGGTGACAGCTATTAATTAAAAAAAAATTACAGATATGTACATAAGTGCTATGGAACTGGATGCGGGGGTGGTAAAGAACAGAGCGAGCTAACTGGGGTGACAGAAGGGATAGGGAGAAGAGGAAAAGGGGATGGCCTCCTGGAGGAGATGTGCCTTCATTAAGGCTTTGAAGGCTTTGAAGAGCAGAGGCAGAGCTCATCTGACTGAGACTTGCTTTTGTGTGGGAAACCCATTCTATGCCTAGAAACCAGAGATCTATTTTAGAAAGCTCAATCAATCAGTGGTATTTATCAAGTGCTTACCATGGGCAGAGCACTGTTCTAAGCAGTTGGGAGAGAACAATATAATAGAGTTGGTAGATAGGTTCCCTGTGCACGACTAGCTTACGGTCTAGATGGGTGAGGCAGACATTAATATGAATAAATAAATTACAGCTATGTACATAAGTGCTGTGGATGAAGCTAGTCAAGAGGTCAGATGTGGTGTTAATGGTAAATCCAGGTCTCCCGGCCACAAAAAAGGGCATACACAGCAACTGCTTTCCAGTCATAATGATAATAATAATGGATCATGGTGTTATTAAGCACTTTTTATGGGCCAAATACTATACTAAGCATTGGGGTTGATGTGAGTTAATCGAGTTGGACACAGTCCCTGTCCCACATGGAGCTCACAGTCAAAATAAAAGGGAGTAGGTTTTAATTCACATTTCACGGATGAGGAAACTAAGACACGGAGAAGTTAAGTTACCTGCCCAAGGTCACAGGGCAGACAAGTGGCAGAGCTGGGATTCGAATCCAGGTCCTCTAGCTCCAGATCCATACTCTTTCCATTAGGCAGTGTTTTCTCGGTAGTATTTACTAACTACTTTCTGTGTGCAAAGCACCAGGAAAGAAGATGGGTTGGATGCAGCACAGGTCCCAACTTCTATTGCTTTCCAAAAGGCATCTTGGTTTTCTTGATTAAGGTTTCAGTTACTTTGCCCTTGAATGATGTGCAGTCTACATTGCAGATTTCACTTATGCACTTGGATTTGTGGTCTTTGAACATTTGATATTCGTCCCACCCTCAACCCCACAGCACTTACAGATGTATCTATAAATTATGTGTTATAAATCATTTATTTCTATTAATATCTGTCTCTTCATTTCGACAGTAAGCTTGTTGTAGGCAGAGAACATATCTGCTAATTCTGTTGTATTGTACTCTCCCAAGTGCTTATTACATTGTGCTGCTCACAGTAAGTGCTCAATAAATACATTGATTGATCGATAGTTTATCCAAGTGGAAGAGTTGGTTTAGTTGCCGAACAAAATTGCTAAGTGGAGAGAAGCGATTTATCAGTCAAACGTTCAATTTTCCTTACGTTCTCTGTGTGTTCTTTCCTAATCAGGTCCGGACTGCCTTTAAGCCAGGCGCTACCATGTTAGAAAGCAAATCTTTCCAGTCATCTTTTTTGTTGAACTTATTTAGGTCCTGTAATTTGGTACTGCTGTAATGCTCCAATTTCAATAAGCTCACTCTATAGTGAGAGGGAAATGAAAAGGATTTACTGTCTAGTAGCCTAACAAAGGTCAAGCATATTAAAAAAAACTCAAACAAAATCTTTTTTCGAGTAGGCAGAGATAATCTGAGTAGCTCTCTGAAGTTTCTTTTACTTTAAATTGAAGGAATAAAAATGTTCTTGAAAGGCAAGTGAATAATTCTTTTCCTGGGAAAGTTAGATTAATCCAATTTTTAAAAAGTGTTATTTGTTAAATACGTACCATATGCCAAGCTGATTAGGTTTCCCACATGGGGCTCACAGTCTTCATTCCCATTTTACAGATGGGTAACTGAGACACAGAGAAGGGAAGTGACTTGTCCAAGGTCATGCAGCCGACAGGTGGCGGAGCGGGCATTAGAACCCAGGTCCTTCTGACTCACAGGCCCGTGCTCTGTCCACTAAGCCATGCTTCTTCTCTAAGTCCAATGCCTAGCAAGCTCCCTTTTTCAAATTCACAGGCAATGATTGTAATACACATAGTCTAATTCTCCTCTTCCAGAGTAGCAAAACGGGATCGTAAAATCCTCGGGATTGACAGGACCTCAAGGGGATATTTAGTACTGTCACTATCATTCATTCATTCAATCATATTTATTGAGTTCTTACTGTGTGCAGAGCTCTGTACCAAGTGCTTGGGAAAGTACAATATAAGAGACACACTCCCTGTCCACATCGAGCTTATCTCTCTCTCTCCTGGGCTCAGCGGACATTAAGACCATGGGAGATTGGATGTCTGAGATGGGCAACTTGCTCTATCCATCTAGCTTCAGCAGACTCAGATAAGTACGAGCAAATCCCAGCCATGACTAGAGTTCATTTCATGATCCGGTTGAGGAGAAAGACACTGTAGGCAGAATTCTTCTTCTTTGCTCCATTTTGAGGTCTCAGCAGGAAGGTAAGGGAGAGTTGATGAGAGCTCACAACTTGATATTTTTTTTGCGTTTTTATTCGTCCTCTTTTTTTTCCAGGTCAGTGCACCCAGCCTCTCCAACGTGCTTAGGTTTGTTTTCTGATTAATGTGTTTTCTTTCGGAACATGTAGGCATTATAACTGGCTAATGGAATTGATGCAACACTTTGACTCACATGAAGATCATTCATATTCTGAGCTGACGTGATTAGAGGGAGAAAGGCTGTGGACTGAACATGGGAAGGAAGTAAAAATATATCTAAGAGTGAAAGATTAGCCATCGAGAAACAGGGGTTGAGGTGGGGACATTTGTAATTGGTAAAAGACTCCCTATTGCACATATTCTTCACAGCTGTAAATAATCCAGGCTATCCTTGCTGCTTTTGAAATAGGCTGAAATCCTTTCATCTGGTCAGGTAAACACTGTAATTTTCCATAAACTTTAAGTCCTTTTTGACAAGAGAAGCATCAGGACCTAGCACAAAGAGCATGGGCCTGGGAGTCAAAGGACTTGGGTTCTAATCCTGCCTCCACCACCTGCCTGCTGCTAGAACAGTGCCAGCGTTTAAAACAGTGCCCAGTGCTTATAACAGTGTTCGGCACATAGTAAACGATTAAAAAATACCATTATTATTATTATTTTTATCTTAGGCAAGTCACTTCTCTGTGCCCAATTGACCTAATCTGTAAAATGGGGATTAAGACGGCAAGCCCTATGTGGGACAGGGACTTATTATTATTTTGTATATGCCCCAGTGCTTAGTACAATGCCTAGCACACAGTAAGTGCTTAAATGCCATAAAAAAAGTTTTAGTGTGTGGGGGACAGCTGAGCAAACCCTGGTAAAATTCTACCAGTTTAGACAACCCATTCGGTGGACATTTAAGGTCACCATTCGCTTCCACAGTCAGTCTTTCCTCTCCCTCTTCTTCCCATCTCTTCCCCCATCCAATCAGTAATTTTTTCCTGGATGGAAAAGGTTGTTTTTTCCTCTTGAATTAGTTGGATAATTGCCTCAATTCCACACTTGCCTCCGCCTGGGGGAATGAGGCTCATAGATCATTTTTAGGAGAGTGACGATGGCAGAGAATCCAAGATGGGTCCCTGGAGTGCGTGACGAAGTTGAAAGAATATGACTTTGGGCTGTTTTAAAGGCCAAAAAAAAAATTCCTGCATCGAAACATCCCTTGAGGTTGCATTTATCACTTCCCCCTCTCTCTCACACCTACCCCAAATGGAGATTGGATCAAAAATAAGAGCGGATGCTGCATAAGACCTGCTGTTACCCAGCTTGTTTGGGCTTTGGTGCAGCTGTGGAGAGTGCAAATGATTACCTCCAAAGTGACAGAGATCTATTCTTGGGATAAGGGCAGCAAAGGCTGTTGGGACATGATCAGTAAATCAATCAGTGGTATTAATTGAGCACTTACTGTGTGAAGAACTCTGAACTAAGCGCTGGAGAGAGTACAGTACCACAGAGTTGGTAGTCATTTTCCCTCACCACAGCAGCGTGGAGAGAGCGTGGTCCTGAGAGTCAGAGGATCTGGGTTCTAATCCCGGCTCTGCTGCTTCTCTGTTGCGTGACCTTGGACAAGTCACTTAACTTCTCGGTGCCTTGTTCCGTCATCTCAAAAATAAAGATTCAGTACCTGTTTTTCTTCCCTATTTTTCAAATTGCATTTGTTAAACGCTTACTACGTGCCAGTCACTGTACTGGGGTAGATACACAATCAGGTTGGACACAGTCCCGATCCCACACGAGGTTCACAGTCTTAATCCCCATTTCACAGATGAGGTAATCTGTGAAAGCGAGGCTCAGAGAGGTGAAATGATTTTCCCAAGGTCACACAGCAGAAGTGGCAGAGCCAGAATTAGAGACTTAGTTTGACCCGACTATCCTGTATCTACCCCAACAGTAAATTCATTTTTTTGACACATTCTAGCCAAATGCCAAGCACTTAACAAATGCCATAATTATTATTATTCACATTATGCTGATCAGTAGTAATAGTATTAACAAGAGACTGGGACTTTCACTTAGCTTCCAGTCTGTTCTTCAATTCCCTAATCCCAGGCCAGAAGACCAAAATTTTGGAAGGGGGAGGTTTGGGGGCTAGGGAAAGGAAGGAGGAAGAGGCAGTTCAGCCTATCTAGGGGAGGGTCTCTGGACATGTAAGAAAAGAGGGAGAAGCCAAGGGAAAGCTTACTTTCCTCCTCATGTAAGTGCCTCTGAACTGTTTGGTTGTAGAAGCCTATCTTGGTGAAGCTTTGGGTGAAAGGTGTTCTGATTGTTCCAGACCTGTGCAAGATGCTGGTGGATTTCACGTCAGGTTTTCAGAGACCTGTGAGGGCATGGTCTCCCTGAGCCCTCTGGGTATATTAGGGATGCTTGGTTGTCTGGACAGGGAACGTGTCTACCACCTGTGTAAAATTGTCCTCTTCCAAGTGCTCTGTGTACTGACTACAGTGCTCTGAGCACAAGAAGTGCTCAATAAATATTACTGATTGATTGGAGAGGATAATTTTCTTCAGCTTAGTCTCTGAGGCCCAAGAGATATGGGGATTGTCAGAAATCATTATTTTATGTCCGTTTCTGCTCCTTTTTTCTTCTCCTTCTTCCTCCCTCTTCTTCCTCCCCTCTCCCTTCACACTCCTCAATCTCTCTTCTCCTCTTCCTCCTCCTCCTTCTTCCTTTTCTTCTCCTTCCTTTTTTTCTCCTTCTTCTCCTCTTTCTCCTTTTCTCCTCCTCCCTCATGGGGCTCACACTCTGATTCCCATTTTACAGATGATGTTACTGAGGCAGAGAGAAGTTAAGTGATTTGCCCAAGGTCACACAGCACACAAGTGACTGAGCCGGGATCGAGATCCAGGTCTTTCTGACCCCTAGGCCAGTGCTATATCCACTAGGCCACACTTCTTTTTTCCTTTTTCTTTCTCCTTCTTTCTTCTTAATTTTCTTCCTTTCTTTTTCTTTCTTCTCCCTTCTTCACTTTCCCTCTTCTTCCTTCCCAGAAAATAGTGCCAGTCTCTTCACTCAAAACTATTAAGTCTGGCAAAATTGCACTCAGCAGTTAAATGTGTAAGAACCTGGGAAGCCACAGCCTAGGGGACAGTTGTGAGAACTCCACTGGGCTTGCTAAGAAGGCACAGAGGGGAATGACCCTTTCCCAAATCTGACACTTTAATGCAGCTCCGTAAAAAGTCCCTAAAGTCAGTCACACCATGACATGTGTGCTTGCAGGGCACTTCAGTTCTGGTGGCAGGTGTGAGCTTGTCCTCTCTGTGGCTTTAGGATTCATTGGGTTGGAATGACGAGGTGGTCTTAACTTGAAGCTGAATGGCAGATCCCTGAGGTGCTCACTTCTTGGCTTGGGAGGAAATTTCTTGCTACGGCCTGCCTGTGTCTATCTCGTTTTCAAGTTCTGTGAACAACTGCATCTGTATATATCATATATTTATTACTGTATATTAAAACATGTCTCTCTGTATATGTATATATACATTTTAATTTAAAAAGACCCCAAGCCAGTGAAGATAATGCATCAATGTGACTGTAAAATTCAGAGATGTAATTATTATTCTGAGGGGGATGAGAACCATCCTTTTTGGGTTTAATTAAAAATGGGACAAGGGAGATTTCAAAAGCAGAAGATAGATGCCCCAAACTACTTCAGGCTCCCCGGCCAAAGCACTCTGCTTTGGCGAGGAAAATCCCGACACCTCCATCGCCGTTCCACATGGCTCGAGGTTGTCAGTGTGTTCTGTGTCAATGATGACTACATCTAGAGGGGCCTAAAAATATGAATTTAAGATGTCGGCTCCCTCCCCCTGTTCTTTTGTTGTAAAGACGTGCTGTTTAATCAATAAAAAATGAATAATTTAAATTCAATATCATTCCATCACTATCAATAATACTTTTGTGAGTGATGTAGTACTATGGTAATTCAATCTGTTAGGTACTGTCACACTTACCTGACAGTCTGTTGGAGTTGTAAACTTAATTTACTATAGGCAGTTGACACAGGCTGTTTGAATTACATTGATGGGTTTTATCTTAAAAGCATTGATTTTTCCCCAGGAAATATCTCCTCTTTATTTGTGTCCAATTGAATACATAAACCTCGGTCCAACCGAGGGAAACTTTTGGAAACTAAGTAAGAATCCCCTCGGTGGGGTAGGGGTTCCATCAACGCGGTGGGCCCAGTTCAAACAGGACTCATTTAAGGCATGTGTCGATTATCTGCAATTTCTCACTGAATACTCATTCGGTGTTTCAGAGCACTGGGAAAGGGATGGCTTTGTAATATTTAATAGTAGGAGCAGGAATAGTACTATTATTCCTAGTACTAGAAGCACTGTGGCCCAGGAGAAGGAGTATGGGCCTGGTAGTCAGAGGACCTGCGTTCTAATCCTGACTCCACCCCTAATCTCCACCACCCTTAGAGAAACGGCGAGGCTCAGGAGAAAGAGCCCGGTCTTGGGAGTCAGAGGTCATGGGTTCGAGTCCTGGGTCCGCCACTTGTCAGCTGTGTGACTGTGGGCAAGTCACTTAACTTCTCTGTGCCTCAGTTCCCTCATCTGTAAAATGGGGATTAAGACTGTGAACCCCACGTGGGACAACCTGATTGCCCTGTATCTACCCCATTGCTTAGAACTGTGTTATGCACATAGTAAGCGCTTAACAAATACCAACATTATTATTATTAATCTCCTCTGTGACCTTGGACAAGTCTCTTCTCTGTGCGTCAGTTCCCCCATCTGTTAAAAGGGGATTAATAATAATAATAACAATTATTATTATTAAGACTGTGATTAAGATTAGATTAAGACTAAGATTAAGACTATTAGATTAAGACTGTGAACACTATGTGGGTTGGGGACTGTGTCGATTCTGATCATGTTGTATCTACCCCAGAGCTTAGAACAGTGACTGGCATGTAGTCAGCCAGTCAGTAGTAATTACTGAGCACTGTACCAAGCATTTGGGAGGGTACAATATAACAGATATATCCCTGCCCACAGTGAGCTTAGAGGGGGAGACAGTCTATCAGGGGAGAAAGGCATTAATACAAATAAATAAAATTACAGGTATGTACATAAGTACTATGGGGCTGGGAGGGATAGGGTTTGTCTCTATCTGTTGCTGAATTGTACTTTCAAGCGCTTAGTACAGTGCTCTGCACACAGTAAAGCGCTCAATAAATGCGATGGAATAAATGAATAAAGGGGGCAGTCGAGGTGACGAAGAAGAAAAGTACTTAACAAATATCATTAAAAAATTAGTATTTATTAAGTGCTTACTGTGTGCAAAGCACTGCACTAGGCCCTAGGAGAAAATAAACAGTTCCCATCCCTTGGGGGACTCACAATCTAAGAATATAAAGGTGGGGAGAGCCTGGAGACATCAGAGATAATGAACCAAAAAATCAGTGGTATTTATTGAGCTCCTTATCTTCCCTCCCAAACCCTGTCCTCTCCCTGACTTCCCTGTCACTGTGGACAGCATGACCATCCTTCCTGTCTCACGGCCCACAACCTTGGTGTCATCCTGGACTCAGCTCTCTCATTCACCCCACACATCCAATTCATCGCCAACCCCTGCAGGTCTCACCTTCACAATATCGCTAAGATCCGCCCTTTCCTCTCCATCCAAACAGGTATCGTGCTGGTACAAGCTCTCATAATATCCTGACTGGATTATTGTATCAGCCTCCTCTCGAATCTCCTTCCTCCTGTCTCTCCCAGCTCCAGTCTATTCTTCATTCCACTGCCCAGATCATCTCCCTCCAGAAACTCTCTGGGCATGTCACTCCCCTCCTCAAAAACCTCCAGTGGTTGCCCATCAACCTTCATACAAAACAAAAAAACTCCTCACTCTTGGCTTCAAAGTTCTCCATCACCTTGCCCCCTCCTGCCTCACCTCCCTTCTCTCTTTCTACTGCCCACCCTGTACACTTTGCTCCTCTGCTATTCACCTCCTCCCTGTCCCCTGTTCACGCCTATCCCGCCGTTGACCTCTGGCCCACATCCTTCCGCTGTCCTGGAATCCCCTCCCTCCTCACGTCCGCCAAACTAACTCTCTTCCCCTCTTCAAAGCCCAATTGAGAGCTCACCTCCTCCAAGAGGCCTTCCCAGACTGAACCCTCCCTTCCCTCTGCTCCCCCTCCCCCCCAACCCTCTACTCTTCCCCCTTCCCCTCCCCTTAGCACCGGGCTCATTTGTCTATATTATTTATTACCCTATTTATTTTGTTAATGAGGTGTACGTCCCCTTGATTCTATTTATCTTGATGATGTGGTCTTGTTTTTGTTTTGTTCTGTTTTGCTTTGCTGTCTGTCTCCCCCATTTAGACCGTAAGCACCTTATTGGGCAGGGATTATCTGTTGCCGAATTGTACATTCCAAGCGCTTAGTACAGTGCTGTGCACATAGTAAGTGGTTAATGAATACTATTGAATATTGAGTGCTTACAGTGTGCCCAGCACTGGATTAAGCTCTTGAGAGAGTAAAATGCAACAGAATTGGTAGACAAGTTCCCTGCCCATAGCAAGTTTACAGTCTGAAGTGGGACAGACAATATGAATAAACACTTAAACAGGATAAAACATGAGGATTGTTCTCAAAAAAATAATAACCTAAAAGTGTCAGAGTGAAGATCGGCAATTCCCATCATAGGGATCGATTACCCCAGGTGGTGATATAGATAGACTCAGAGACAGGAGTCGGGATAGTGTAGAAAAGGAGGAACGTGGCGTTAATCCCAGTGTAATAGAGTGGCGTGCGGCCCCCAACCCCTTTCATTCAATAGTATTTATTTACTGAGCACTTACTATGTGCAGAGCGCCGTACTAAGCTCTTGGAATGTACAATTCGGCAACAGATAGAGACAATCCCTGCCCAGTGACGGGCTCACAGTCTAAACGGGGGAGACAGCAAAGCAAAGCAGAACAAAACAAAACAAGACAACATCATCAAATAAATAGAATCAAGTAGATATACACCTCATTAGCAAAATGAATAGGGTAATAAATAATATTCCTGCATCTTTTATTTAACCATGCTTCCAGGTTACATTCATTAGTTCCCACAGGAAACTTCCATTCTCCCTCACTCTGTTCTTTGTTTAGTTTGAGTGGCCAATCCGGGGTCAATATGTCAGGTTTTTCCTTTTTGGTTATCTTTCTTATCTGGGGGTCTGCAGTTCGCAAACTGAAGGGGATCATAAAATGGAGGGAAGTCCTGGAGTCACTAAAATGGAGTCACTCTTGTCCTCTAAGTTCTGTACCATAGGTCAGTCGGTTCTTATGGACACCAGAATGTATTCTCAAAATCAAAACAAGAATCAGCAGGGTGCTGTGGCGGTGGAGCAGAATTTCAAGCTCCTCACGCCTTGGAGCCTAAGGCACCCGCGTAGCCACAGCCCCCTCCACCTCCTTTGCTGGGGTTGTGTGGAGGCCGCTTCCTGATTCCGGGAGACTTTCTCCTGCCGGAATGGTGGAAGACAGGATGGAATGGAGCCTCTTCGGTGGAGAAGCAGCGTGGCCTAGTGGATGGAGCCCAGGTTTGGGAGTCAGAAGGACCTGGGTTTTAATCCCAGCTCCTCCTCTTGTCTGCTGTGTGACTGTGGGCAAGTCATGTCACTTCTCTGTGCCTCAGTTACTTCATCTGTAAAATGGGGTTTAAGACTATGAGCTGACAGGGATAGTGTCCAACCTAATTAGCTTGTATCTACCCCAGCGCTTGGAACAGCGCTTGACATATAGTAAGTGCTTAACAAGTACCATTATTATTATTATTATGGTCCAGAGGAGAGCCCGTGCGGACCTTGGGCAGACGGTTTGGTTGTCGTACAGAATGTCAGGAGCAGGTACCCCTGGTGACAGTTATCATGGTTGCTTGGCTCGGAAATCCACTTTCTAATTGGCAGCATCTAGAACTACGACTGTCACATGTATTGGAGTTTAGCAGCCAGTCTCACTTCATGCATAAAGTATGGTGCAATTCCATCCGGTGCCAGTTTAGCCCCTCAGCATAACTGTAAACATCAAATTATTGCTCTCTTCTTATCTGTTTTCCAAATGTAATTACAGGAAATTGCATACAAGGTTGCCACTAGAAAAACCAACAAACACCCGGAAATTACACCACATTGTGGAGTTTGGAAAGAAACGTCTACTCCTCACAGCCCAGTTAAAAGCACATTTCCTCCAAGAGGTTTTCCCTGAGTGATTCCTCTTTTCCTCTTCTCCAACTCCCTCCTGTGCGGCCTTTGCGCTTGAATTTTTGGCCCTCCCCCGCCTGCCAGCACTGTGTACCTATGCGGAATTTATTTATATTAGTTCCTAGACTGTGAGCTCACTGTGGGCAGCCGACATGTCTACCATCTCTGTCATATTGTACTTTCCTATGCGCTTAATAGAGTGCTCTGCACACACTAAGTGTTAAATAATTATTTCACTGATTGATAATCTATCAAAGTGCATGCACATGGCATGGCATGACATTTGCAAGATTTGCATTTCGTTTTCATTTGCATTTCATGGCATTTGCATTTCTTACGTGATGAAGCAGAGTAGGAATTTTCCATCAATCAGGGCCAGTCATTCATTCATGCATTTAATAGTATTTATTGAGCACTAACTGCGTGCAGAGCACTGTACTAAGCATTTGGGACAGTACAATACAATAAGCAGACACATTCCCTGCCCTAGACCACTAGAGGAAATCCTTTTAGGGCTTATTGAGGGCTGCCCTGCCCAACTCATTTTTTAGGAGTCAGTCAGTCAACTGTATTCACTGAGCGCTTACTGTGTGCAGAGCACTAAGCGCTTGGGAGAGTACAATATGAAAACAGACACATTCCCTGTCCACGCAGGAACTGGAGGAAGCTGTTGCATCCCGCAAGCATAGCCAAGACCCTCCAGATTTGAAGCGGCAGCTGCTTTTCACAGGAAGTAGGAGCAAAAGATCCATGCTACCTGGGTACCACTGAATTCATTTCCACTGTTCTCCATTTGTGTTCCCTCTTCCTGACAGAGAGAATCTGGATCACGGTACTTGACTCTAATCGGTGATCGGATTGTCGATACCTCCAGGCTCTGAGATCTGGGATCGAGGCAAGAAAACCACTCTCTCTTCGCTCCTCTAATGCCAAACTACTCACTGGTCCTCGATCTTCTCTGTTCTGCCTTTGCTCAAGTCTTGCCTCTGGTCTTTTGCTCTTCTAGTGTCAGTCTTGTATGCAATTTCTTGTAATTACCTTTGGAAAATAGATAAGAAGAGAGCAGTAAGTTGGATGTTTGCAGTTATGCCTTGAGGCTAAACTGGCCCTGGGTTAAATGCAGCATACTTTATGCAGGGATGTGAGGCTGAACAACAGAGAAAATATACTGCAAATAAAACTGCAATTGAGAATAGCTCCCATAATTACCCATTCTGAATGCATGTATTGTGCCCAGTCACACATACCTGCTAATTTAACTACCAGAGGTTGAAGGCTGAGAAATATGGAGTGTCATTAGAAGCGCACCTCTTAATTTGATAATTGAAACCCTAAATGTGACCCACAACCTAGACATCACAGCAACTACATCTATATTTTTGCGAGGGGAAAATACCACATGGTTCATGGTTTGAATGGTCCTATATATTCAACCTAGGGCTGAGAGTAAAGGAGCTGGACTCTATTGATGATGATGGTGTAATGGATAGAGCCCGGGCCTGGGAGCCAGAAAGTTGTGGGTTCTAATCCCAGCTCTGCCACTTGTCTGCTGTGCGATTTTGAGAACTCACTTCCCTTGCCTGTGCCTCAGTTCCCTCATCTGTAAAATGGGGATTGAGACTGTGAGCCCCACGTGGTACAGAGTCTGCGTCCAACCCAATTTGTCTGCATCCATCCCAGGTCTTAGTACAGTGTGCCCGGCACACAGTAACCGCTTAACAAATACCACAATTATTATTACTGTTATGATTTTTAAAAATGGAGGTGTGGAATGGCGAACAATAGGAGAAGACTCAGATGGATCCCCAAAATAGAGCCCCAAAACTCTATTTTGCATGTTTAAGATCATCAGTCAGACCATGGTATTTATTGAGTGCTTATAGAGCACTGTACTAAGCACCTTTTTAATGGTATTTAAGTGCACATTATGTGTCAGGCACTGTGGTAGATACAAGTTAGTCTGGTTGGACACAGTCCTTGTCTCACGTAGGACGCACAGGCTCAGTCCCCATTTTACAGAGGAGGTAACTGACTCACTTGGAGAGGACAGTGTAACAGAGTCAGTAGATGGTTTCGCTGCCCACAAAGAGTCTACAGGCAAGAGGATGATTTAAAATAATGCAGACTGAACCCAAAGAGTTTATGCAAAAGCTTTCACTTGAGAAACAGCATGGCGTAGCGGTTAGAGCACGGGCCTGGGAGTCGGAAGGACCTGGTTTGTAATCCCCGCTCCCCCATTTGCCTGCTGTGTGACCCGATTAAGACTGTGAGCCCCACATGTGACATAGACTGTGTCCAATCTGATTTTGTTGTATCTATCTCAGTGTTTAGTACAGTATCTGACACATAGTAAGTCCTTAACAAATACTTTAAAAAAGTAATCCATAAGACTGAATTTCCTTTAGTCCTAGGCAACGGGATTATCTAGCTACTTTAGTGTAAATGATGTATATAGTTCTGCAAAGAATGAATTGTTTTTTGAGAACCAGATGCATCAGGGTAATGGTTAGAGAAAATTTGCTCAAACAGTGCTCCAGATTGAATTAGTTCAGTATCATGGAGATGATTTGGATAACTCATTCACGTTCCTCTCAGCTGTGTGATGCTATGGATTAATTTGTAAGGGGCATGTTAGTAGGATTTCATTTCTTTTCTTGAAATATTTGAATACTGAAACACCAGCATGTGTCCCAACATTGAAAATAGCTTCTTTATAAGGTATAAAATCCAGTCCAAAAAATTAGTATTTCCTTCCTTTCTTGAAGCCTTTGAATATTGAAAAACCGGTACATAACCCACCCCACCACCCTGTTGAAAACGACTTCTTTATAAAGTATACATTCCTGACTGAAAAAAAAAGAAAATGGTTAGTAAAGAGTGCAAGTCTATATTGTGAGGTTGTCTCAAACACAGTACCAAGCAACCTGGAATGAGTGTACCTCATCATTTAGACATCTCCCAAAATGTTTTTTTGAAGAAAATCAACAGAAGCAGTAACAGCTGTACTGGATAACAAGCTTTTAAATCAGGAGGCCACATTTACCCTCTGTTGCCTTCTGTTTAAAGACACCAAAAGGAGGTAAACATTTCTGGGAAGAGTGAGAAGGTAAGTTTGATGTCTGTTATTTATATTTTAGAACCAAAAGGAACTGTTGTGAGCAGTGCCTGTTTTGAGCTAAGAAGATGAGTGGACATTATCTTCTGGGAATTACATGGTTCGGTTTAGAAGGCTCTCAGATTCTTTTTGTTTACTCAGTTGTTTCTCATTAATAGTGCTATTGAATCAAGATTAAGGGCCAAATTATTATGATTGCTATTATTGTCCTTATTAATGGTTCAATTTATAGAGTGATATTTTTCCCTTCAAAGAGCACCTTGAAAGGAGACCTTCAAATCCAGAGTGTTGCTGTCATTTTTTGTTCTTGGTATTTGTGAAGCGCTTATAGTGCCAGGCACTGGACTAAGTGGTAGTGCTGGGGAAGATACTCACTAATCAGGTTGGAGTCAATCCATGTCTGACATGGGGCTCACAGTCTTAATCCTTATTTTACAGATGAGGAAACTGAGGTACAGAGAATAATAATAGTAATAATAATAATAAAAATTGTATTTGTTAAGTGCTTACTACATGCCAAGTAATATTGTAAATGCTGGGTAGATAATAATCATAATAACAATTATTATTCTTATTAATTATGATATTTGTTTAGTGCATACTATGTACCAAGCACTGCTCTATACTCTGGGGTAGATACAAGGTAATCACGTTGTCCTTCCATGTGGGGCTCACAGTCTTAATCCCCATTCTATGGATGAGGTGACTGAGGCACAGAGAAGTTAAGTGGCTTATCCCAGGTCACAGAGCAGATGAGTGGCAGAGCCGGGATTAGAACCCACATCTTCTAACTCCCAAGCCCGTGCTCTTATTAATTTGGACACAGTCCCTGTCCCTCATAGGGCTCACAGATTAGGTAGAAGTGAAGTGACTTGCACAAGGTCACACAGCAGATACGTGGAGTGGTAAAACTGGGATTAGAACCACGGTCTTCTGACCCCCAGTCCTGTGCTCTCTCCACTAGGCCCCACCGCTTCCCTATGGTTGACCTGAACATTCTAAATTTGAAACGAGGTGTAGCAGAGGGAAGAAAGAGAAGGGAAAAACGTCGGATGATGTGCAGGGGATTACGTGGAGTAGTAACAGTCAGATCAACCCCAGACTGAGGTGGTGGATCCATATTCCTTTAAGGAAGGAAGTCAGGCACACTCCACTACACAACCAGGCTCTGTTCCTAGAAATTGTTATATGGTGAATGACCCATTTTCCCCTAGACCTGTTGTTCGAAATTAAGAACCTTTAGATCCATTAGATGCTCCCTGTCTAAAATAATATCCCCAAATGGCCAGCTAATTATTTTTTTTGGTCTTGTAAGATTGAGAAACATCTCTCTTTGAGAAACGATTCCAAATCTGAAAATTCTGTACTGGGGGAAATGACCACCATTCTTTTGAAGAAAATTCACTCGCCGTTATACCAGTATAGGATCTGAAAGGTAAGTTTCCGGTGAGCAGGGATGATGCCTACTACTTCTCTAGTATTATAGTCTCCCAAGAGCTTAGTGCAGTGCTCTGCACACACAGAAAGCACTCAATAAATATCAGGGATTGGTTGATGATGTTAGTATTAACGTCCAGCACTTTCTTTCAAACTAAATGGATGCTTAGGTCATCAGTTACTGAGTGTACAGAGTGGAAAACCTTCAGAAATATCAACAACCCAATTTCTGTGCCAAATTCTGACAGTAATAGAGAGCAAGAAGAGAAAAGGAGAGAATAATTCGAGCAGAATCAGAATGGTTTGGAAATAGGGAATTTCTAGGAGGCATCAGCTGGTCTTTAAGATTTACTTATTGATGTTGCGGGAGCTTGGGTAGTGAATGCAGTCAGGAGTGATCAACACTTTTTGCCCATGGAATAGATCTAATTGTTGTATCTTCCAAACCCATGATGAGGCTTTATCAATGCAGCAGGGTGGCTGACTCAGAATATTGCAATATTTGGATTGGAAGCTGGAACCTGGGTCTCTGCATCCTCCTTAGATTCATCCATCCATCTTCACTTTGGTCTCATCCTATGTATAACTGAGAGTTCACTATTGCTCATGACCAAAATGTACAATTTTTTACTACAAAGGTGGTGCTTGTTAGGTTCTTACTCTATGCAAAGCTCTGGGATTAATACAATTTAAGCAGATCAGACACAGTCCTTATCCCAACAGGGGTTCATAGTCTAAGAGGAAGGGAAGACAGGTGGTCTTCCTGTGTCCATATTGCAGCTGAGGAAACTGAGGCACAGAGAATTTAAGTAACCTGTAAAAGGTCACACAGTAGATAAGTAGTCGAGCTGGATTAGAACCCAGGTCCTCTGATTTCCAGACCCACTTTCCTTTTACTAGGCCACACTACCTAAGAATTCATACTAGGGGAAGCTGCTTCAAAATATGCACGTGTCCAAGTCACAAACAGCCTCCTCCTGTGAGAGTTCGATGAAAGTATATTTTTCTAAGGAATTTTCTGTTTTAGCATTGAAGTACTTACTGCATCCTTGTAAGTAGGTTTAAGTATCTCCCACTGGTATAAATCCACAATTTCCTGCGTTCTTCCCCTCTGAACTCTGTCTTAAGGAACATGAATAGTTAGGCAGTACAGTTCTGTTGCTGAGGGTCATATTTTCCAGAGTTGTCAAGTTGTCATTGATTTATTTATTTATAGTAATGTCTATCTCTTCCTCTAGACTGTAAGTTCAATTTGTGCAGGGAGTGTGTCTGTTATTGTTGCATTGCCCTCTCCCAAGTGCTCAGTACAGTGCTCTGCATACAACAAATGCTCAGTAAATGCCACTGACTGATGGATTAGAGGAACAGCATTGGTGCCTGGTGGCACGTTGTCCCTAAATGCCTTCTCTGACTAAACCCTCCTTTCCTCTTCTCCCACTCCCTTCTGTGTCACCCTGACTTGCTCCCTTTCTTCGTCTCCCCTCCCAGCCCTCAGCACTTGTGTCCATATTTGTCATTTATTTATTTATATCCGTGTCTATCTCCCTCTCTAGACTGTCAACTCATTATGGGCAAGGAATGTGTCTGTTTATTGTTACTTTGTTCCTTCCCAAGCACTTAGTTCAAGTGCTCTGCACACAGTGAGTGCTCAATAAATATGGTTGAATGAATGAACCTAAGCGCTTCATCCATCCATCTTCATGGTGAGCGGTGAACCTAAGTGGTGAGGGGTAGTGCCCTAAAGAGGGGCAAGGGGCAGATATGGGATGATAGAAGATTTGTCCCTCACTGCATGGTAGAGCCAACACGACTTTTCCTCCTAATTTTGCTTGCTCCCAGTTAATTGGTTGCAGTGATTGAGCACTGACTGCATGCAGAGCACTGTAAGAATTGTGGCACTTTTTTTTAAGCACTTACTATGTGCCAGACACTGTACTACGTTTAACATGATGTAGTGGATAGAGCACCAGCCTGGGAGTCAGAAAATCATGGGTTCTAATCCCAGCTCCACCACTAGTCTGCTGTGTGACCTTGGGCAAGTCACTTTACTTCTCTGTGCCTCAGTTACTTCCTCCGTAAAAGGAGGATTGAGACTGTGAGCCCCACAGGGGACAGGGACTGTGTCCAACCTGATTTGCTTGTATCTACCCCAGTACTTAGTAGTTTTAATCTCACTTTACAGATGAGGGAACTGAGGCACAGAGAAGTGAAGTGACTAGTCCAGTGTCATGCAGCAGACAAGTGGCAGGGCTGGGATTAGAAGCCAGGTCCTCCGATTCCCAAGTCTGTGCTCTTTCCACTGTACTAAGCGCTTTGAAGAGTACAATGCAGTAGAGTTGGTTGACACGTTCCCTGCCCTCAAGGAATTTGCAATCTAGTGAGGATGCAATCAGAAACGGAATACTGGTGAGGAAGGGTAGATGGTGTGACGCGGTCATGCCTTTTCTGTCCTTTTGCTTCTGGTGCGAAATGCTCTCCCCCTTTTTGTGTACAATGACACGTGATTACTTATGTTAGACTCTGTCTTAGCAGGGCTAAAACCTTCCACCTCCGGTTTGGAGGAAGTCAGTTAGGAAGCGTCTTACAGCCGGGGATTGAAATAGATTCATATTCACCCCATGAGAAGCAATGTGGCGTAGTGGATAGAGAGCGGGCTTGGGAGGCTGTAGGTCCTGGTTTTGATCCCAGCTCCACCATTTGTCTGCTGTGTGACCTTGGGCAAGTCACTTAACTTCTCCTGGCCTCAGTTACCTCATCTGTAAAATGGGGATTAAGAATGTGAGTCCCATGTGGGACAGGGTCTCTGTCTAACCTGATTAACTTGTGTCTACCCCAGTGCTTAGAACAGTGATTGACACATAGTAAGTGCTTAACTAGTACCATAATTATTAGCATTTTAATGGATTGGTCGAGATGCTTCCATGGGACGGTTCGCTATGGAATCTTGGTCCAAAATCAAAAGAGCACGATCCGTTCATAATCCCAGTTTCTCTGCTAAACCAGCCAAAGCCTCATTTCCCGCCACGTCTCACTTACTCATTGGCCACAACCAAAAAAGCAACCAAAGGCTGTTGAGATGTTTCAGAAAACGTCTCCAGGGAATCCTGTCTGACTCAAGGTTTCACAATGCCAAGCTTGTTGACTCGAAGATCGAGGGATGCAAGTATGTGCATCTGTGATTCAAAGATGGAGGCACCATAAGCCTAAAGGGAACTCCTTATTATTCTTTGATCTTTTAAAGTTTAGATTCTTTTACTTCTGGGATCATCGCTTTAATTCCTGATCAATTAGGAATGACTGACAAGCCTAGCCTTCGTTCTCCTATTTAAAACACGCAGATTCCTTCTCTGATATTATCTGGTGAATTTTAACTAGGAGCCCAGCTCCATCTTTAATTACAGCCTAATTTAACATGGCTCGGTGTATTGCTTCACTGTGTCGTGATTTATGATTTAGTTAGTTTTTGGAGGATAGCTAATGGGAGATCTCTCGGTAGTTCGGGGAAGAACTTATGTTCTGAGTAATTACACACCAAGACTTCCTAATTGATTAGCTTAAAGCCCTTCCACCTCCAGTCTGTGCAACATTGACCATAGAGAATCAGAACTGACAGAGCTTTGTCTCCCCTCCATTTTGACAATGTAGGTTCTCAGAGTTTCGTCTCTATGTCCTTGGAATGGCTCCCTTACATGCTTCTTTAGATCCAGAGGGGTTGAGAAGCAAACGTGGCCTAGTGGATAGAGCACAGTCTTGGGAGTCAGCAGGACCTGGGTTCTAATCCCGACTCAGCCGCTTGTCTGCTGTGTGACCTTGGAAAAGTCACTTCACTTTTCTGTGCCTCAATTCTCACATCTGTAAAGTGGGGATTAAGAGTGTGAGCCCGATGTGGGACAGGGACTATGTCCAACTCCATTATATTGTATCTACCCCAGCACTTAGTATAATGCCTGGAACATAGTAAGCACTTAATAAATACTATTATTATTATCAGTAACCTTTCCTGTCAAAAATGCATGTCCGGAGAAGATTGCTTATCAGAAATGTGTTTCTATCCAAGTAGAATATGATTAAATTCACTGCCTCATGAAGCCATGTTTCTCTGCTACACCGGCAGCAAGCTAGAGAGGGTTGGTCCCCCCCCCCCCTTTGTTGGCTATTATTTCTTTCAACCCAGAGAGCAGATTTTGGAAGGAAGGCTCAACTTTTGGTGGAACCCAGACCAGAGCAAAAACACCTCTGTCCAAAAAGTGTGGAAATTGCTGGAATGTGGGTGACGTGACATCCTCATTTAATACATTGACTCTGGTTGTGCCTCAGAATGTTTCTTCACTTGTTCCAGGAGGGGTTTTTTTTGAATGGTATTTGTTAAAACATTACTATGGCACTGTACTCAGCGCAGTGCTCTGCTCATAGTAAGTGCCCAATAAATACGATTGCATGAAAGAACTTAAGTTGATCGGGTTGGACAAACCCGAGAAGTGAAGTGACTTGTCCAATGTCCCACATGGACTTACGGTCTTTACCTCCATTTTACTGATGAGGAAATTGAGGCACAAAAACATGCAGGGACTTGTTCAAGGTCACACAGCATATAAGGGCAGGGAATGTGTCTCTTATATTGCTGCTCTGCTCAATAAATGCCACGGGTTGATAGATTGATTGACTGGGGCTTTAAAAATGCCATCTCTCTCAGGATAAATGAAGCACCAACTGAATTCAAAGGCTATTTTGAGGTCTAAATTCAATAGCTCGAACAGGGTTTAGGGGATCAAGAGCTGATAATAATAACAATAATTGTGGTGTCGATTAAGCGTTTCCTATGTGCCAAACATGGTATTAATTAATGTTGGTATTTGTTAAGTGCTTACTATGTGCCGAGCACTGTTCTAAGCGCTGGGGTAGACACAGGGGAATCAGGTTGTCCCACGTGGGGCTCACAGTCTTAATCCCCATTTTACAGATGAGGTAACTGAGGCACAGAGAAGTTAAGTGACTCGCCCACAGTCACACAGCTGACAAGTGGCAGAGCCGGGAGTCGAACTCATGACCTCTGACTCCGAAGCCCAGGCTCTTTCCACTGAGCCACGCTGGTATTAAGCACTGGGGTTCATCACTACCTGTCCCACAAAGGCATTTGAAGTAGGAGGGAGAGCAGGTAATAATAATAATGATGGTATTTGTTAAGTGCTTAGTATGGGCCAAGTGTTGGGGTGGATACAAGCAAATCGGGTTGGACGTAGTCCCACTGAAGTGACTTACCCAAGGTCACACAGCAGACAGGTGGCAGAGCCGGAATTAGAACCCACGTCCTCTGCCTCCTAGGCCTGTGCTCTAATTTACTACACCGTACTGCTGCATTTTACTAGACTGTAAGCTCGCCCTCTAGACCATAAGCTTGTCCTCTGGTGTGTAACTCGTTGTGGCCAGGGAATGTGTCTGCATATTATTATGTTGTACTCTCCCAAGCACTTAGTACGGTGCTCTGCACACAGTAAGTGCTCAAGAGATATGATCGATCGATCGATTGATTGAGGAGTTAACCGTTTCATTCCCCAGCACCCCACTTCCAAGAATTTCCGGTTCCCACATTTTGAATCTTTACACCATATACCATCCCCCGAGGCCACCCCTTCAGCTTTCCTTACAATCTTTTCATCAGTTCCTGAGAGCCCATTATCATTTAAAATATATTCTGTAATGAAATGAGTGCTTTTAAAGTGCAATAGTATTAGTTCAGCTGAAACCGCTAGAGAGTAAATTGAATTTATTGGTTGATTTGTTTTGTCTCAGGTACACCGATGCTATTCCCTGAGAAAGTAGAAGAGGCTGAGGACCCTTTGGAAGAGAAATAAATCTAAATGCTTCCAGCCTATAGATTTCTTTCTCCGGCCACAAGAATACATTAAATATTTAAAAACTCTGGCCTATCTCTTTGAGGGGCTCGGATGAAAGATGTTTATGCGAACACAAAGGCAAAACTGTTTTATAAGGAAAATTCCACCTTTCCCTCCCTTTCTCCCCCTCCACCCCCCATTGAAATTTTCACAAGCTGTTAAATGAAAATCATGCACCCTATGTGGAAAAACCACGCTTTGACAAAAGGCGTTTTCTGTCACATTTTTCCTTAACTACCACAGTGCCAGACTCATTATATGGAAGGAACAATGCCAGCCGATAATGAACTATTTTCCATTCAAAGGAGCAAGTCAAATATTCATTTCTCATTAATAATTCAATGTGACAAATTTATTACCTTGAAGGTGCTGCAAGTCAATTAGACAATGGGAAATTGTGTCTTCCTTTCAGCCCACTTAATTGGCTTTCAAGTGTGACATTCATCAAAACCTTGACTTTCTATGTAAACTTTTCATTATGTGAGGCAGGGTTTAGAGGCTGGTGCTCTGCAGGTATGGAAAAAAAAAAACCAAGAGGAGGTTCCCTCCTCGTTGCTCTTCCAGGCACCCTCAGTCCTGGATTGGGGGGTGACCGGAGAGCTTAATTACCCTGGATGGAGAAATCCCCCTGCTTCATTGTAGTTTGCCACATTCTGTATGACAGCATGGCCTACTGCCGCAGTATCGTATCCTCAAGTGGCGGAGGATGGCAATCCCGCATCTGTTCCTTTCAGAGCCGTGTGTTGGAGATTGAATGGAATATGGCACGGGGAGAGGGGTGTGTGGCCTGATGTTAATTTTCTCAAGTGCTTTAAGTGGAAGTAGCCATAAATAGTAAACACTGTTTACTGGTATTATAAATAATGACAATAATAATAATAGTATTTGTTAAGCACTCTCCTAAGTGCTGGGGTAGACATGAGATCACCAGGCCCCACATAGGGCTCACAGTCTAAGCAGAAGGGAGTACAGGATCCCCATTTTTCAGATGAGGGGACCGAGGCACCGAGAAGTGAAGTGACTTGTCCAAGGTCACACAGCAGGTAACTGGCAGAGCTGGGATTAGAACTCAGTCTTCTACCTCCCAAGCCTGCAGTCTTCTCACTAGCCACTTTGCTTCTTATAAGTACCCGGAAACAATCCCATAGTTTCTACCTCTGTTATTTCTTTTTTCTTTTTCTTTTTTGCATTTCCTTGCACGGTGTTACTGAATTCGGAGGTGACCTTTCCGAGGGTTCCATCTGAGTCTTGGGTCTGATGAGATTCTCTAACTTCAGATGTCTCATTTGCAGTTGTGGAGTTGGTGTTTCAGCGGGTGGGATGCAAAACGCCTTTGTTTGAGTGGTTTTTCTGTTACATCCTGAAGCCGTTTGATGGCCTTAGCCTTTCAAGGCTACCCTTGCAAATGAATTCTCCAACCCCAGATGGTGTCCCTCTTTCTTCATGAAACCAGCATGAAGAAATACAGAAAAAAGGAAATCTTCAAGAGCTGGGAATCGTCTTTCTCTCATTTGTTGCTGGTGAATTTGGATAATTGAAATCACATGTTTTGGTTATGTTTTTCCTCCAAATAAGTTTGTAATCATTTTTGTCTTCTTTCTATTCAATATGAGTTTGTAGATTAGGATCTGGGTGGCCATTGTCTTGGGTTAACCCATACAGTCCCTTTCTTCCATAGGTTGTGAGAGATATTTGAAAAGTATGCAAATGGTCCATACTTGAAACTGCTCTGGATAATCAACTCGTTTTACCTTGCATCGCCCCAAGTCAATCACTAATGGCAGTTATTGTGTCTCTACTTAGTGCAGTAATACAAGTAATAACGATAATCGTGGTATTGGTCAAGTCTGTACCCTGTGCCAGGCACTCTGTTAAGCACGGTCTATAGATACTATATCATCACCTTGCCCTCTCCTACCTTACCTCTCAATTACAACCCAACCTGCACACTTTGCTTCTCTAATGCCAACTGTGTCACTGTAGCCTACCCACTCAGCCACACTCTTTCTCTCAGAGTTTCTCTTTGGGCAGAATAATAATGTTGGTATTTAAGCGCTTACTATGTACAGAGCACTGTTCTAAGCGCTGGGGTAGATAGAGGGTAATGAGATTGTCCCACATGAGGCTCACAGTCTTAATTCCCACTTTACAGATGAGGTAACTGAGGCACAGAGAAGTGAAGTGACTTGCCCACAGTCACACAGCTGACAAGTGGCAGAGCCGGAATTCGAACCAATGTCCTCTGACTCCCAAGCCCGGGCTCTTTCCACTAAGCCACGCAGAAGTGTGGTCATCCCTCGTTAAAACCTGATTTAGCTTGGTGAAGCCTTGGGAGTGAAGAGAGATGGGAGGAAGGGGGGGGGTCTTATCTCACCTGTCTTGTGGAGGCCACAGTCGCCAACTGAACTCCTCAGTGGCCATCTTTGTTCCTAGTGGTTTCTGGGAAGTGTAATTCCCAAATTAAAAATTAGCTGCTACAACTTCAGACTTGGTCCACTCCTGTCCTTTTCTGACTGTTCCAACTGTAGCTGGTTGTGGGTTCTAATCCCAGCTCTACCACTTGTCAGCTTTGTGATTTTGGGCAAGTCACTTAACTTCTCTGTGCCTCTGTTACCTCATCTGTAAAACGGGGATGAAGACTGTGAGCCCCACGTGGGGCAACCTGATTACCTTGTATCTACCCCAGCACTTACAACAGTGCTTAGCACCTAATAAGTGCTTAACAAATACCATTGTTCTTATTAGCTGCCGGTTATTATGGTCAATCTAGACCTAGGTGTTAATGTCACCATTGCTGAATGCTGTCCAATGCTATGACATTTCATTCATTCAATCATTTATTGAGCGCTTGCAAAGTGCAGAGCACTGTACGAAGTGTTTGGGAGAGCACAAAATAGCAACGTAACAGGCACATTCCCTGCATACAACGAGCTTACTGTCTAGAACGCCCTCCCTCCTCAAATTCGACAGGCAATTACTCTCCCCCTTCTTCAAAACCTTATTGATGGCACATCTTCTCCACGAGGCCTTCCCTGACTGAGCCCCCCTTTCCTCTTCTCACATTCCCTTTTGCCTCACCCTGACTCACTCCCTTTATTCATCCCCCCTCCCAACCCTGCAGCACTTATGTACCTATCTATAATTTATTTATTTATATTAGTTACCTGTCTCCCCCTCTAGACTGTAAATTTGTTGTGGGCAGGGAACATGTCTGTTTATTGTTATATTGTACTCTCCCAAGTAATTAGTGCAGTGCTCTGCACACAGTAGGTACTCCATAAATACGACTGACTGAATGAATGAATAAGAGATACAGTGAGATACATTGTTGGTTTTTAAGGAACTTTGGCTAGTGGAAAGAGTAATGGGCCTGGGAGTCAGAGGACCTGGGTTCTAATCCTGGCTCCACCACATACATACTGTGTGACCTTGGGCAACTCACTTCACTTCTCCATGTCTCTGTTGCCTCATCTGTAAAATGGGGAGTTCTACTTAGAGCCCCATGAGAGACCTAATGATCTTGTTTCTTCTTCAGTGTTTAAAACAATGCTTGGCTTATAGTAAGTACTTAACAAACACCATTATGATTATTATAAATAAATAGCTTGAAAGCAAAGAGGGAACCAAAAAGGTAAATGGGGTGGCCATCCTATTTATTCCCAAAACAGCCATTTCTGACTTTTTTAAAGAGTTTTTCAGCTGAAGAACAGTCAACAAAACTCTAGTTTTAAACTTATTGTAGAAAGCCCTTAGAATCTCATATTACAGCATAACACACCCATTTTACAGATGAGGAGACTGACGAAAGAAAAGTTAAGTGACGTGAGCGAGGTCACACAGCAGGCAGGTGGCACAGCTGGAAATAGAACCCATTTCCTCTGACTTCCGGGCTTGCGCACTTTCCATTAGGCCACACCGCTCCTCCATCTGAAGCAACTGTGTGCATATGCAGTACTCATGCCTTCTCATGGGCTTAGATCTGTTTTGGGTTGCAAATCCCCTCCCCAAAGGGATGATTTTGTTCAGTTGCCTGTCCAGTGCTGGACTACTTCTGAAGAAGCCAGTGACTGCCAGTCAGGATGTGGAATCGCCCATCCTGTGAGATGCAACAGAGAGTCTACTCAGTTCGTAGACTCTAGACTGGAAGTTGGTTTTGGGCAGGGAATGTGTCTACTAATTCTGTTATATTGTTCTCTTCCAAGCGCTTAGTACGCTGCTCTGCACCAGTAAGCACTCAATAAATACCACCGAGATTGGATAAAAAAACTTAGAGAAGACTCAGTCCTTTTTTCATTCATTTATTCATTCAGTTATATTTATTGAGCCCTTACTGTGTGCAGAGCACTGTACTAAGCACTTTGGAAAGTACAATAAAACAATGAACAGTGACATTTCCTGCCCACAACGAGCTCACATTCTAGAGAGGGGGAGGCAGACATCAATATAAATAAATAAAATGACCGATATGAACATAAGTGCTTTGGTCCTGGGAGCGGGGGAGAGCAAAGGGAGCAAGTCAGGGTGATGCAGAAGGGAGTGAGAGATGAGGAAAAATGGGGCTTAGACTGGGAAGTCCTCTTGGAGGAGATGTGCCTTCAGTAAGGCTTTGAAGGTGGGGAGATTACAAGAGGGAGGGTGCTGGCGTCCAGAGGCAGGATGAGAGCTAGGGGACGGAGGTAGGACAGGCCAGATCGAAGCATGGTGAGAGGTTAGCACTAGAGGAGTGAAGTGTGTGGGCTGGGATGTAGAAGGAGAATATAGGAGAATATGTGGGTTGAATGAGAGAGAGGAGTCAAGTATAATGCCTAGGTCATGGGCTGTCTTCCTATCTATCCTGTACAACTGATTCCCCTTTGTCTTTCAATAGGAATCTTTGGTGACTTTTTTTTTTTAAAAAAAAAGGTATATGTTAGTCTAACATATTTTAGTCTAGTTAGTCTAACTTTGTGTTAGACACTGCATTCATTCAAAAGTATTTATTGAGAGCTTATTATGTGCATGCAGAGCACTGTACTAAGCGCTTGGAATGCACAATTCGGCAACAGATAGAGACAGTCCCTGCCCAGTGACGGGCTCACAGTCTAATATTTTTAGGCAGGCAGGCAGGCAGATGAACAAAAACAAGACAACATAATCACGATAAATAGAATCAAGGGGATTTACACCTCATTAGCAAAATAAATAGTGTGGGATAGATACAAATTAATCAGGTTGGACACAGTCCTATGTGGGACTCGGAGTTTTAATCCCCATTTTACAGATGAGGTAACTGAGGTACAGAGAAGTGAAGTGACTTGCCCAAGGTCACTCGGCAGACAAGTGATGGAGCTGGGATTAGAACCCAGGCCTTCTGGGTCCCAGGCTGGTGCTCTAACCACAAGACCACCCTCCTTCTCTGCCTTTTGACTTGGTCCGTTTCAATCTCTTCCTTCACACCTCTGCATTTATTTTTAGTTAGCATACATTATAATAAAGGACTGGTAAAGATGAATGCAGCTGGTTTGAGCATTTGTGCATCAAAAATAAATACATCTCAGCATTTAAATAATTGAGCAAAATGTGCTTTCAAAAAATGAGAAGTGACAGGGAAAAATATGTAATAGTGCTCATTTTAAGAATAGCATATTATTCTTTTGTGAAGGAAGACTTACTAAACAATCATTTTCTAAACCCTTGGTTGCATTAAACCATCATTAATGTGTCAAAATCAATCTTTTTTTTCCTAAGTCAATCAAAAATTTTAGGATGTTTTTCAGGCCCCAGTAGGGGGAAAAAAATGAAGGTCAACGTTGCCTCAAGCTTTCAAAAATGCACAGCAGCCTGAATTATTTAGGCCCTCAAATCAATCCGTTTTTCTCTTTTCAGGGGGTGGACAATAAAAGTAAGATTTACTGCGGCAAGTGAATAATAAAAAAAGAATTAGCAGAAAGCAAACAAAAAGCTGCTTGGTTGGCAACCTTTTGCGTTAATCAAAACCTGAAGACTAGGACTGGAAGATCAATATTTGACTTCAAGATGAAACATAGCAAAATGTCCATTTAAAAAAGAGTTTCTGAATAAAAAAGGAACACGGGCAGTGTTAATCGAAAAGAGCCAGCTACGAAAATCCATACTGTCCTTTGGTGATCTCTGATACAGTATCCCCCTCAGAGCCTGACAAATCACACTATTTTTATGTGCAAATCAAAGTTCAACTTGATTGTCTCACATGGGGAAAAAGACCATCTGTCTGTATTCTAGAAATAATCTGCATAATTGACTTTCAAACAAGCCTCAAAGAAACAGGCATTTATCACCCTAATTGTGACAGGCAGAGTGCACCTCCCTGCCATTTTATCAAGATAATGGTTAATAGCACAGGGGGAACTTTCTATCTTGTCTTAGCCTAAATTTCTTTCAATTTGTATAAACAGCCACTGTACAAAATGATTCCCCAAGAGCTCAAATTCCCGAAAAATGACAGCCTGAAGCCGACCCGGGGCAGAGGAGAAACCTCCGCTGATGAGAAGTACACAACGAGTGGCTACGTTTAGTTCCGTGGACCCCAGGTCTGTAGTGGGGATTACTTCCAAGGAGGACACGCTTATTCATTCATTTATTCAGCAGCATTATTTGAGCGCTTACTGTGTGCAGACCACTGTATGAAGCGCTTGGGAGAGCACAACATGACATTAAGCCGACATTCCTGCCCACAATGTGTTATGCAAAGTGGCTACAGCAGTGTCTGCTCTTGATAATAATCATGATAATTACGGTATTTGGTATTTATTAAGCACTTACTATATGCCAGGCACTGGACTAAGCACTGGAGTGGCTACAAGCATGAGTTTGGGTTGGACATAGTCCCTGTCCAGCAAAGGGCTCACATTCTTAATCCCTATTTTTACAGATGAAGGAACTGAGACATAGAGAAGTGAAGTGACTTGCCCAAGACCAAGCAGCAGACAAGTGGTGGAACCGGGATTAAGAATGCATGACATTCTGACTTCCAGGCCTGCGCTCTATCTACTGTCATGCCGCTCCCAGTGCTTGAGGAATGGATTCTCGCCTTCCTGCGCTGAGATTCTCTTGGCTTTTTCAACCATTTTTGCCCAGAAATGTTCCTAAATGAGTCCAGAAAGGCTGGTTATTGGCGTTTTGGTGATTTAGGCCCAGGGCAGGGCTCTTTGAAATCACTTCAGGATTGAGCCAATGATGGTCCTGTCCTAATAATAATAATAATAATAATTATAATAGTACATTTTAAGCACTTTCTATGTGCCAAGCACTGTTCTAAGCACCAGGATAGATCATAACAATAATGAGGGTATTTTTTAAACACTTACTCGTAGAGAAGCAGCATGTTGTAGTGGAGAGAACACGAGCCTGGGAGTCAGAAGGTCATGGGCTCTAATCCAGGCTCTGCCACTTGTCTGCTGTATGACCCTGGGCCAGTCACTTCACTTCTCTGAGCCTCACTTACCTCAACTACAAAATGGGGATTAAGACAGTGAACCCCATGTGGGACACGGACTGAGTCCAACCTGATTAGCTTGTGTCTACCCCAGCACTTAAAATAGTGTCTGGCACATAGCAAGCACTTAACAAGGACCATTTTAAAACAGAGCACAAAATATTTCTCCTAGTTCTATTAGGGGAGGTCTTTCCCCAGACACCATCATATAGGTCTTCAGTTTTCTCCTCTTCTTTCAAATGTGATGGTGTGTAGTAATAATAGTATTTATTAAGTGCTAATGCAGTGGGCAGAGCGCAAACAATGGGAAATGGACTAGAGGTCCCTGTCACTTGGTGAAAGGGGTGAATTTGTGATTGTGAATTTGTTTTGAATGCCTGTGGATAGGTCCAAACATACCAATGGTGCAGATTTTGGGAAGGCAGTGTGGCTCAGTGGAAAGCACTCAGGAGACCTGAGTTCTAGCTCCAGTTTGGCCACTACCTGCCAAGGACTGTACTAAGCACTGGTTTAGATATAATTGAAACAGATCAGATCAGAGAAAGTGGACAAGGGGTTGGCGGCAAGATAGACGAGATCAGGGTACAGTGAATAGGTTGGCATTAGAGGAGCAAAGTGTGCAGGCTGGATAGTAGCGGGAGAGCAGCGAGGTAAGGTAAGAGGGAGCAAGGTGATTTACTGCTTTAAAACCAATGGTAAGGGATTTCAGTTTGATGGAGAGTTGGGTGAGCAACCATTGGAGGTTCTTGAGGAATGGGGAAATGTGGACCGATCGGGGTGTTTTTAGGAAGTGATCTAGGCAACAGAATGAAGTATGGACTGGAATGGGGAGAGACAGGAGAACTCATCCCTGGAGTAGCTACAAGTTCGTCAGGTTGACACTGTCTGTGTCTATAGATGTTGGAAGGTCCAGGTAGCTCTCTTCCTCTCTGCGTTCTGGTCCTGCTAACTCACCTCTCTTCCTTGCCCTCTGCTTTTTCACCCTTCTGGACTCTTCAGCATAATCTCTACCTCTTCCTCCTCCTCCTCGTCCTCCTTCTCCTTCTCCTGCTTTCTCCTCCTCCTCCTCCTCCTTCTCCTCCTCCTCCTCCTTATTGTCCTTCTCCTCCTCATTGTCATTCTCCTCCTCATCGTCCTACTCCTTCTCCTCGTCCTCCTCCTCCTCCTCCTCATTGTCCTTCTCCTCCTCATCGTCCTTCTCCTTCTCCTCGTCCTCCTTCTCCTGCTTTCTCCTCCTCCTCCTCCTCCTCCTTCTCATTGTCCTTCTCCTCCTCATCATCCTTCTCCTCCTCCTCGTCCTCCTTCTCCTCCTCCTCGTCCTCCTCCTTCTGCTTTCTCCTCCTCCTCCTCCTTCTTCTCCTCCTCATCGTCCTTCTCCTCCTCCTCGTCCTCCTCCTCCTCGTCCTCCTTCTCCTCCTCCTTCTCCTCCTCCTCCTCCTTTCCCTCCTCCTCCTCCTCTCCTTCTTCCTCATCCTCTTCTCCCATCATAGAGAAGCAGCATGGCCTAGTGGATAGAGCATGGGCCTGGGAGTCAGAAGGACCTGTGTTCTAATCCCACTTCCTCTACTTGTCTGGTTTGTGTCCTTGAAGAAGTCAGTTCACTTCTCTGAGCCTCAGTTCCCTTATCTGTAAAATGGGAATTTAGAGTGTCAGCCCCATGTGGGTCAGGGACTGTATCCAATCTGATTTGCTTGTATGCACTCCAGTGCTTAGTACAATGTCTGGCATAGAGTAAGTGCTTAACGAATAACACAACTTTTATTATTATTATTATTATATCATCTTTCAAATCCTAACGCTTGCGCTCCTCCCTCTGCTAAATACCTTCTGAGAAGCAGCTTGGCCTAGTGGATAGAACACGGGCCTGGGAGTCAGTAGAACCTGGATTCTAATGCTGACTTCGCCACTTTTCTGTTGTGTGACCTAGGGCAAGTCATTTCACTTCTCTGTGCCTCAGTTACCTCATCCGTAAATTAGGGATTAAGAGTGTGAGGCCCATGTGGGACATGGGTTGTGTCCAAACAGATTAGCATATATATGCTTGGCACAAAGTACTATGTGCTTGACACATAGTAAGCGCTTAACAAATTTTGTCTTGTCTTGTGCCATCGAGTCATCTCTGACCCATAGCGATGCCTACCATTAAACATAATAGTAATTAGAGAATTTCCAAAAATGCGAGGAAGTGAGTAAACATGGAAGGAGCAGTCTGGAACAGTTTCAATGCGGCAACTTAGAGACATGAAAAATGGATAGCCATTTAAGGCTATTACGAACGTATCTTCCTCATGAGTGCCCTAGCTTGCAACTCTATAAAACTTGCAATAGTGCCTGCTTTATGTCTCACACCTGGTCATAACACAAAGGATTGATTGGGTGTCAAAGTCATGCAAGAGGCGGGAAGGCTGTGTTTAAAATATATCACCTCCTAATATATTTTCTCACCAAGGGCCAACATCTTCTCCCATGATTCATGCCGGCTAAAGTGGTCAGTGCTTCCGTCTCAGTTATGCGGGTGCTTCACGGATTTTTGGAGTCAATCATTCCATCAATCAACTGTATATTTTAAGTGCTTACTGTGTGCAGAGCATTGTACTAAGCACTTGGGAGAGAACAGTATATCAGAGTTGGTAGACATGTTCCCCACCCACAGTGAGGTTACAGAGTCTTTACAGAACGGAATTACAGAGTTGAATGGTGGCTTGGTTTACTGATTGTTTCCTGTGGAAGTGCTGCAGAGAAAATGATCTTGCTCGTTCTTTTTCCCCACTTTTTTTTCTTTTCAGCAAACTTTATGTTAATTCTGCTGAATATTTACAAGACTGGCATACGCCACCGACAGTTTTATGTGACTCAGGAACAAACTTTTTATAAGCAAAATGCTCTTATGTTCTAATCAGCAGTGCGATCCAAAGAAATGCCCTCTCGTGTAGAAAATGGTAAATGTTGATTTGTCGGAAGGCCCTGGATTCTTGATAGAAAACCTGACTTCTATAAGTCTGTGTGGCATTTGAAGAAAATAACATCAGGGGTCGTTCGTGGGGCTGGATTTTTGGGTCTCCGGTTATATATCCCATAATTCTCTTTGGCTGACAAGCTGTGAAGAGAAATCATAACAACTGGATGGACAAAAATATAATCCCATAAAAAAACCCCAACCAAAACAGCTTCAGGACCTCAAAACTGATCCTCCACATATCAATTTGATCTTTCCAACGGGACTCTTTCCCAGCTAAATGCTGAATTTAATTTTGAACATCACATTTCTTTGGAAAGATTTAGTGCTTTAATTATAGTTTTTATGTGTCATAGACCTGTAAACGTAAATTATCACTTTGTTTTCCTTTATCTTAAGAAACTAGCAGGGGGAGGGGAAGTAGGACTTGTATGCAATTCCCCTGAAGGTTTTGGTGCTGAGGGAGATAACCAACTACAGAACCTTGGAAAAGTCACAGGGAGAGGAGCAAGAGGACAGATGTCACTGTTTATAGAATTGGCCACTGGATGCTCCACTTAGCCATGAATAATGAGGAAAATCACAAAGAGGGATGCATATAGGATCCTAGTGCTTACTGTCCTAGTCCAGGCTAGGTTGTAATTCTTCATGATGGGGTACCTTGGCCCTCCACTTCTATTGAAGCAGAGGACTGTCCTGACACCGTGCACTACTCTCTCCTCCTCGAAACCCAAGCAGGCCTTGTCTCTGCCCACAATGACTTTAGTTCATCTCTAGACTGCAAGTTCGTCTCTGGGCTGTCAGCTCATCTCTAGACTGTAAACCTGTTTTGGGCAGGGAGTGTTTCTGTTTACTGTCATCTTGTGCTCTCCCAAGTCCTTAGTACGGTGCTTTGCACGCAGTAAGTGCTCAGTAAATACGATCAAAGGAATGAATGAACTTGGTTTTCCTCCTCCTTCTCTGACCGTTCCTTCTCCGTCTCATTGGCTGGCTCCTTTTCCACCTCACAGCCCCTAACTGAAGGTGTCCCACAGTGCCACACAGGAAGTGCTCAATAAATATGATTGATTAACTCTCCCGTCTCTGTCCCCTAGTCTACACTGCCCCACCAACCTGAAAGTTTCCTCCTAATATCTACAGATCATAGTTCTCCTCACCTTCAAAACCCTCCTATAATCCCACCTCCTCCAACGACCTTCCCCGATTAACTCCCTAGAGTCAACACATCAACCAATCAGCCTTTACAGAGGAATTTATTTTATCCTCCCTCAACAGTTAGGATCGATCGTACAGTCAGTGGATTTCTTCTGCTGACCCTATTTGGAAATATTTTTCTGTTTCCTTGGTAGACTATGTGTTTCTTGGGGTAAGCAGCTTAGCCTGGAAGAAGGAGCACGAACTTGGAATTCAGAGCACCTGGGTTCTAATTCTGGCTCTGTCACTAGCCTGCTTCATGATGTTGGGCAAATCACTTAATTTCTCTCATTTTCCTCAGCTGTAAAATGGAGGTTCAATACCTGTTCTCCCTCCCATTTAGACTGTGAAGGATCTGTCCAAACTTATCATCTTATATCTACCATAGCACTTAGTTCAGTGCTTGGCCCAAAATAAATGCTTAATGAATTATTATTTTTATCATTTTTTTTCCACAAGCTCAGGACCTACTCGAAAAGCAGGGTGGCTTAGTGGACAGAACATGGGCTTGGGAGTCAGAGGTCGTGGGTTCTAATCCCGGCTCTGCTTTGCGACTTTGGGCAAGTGGCTTAACTTCTCTGTGCCTCAGTTACCTCATCTGTAAAATGGGGATTAAGACTGTGAGCCCCACATGGGACAACCTGATTACTTTGTATCTACCCTAGTGCTTAGAACAGTGCTTGGCACATAGTAAGCGCTTAAATACCATCATTATTATTATTATTACCTTTATTACTTCCACTAGCTCTCAGTAACTCATTTCCTACTCAGAGATGAATAGTTGCTTCTGGTCTCTGACAGCCTCTCTCTCTCTCTAGGACAGTCTCCACTCCTAGAAAAACTGGTCATTTTTCTTTCTCTCTTTCTTTCTCTCTTTCTTCTTCCTCCTGGGCTGCTTGTACCACTTGAAACCCAAGCTCTTAGTACAGTGCTTTGCCCACAGGAAGCACTCAATAAATACTATTGAATGAATGAATGCAATTCCATATATGAAACTGAGAAAATGTAATCACCATTTCTGCCCAGACAAGGGAAAAAAACCCACCATCAACGACCTTCTTCCTTCTAACTTCAGATTTGACTTGTAGATCACCAGAGCTTTCTGTATCACGACTCAGAACCAGAGAGTCAATGCTGTAGAATGACACATCCCCTCAAGTTGCCCCCAGTGTTGTTTACCTGAGAATCTGATCAGCTGGATTCTCTGAGAGGTTCAGCTCAGTACCAACATTAATTAGCTCCAAAGGATATTGTGCTCAGAGAACCAGTGCTGTTTTCCTCTAATCTCAAAATTCCAACCCCTTCTTAGTACTCACAGAGTGAGCTGTTTACCAAAATCTTTTTTTTTTCATGAAGACAAAGAAGTCCTTCGATGGCTGGGAGAATATTTGAATTTCAACCTCTTTTTGATAGCAGAAGCCTTCATGTGAATAGCAAATACACATGGTTCTGGAGAATGATTTGGGATTTAATTCGTTTTAATAACTCTAGGTTACACTCTGTGAGGATAACCTTTAGCTTACAGGGAGGGTTCCTCTTTGAACAGTCCCATGGGCTCTTGTTCATGTACCTTAACTGTGTTTGAGTTTGCATATCTAAGTCTAGGATGGCTCTGTGCATGAAATGCCACCCAGGAAATAAGAATTGGAATTATTAACCAGCCTGAGAACCAAAGACTTTATTTCTGGAGTTCATGTTGGTTGCCTTCCCTGTAAAAACAGCCATCTTAAAATTTTGAGAGGGGATGATCGTAGGGAATGTGTAAGCTTGTTGGGGAAAAGGAATGTGTCTACCAACTCTGTAGTATTTTGCTTTCCCAAGTGCTTAGTTAAAAGCTAGGCACACAGTAAGTACTCAGTAAATAAGATTGATTGTGTTTGGGTGCCATGAATCATTCATTATTCAGAGCCATGAGGAAAGAGTCAGAGCCAAAGGGAGGTCAAGAAGTGAGCAGATAGAGACAACTGATTTCTCCCATTTGAATAGTCTCATTAGAAAATTTAAGTACCCCTCCTCCCTACCCCCAAAATCCACTTTAGGATTCACACTAACCCACGAAGGAAAAACAGTGTGGTCTAGTGGAAGAGCACACAATTGGGAGTTGGAGGACCTGGGTTCTAATTCCGACTCTTGAGTTTGCCAGCTGGATGACCTAGAGGAAAAACCTTAACCTCCACTGCCTCAGTTTTTTTGACTGGAAAATGGTGATTAAATCTCTGTTCTGCTCCCACTTGTGCACCCCATGTGGGACAGGGAGTGTGCCTTATCTGATTTGATTATATTGATTCCAGCTCTCTGACCAGTGCTTAACAAATAGCATTATAATTATGATTGTAATTATTATATGATTATCACCGATCTACATGGAGAAAATCAGCAGAGTGATTGCTCAGTTTGTTGTTTCCCTTGTTATTTGTAATCTTGGCACTGGCTTTGGGAAGCAGCATTAACCCTTCCCTCCCAGAAGAACCCCACTGCTGTTCTTTGGCCCAGTAATATTTTAGGGTGACAGTTTCTCCATATAGACTCATCTTATTTAGATTGGAATTTAATATTCACCAATTGTTGGAAAGCAACTCCTGGAGATGATAGTAATAATATATAATTATGGTTCTTGTTAATGCTTAGTATGTGCCAAGCACTGTTCTAAGCACTGGGACAGATATAAGTTCATCAGGTTGGATACAGGCCCTGTCCCACATGGGGCTTACACTTCTAGTCCCCATTTTACAGATGAAGTAACTGAGGCCCAGAGAAGTGAAGTGATTTGCCCAAGGTGACACACGGCAGACAAGTGGTGGACCTGGGATTAGAACCTCGGTCCTTCTGACTCGCAGACCCGTGCTCTATCCACTAAGCCACGTTGATAAGACGGTTGAATAATGTCTTTCCAGCAAGTGGCCTAAACCAATTTGTTGCCCAAGGGAGTGTTTATTAAATGGAATCTTAAGGTGCTGTTGTGAGGAGAATATTCCTCATGGTTCACTTGGAAGAATCATTGGAAAAATGGTTCCCCATCTAGACTGTAAGCTCCTGGTGGGCAGGGCACGTGTCTGTCAACTCTCTCATACTCCTCCAAGTGGTTAATATGGTGCTCCGCACATGGTAAGTGCTCAAGAAATACCACCAATTGATCATTTGGTTAGTTCCTATTTGTTGTTGACCAGTGGAGTGAAATCTGTATGAAGAACATTTGGCCATCTCTAAGGTAATAACATCAACCAACACCTGCAGATTACTAGATCAAGTCTGGCACTTGGATGATTGGGTTAGATGCTTTCAACTTCTTGGTTTGAAAATGAGAAAACCACTGCTCAACAAAACCCTCCTCCAGGTCTGGAAACCTATAGCTCCTTCAAAGTGAGAGTTTTAATAAAAAAAAGGTATAATTTTTGGAATCTATGGCAATAATAGTAAGACAACTGGGATATTTCTGATGAAGGAACCCAAAGTAAAAGTAACAATGTGCATATTGACTTCATATTTCAGTTCGCATCAAGATTTATTGATCGGAGAGGTACTAAGGCAGGGATTGATTTGATAGAAATCGTAATCCCCTTATTTATCATGTGGAGAAAATTTACACACATCCTACTCATTGCGGCATTTCTTTATCGACTCTAATAAAGTTTGGTGGGTACATTAAGTTTCATGGGTTAGTTTAATAGCCTACAGTCAATGCGAGGAGAATTTTGGATTGCATTTTAGTGGTGTTCAAGAAGAAAAGAATTCTTAATGATTGAAAAGCTAGGCTCTAATTTGAAAAGCCAAATCAATTTGCAGACTCGAGTGTGTTCTCTTCGTTCCTCTCTGTGCTTGTGACTAATCTCCCACTCCCACAGGACCTTTGTCCAGAGTCTGCCACTTCCCCGATCTGTAATTGAGGGGAGGGATCGTGTCTACCAACTCAGCTGTATTGTATTCTCCCCAGTGCTTAGTACAGTGATCTCTGTACGGTAAGCGCTCAATAAATACCACTGATCGATTGACCCATGGCCATAAATGAAGATATCTGCAAGGCAACTGGATTAGGTGTTGAAGTAGGGAGCCAGAGTGGTCAGTGTTCCTTCGGCCTCCCCAAACCACAAGTGGGATTTTCTTCCCTGCCATATTGGAGAGTGGATTTCCAGAGGGAAGGTTAAGTAGTCCTGGGGTAATCTTCACTTCACTTCTCTGTGTCTCATCTATTAAATGGGGATTCGATAAGTACCACGATAATAGTACAATGTTTTGCCTTCAGACATTCAGTAAATATAGTTACTGATTGACTGGTTGTTTGTTTGGTTAATTGACTTGTGCCACATTGCAAGGTGAGAGAGAGAGGAACCATGGAACAATTCTAATAATAATAATAACAATAATCATATTTGTTAAGCAAATACTGTGTCAACAATGTTCTAAGTACTGGGGGTCATGCAAGTTAGGTCGGACACAGTCCCTGTCCCACATGGGGCTCACAGTTTACGTAGGAGGGAGAACAGGTATTGCATCCCCATTTTACAGATGAGGAAATTGAGGCCTATGGAAGTTCCATAACTCTTCCAAGATCACATAGCCAGGAGTTGGTGGAGCTGGGATGAGAATCCAGGTCCATTTGCTCCCAGCCCTGGGCTCTTTCCACCAGGCCACACTGCTCCCTGAATGCCAAATTCTACATTCTAGTCGACTTAATGAGAACCATTTCCTAAAGGATCCTGGGAAATAAAGGTTCTCTTTTTGTGGGTGTGACCGAGCGTCTTCTCTGGGAAATAGTAACGCCAACAGATGACTGCTGAACCTTGTCTTGAAGGTCAACAGACATATCAAGGCAGTCAAGATACAAATCACCTAGGCCTTCCTGGGTAAGGTAATAGCACATCAGTGGACTCTTTCCACCAGGCCACACTGCTCCCTGAATGCCAAATTCTACATTCTAGTCGACTTAATGAGAACCATTTCCTAAAGGATCCTGGGAAATAAAGGTTCTCTTTTTGTGGGTGTGACCGAGCGTCTTCTCTGGGAAATAGTAACGCCAACAGATGACTGCTGAACCTTGTCTTGAACTGAAATATGAAGTCAATATGCACAGACATATCAAGGCAATCAAGATACAAATCACCTAGGCCTTCCTGGGTAAGGTAATAGCACATCAGTGGACAGGATTTCGTGTTGAAATACACAGAATCAATTGTCCTACTAGCCTCTGCTTCCAGGCGTACAATATGACATTGATTAAATGCAAAATGCAAATATTACAGTATGTAAGTACAAATTTAAAACAATAATGGCCCCATGTCAGACAATATGGAAAGGAGAAGTTGCAGAGAATTTGTTATTATACTTGCAAATGCAGTAATATTTACAATGTGTTGACAGAGAGCTGCATAATACACACAAGGCGATGGGAGGATTACGAGAACACAGAAATGGAAAATTTCAGTACCAAGTAGACTGCTCCTCAGAAGTAATAACTGGTAAAGAACAGGCAAGTAAGGGCTGCTGTCAAGGACAACTTGCTGTGGACATTTCTGAATCCCAAAAGGTCTTTACAGCCTCCCATCTTCCCCATGGCTCTTTCGTATTATTAATACTAATAATAATAATAATGGTATTTGTTAAGTGCTTACTATGTGTCAAGCAGTGTTCTAAGCATGGGTCCATATAAGGTAATCAGGTTGTCCCACGTGGGGCTCATAGTCTGAATCCCCATTTTACAGATGAGGTTACTGAGGCACAGGGAAGTTAAGTGGCTTGCCCAAGGTCACACAGCAGACAAGTGGCGGAGTTGGGATTAGAACCCACTTCTTCGAACTCCCAAGCCCCGGCTCTTTCCACTAAGCCACGCTGCTTCTCAAGTAATCACGTTGGACACATTCCCTATCCCACATAGGGCTCAGAGTCTTAATCCCCTTTTCACAGATGAGGTAATTGAGGTACAGAGAAGCAAAGTGACTCGCCCAAGACCACACAGCAGACACGTAGCAAGGCCGGGAGTAGAAGTCATGACCTTCTGACTCGCAGGCCCGTGCTCTATCCACTACACCATGCTGCTACTCCATTCAAGAGGTATAAATCCATCACTGATTCATTGCAGGGCTTTTTTGACCATCCGTACTCTTAGAAGATCAGCTCAGTCAGCTTTTCATCACGCACCTGAGAGTTCCAGAGCACTCCACTGAGTGCTGGGGAAATGCAGAGAAGTTTTAAGATCTGTTCCATGTCCTCAAGGACCACTCAGCCAGATGGAGGAGATAAACACATAGTGTTAATTATAAAATTTTATAGCCAAGTGCTTACCACATGCTAAGCACTCCAATGTACATGAGCTAATCAATCCATAGTGGGAGGGAGAACAGGTATTAAAACCCCATTTTACAGACAAAGAAATTGAGACACTGAGAAGTGAAGTGACCACTAAGCAGACAAGTGGTAGAATTGGAATTAATAATAATGGTAATAATAATGATAATGATTGTGGTATTTGTTGAGCACTTACTCTGTGCCAAGCACCATTCTAAGTGCTGGAGTAGATATGTGTTAGTTTGGACCCAAGCCCTATCCCACATGGAGTTCACATTCTTAATTGCCATTTTACAGATGAGGTAACTGAGGCCCAGAGAAGTTAAGTAACTTGCCCAAAGTCACACAGCAGACACGTGACAGAGCCAGGATTAGAACCCAGCTCCTTTAGAACATAGGTCCTCTGAAGCCCAACTCACCCACTTTCCACTGGGCAATGCTGTTCCCCATCCTGTTTGGCCCAAAAGTCCCATCACCATAGACAATTCTCACCCACATCTATTTCAAACAGTAAGGTTGGAAACAAGTCTTAACTCCAGGTCAGGGCTACGAGTGGAAAGGGGTGCTGAAATTCCCTCATCAAACACGTCCACTGAACGACACCTATGTGTCCTCTCTCTTACAATACTGTCAAAATGATATTTATTAAGCTGCTCCTGAATGTGCTACATCGTGCTATGCCCTTGGGGAAATACAACAGAAGTACAAGACATGGTCCACGCTCGTAAAGAGCTCCCAACCTAAAGGGGTTGACAAACCGAAAGTATTTATCGACGGTGGGGTGGTAGGGAAGACGAATCCGCATAAAGCGGAATAAATCATGGGATGAACACTTGAACAGGCTTGGTTCACGAAGCTGAGGTTGAAGAACTGAGAGCGCAGGCGGTAAGAGAAGCTGAAACTTTGAAAATTTGAAACTACTTCCAAGTGTATCGATAAATCAGTTATTGTTGTCACATGACCTCTGCGGCATCTGGTTTAGCGATTAACGTGGGAGTGATGACTGAATGGTGTTTGTAACCAGCAACCAGAGGTGTGAGCGTTTCAAAAGGTTTCTTATGTTCAAGCACCTTATTCTACTGTTAACGACTCAGAGGCTTCTTATTATTATTTAAAATGGAAATCCTGCGTGTGTACAGTGCAGTTAATAATGTATTAAAACTTTAAGTCAGTCTCTGCATGCGCTGGCTGTATTTTAGGATTAAGTGAACATATTTGCTCTTTCCTAGATGTAAACCCAGATAAAATAGTTTAAACCCATTATGTTAGCTACATGACTTTAATTTTGCACTCAGCAAGTGGGTGGTATATTTTTCCGAGTTGAGTCACATCTATTAAATAAATAGGGTTTGGGTAAGCTCTGTTGATTCTGGGGGCTTTCGGTCGGACGGTACGTTCGGAAGAATATCGGGCAGGTTTCAGCTAGAGTCTGTTGTGAATCGAGTTCAGGGATGAGGGTGGGCAAGATGGCACTTCTGGATGCCCCTTGACTGATGCCCTAATGGAATCTAAAGGACAGTCTTGACAAGGTTCACTGTGGAAGTTCACAGAACCTGTGAGATCATGGAGTACTCTGCCAGCTGAATTCCTGACCTCCTCCATCACTCCTGAGCCTTTGTGACCCTCTCCCCTATCGATCAGTCAATCAGCCCTACTTATTATGGTACTCGTTAAGCGGTTACTATATGCCGAGCTCTGTTCTGAAAGCTGGGGCAGATACAAGTTAATCAGGTTGGACACGGTCCCTGTCCCACATGGGGCTCACACTCAACCCCATTTTACAGATGAGGTAACTGAGGTCCAGAGAAGTGAAGTGACTTGCCCAAGGTCACACAGCAGACACGTGGCAGAGCCGGGATTAGAATCCAGGTCCTTCTGACTCCCAGGACCGGTGCTGTAGCCACTAAGCCATGCTGAGCACTGTGCTTGATGCTTGGGAGAGTTCAATATAACAAGGGGGTAGTAATAATAATTGTGGTATTTGTTAAGCATTTACTATGTGCCAGGCACTGTACTAAGCGCTGGGATGGAAACAAACAAATTTGGTCAGGCCCAATCCCTGTCCCATGTGGAGTCCACCATCTCGATCCCCATTTTACAGATGAGGGAACTGCAGCACAGAGAAGTGGAATGACTTGTCCAAGGTCACACAGCAGACAAATGGAGGAGACAGGATTAGAACCCATTAGAACTTCTGACTCCCCGGCCCGTGCTCTACCCACTACACCGTGCTGCCAGACCAGGCATGTTTCCTGCCCATGACCAATTTACGGTCTAAAGTGGGAAACAGACATGAATCAGTCATCAGTGGTATTTATTGAGCACTTACTATGTGCAGAGCACTGTACTAAGTGCTTGCGAGAATACGATGCTATAGAATTAGCAGACACATTCCCTGCCCAAAACAAGCTTACATTCATATAAATAAATAAATTATGGATCTGTATGTAAGTGCAGTGGGGCTGAGGGAGGGGTGAAAATAGGGAGAAAATCCAAGTTCAAGGGAGACACAAAAGGGAGTGGAGGAAGAGGAAATGATGGCCCAGATCCCTGCTGCTTCTGGGCTCTGGGACACGGTGGCAGGAGTAGAGACTGTAAGCTCAGTGTAAGCAGGGTATGGGTCTGTTTATTGTTGTATTGTACTCTCCCAAGTGCTTAGTACAGTGCTGTGCACACAGTAAGTGCTCAATAAATATCATTGAATCAGGTGGAGGGAGGGAGGCTGGGCATTGGAAAATACTGGACAAGAGGGCATCTGGTGTTACATCAATACCAACTTAGGGCAGACCAGCTGAAAAATAAAAAAAATCCATATAAAACCAAATAATGTCCATTTTAAAAATGTCAGTCTGCCTGGTTGGCAGGATGGTTCTCTCTTTCTGTTTGGGTATCTATCTTTAAATGATAGGTTTTACATTATTTATTTGATGTCCTAGTATTAGGACAGTATTGATGTCCTACTCTCTACTGAAAGTTTGTTTTGGGCAGGTGCTTTACTTCTCTGGGCCTTAGTTCCCTGATCTGTAAAATGGAGATTAAGACTGTGAGCCTTATGTGGAACATGTACTGTGTCCAACCTGATTAGCTTGTAACCACCCCAAATAAAGAGACAGAGAGAAAGAGAGAGAGAGAAAGAGACAGAGAGAGCAGAAAGGAAAGGAAAGGAAAGGAGAGTGAAAAAAAAGACAAAACATTCATAGAGAGGCCAGAGTAAATTAATCAATCAGTGGTATATACCTAGCACTTATTGTACGTAGAGTGCTGTGCTAAGCAATTTGGAGAGTACAATACAACAGAGTTGGTAGATGTTCCCTGCCCACAATGAGCTTATAGCCTAGAAAAGGAGGCAGACCTTGATAAATCGATTTTATTTATTGAGCGATTACTAAGTGCAGAACACTGTACTAAGCACTTGGGAGAGTACATTACAACAGAATTAGCAGACCCGTTCCCTGTTCATAACAAGGTTGGCCTCAGAGGAATGACGTGTTTGGACTGGGTTAATACTAATAATAACTCCAGTATTTGTTAAGGACTTACTATGTGCCAGACACTGTACTAAATGCTGGGGTGGTTATGAGCAAATTGGGCCGGACACAGTCCCTGTCCCACATTGGGGTTCACAGTCTTAATCCCCATTTTACAGATGAGGTAACCAAGGCCCAGAGAAGTCAAGCATCACATAGTGGACAAGTGCCAGAGCCAGTGTTAGAACCCAGGTCCTTCTCACTCCCAGGCTGGTACTTTATCCTCTAGACCACATAGAACAGTGAAGTTGGATAGGAAGGGGCAAGGTCATTGAATTCCATGAATGCTGATCACTTAGCCTAACAAGATGCTCACTTTCACGAAAGTCAGCTCACCTATTATGGTATCCTTTTATTACGATTGCTGCTCATTAGGAAAAAAAACAGGTACATGCAATCATAGCAAGAGTAGGGAGGACGGATAAAGGCGTCCAGAAGCAGCAGGGATCTGGGCCATCATTTCCTCTTCCCCCACTCCCTTTTGCGTCACCCTTGAGTAGGCCAATTCTACATCATTGAAGCAGTTGGGTAATGAGTCAATTGTTTTTAATGAATGCTTATTGGGTGCAGAGCCCTATACTAAGCACATGGGAGAGTACAGGGCAGTTGAAGTTGATATACATGAACCTTTCCCACAAGGAGTTTACAGTCTAGAGAGGGAGACATCCAATAAAATAAATTATAGATGGGGGAAAAGAGTATAAAGATATTGACATACATAAATGCTATGGAGATGGGGTGAGTATCAAAGAGCTTAAAGGGTAAACAGCCAAGGGAATGGTTCATGCCAAGGGGAGGCAAGGTAGGAAAAATGAGGGTTTAGTCGTGGAAGACCTTTGGGAGGAGATGTGCTTTTAGAAGGGTTTTGAAGATGGGGAGAGCAAGGGTCCTTCGAATATGAAGGAGGAGGGAGTTCCAGGGTAGAGGGGTGATATGGGCAAAGGGTCGATGGCAGATAGACAAGATTGAAGTACAGTGAGTAGGTTGGCATTAAAGGAGCAGAGTGGGCGGGCTTGGTCGCAGTAGGCGATCAGCAGGAAAAGTAGGAGAGAGAGAGCTGCTTGAAAGCCTTGAATCTGACGGTAAGGAGTTTCTGTTGGTTTCAGAAATGGATGTCTCACGATTGGAGGTTCTGGAGGATTGGGAAGCCATGGACTGAACGGTTTTTCAGAAAAATGATCCAAGCAGCGGAATGAAATATGGACCGGAGAGGCCCCTTCCTACCTCTCCTCCCTTCTCTCTTTCTACCGCCCACCCCGCACGCTCCGCTCCTCCGCCGCCCACCTCCTCACCGTCCCTCGGTCTCGCCCATCCCGCCGTCGACCCCTGGGTCACGTCCTCCCGCGGTCCTGGAACGCCCTCCCTCCTCACCTCCGCCAAACTGATTCTCTTTCCCTCTTCAAAACCCTACTTAAAAATCACCTCCTCCAAGAGGCGTTCCCAGACTGAGCTCCTCTTCCCCCTCTACTCCCTCTGCCATCCCCCCTTTACCTCTCCGCAGCTAAAGCCTCATTTTCCCCTTTTCCCTCTGCTCCTCCACCTCTCCCTTCCCATCCCCACAGCACTGTACTCGTCCGCTCAACTGTATATATTTTCGTTACCCTATTTATTTTGTTAATGAATTGTACATCGCCTTGATTCTATTTAGTTGCCATTGTTTTTACGAGATGTTCTTCCCCTTGACGCTGTTTAGTGCCATTGTTCTCGTCTGTCCGTCTCCCCCGATTAGACTGTAAGCCCGTCAAACGGCAGGGACCGTCTCTATCTGTTGCCGACTTGTTCATCCCAAGCGCTTAGTACAGTGCTCTGCACATAATAAGCGCTCAATAAATACTATTGAATGAATGAATGAAAGGAAGAGACAGGAGGCAGGGAAGCCAATGAGGAGGTTGACTCAGTAGTCAAGATGGGAAATGATAGTCAATCAACTATTTATTGAGTGCTTACTGTGCACGGAGCACCGTACTAAGCGACTGGGAGAGTACGATATAACAGAGATGGTAAGTGCTTGAATCAGCATGGCTGATCAACAAGGCATCTTGGATCTTCTCTCACTCGCTTCTGCATCACCCTTACACTTAGCTATGCGCCCTTTATTCATGCCACTCTCAACCCCACAGCTCTTATGTCCAAATTCGTAGTTTATTTGTATTGTGGTCTTTCTCCCCTTCTAGACTGTAAGCTCCTTGCGGGCAAGGGAAAGTGTCTACCAACTCTGTTATACTGGAGTCAGAAGGACTCCACTGTGAAGGTAGAACTTGCTGGATTTCATTAGATTGAATGTGTAAGTTGAATGAGAATCTACGGGGAAGATGATGGTATTGTCTCCAGTGACGGGGAGGACAGCGATTACGTGGGAAGATGAGGAATTCTGTTTTGGACTTATCAGGTATAAGTTGTCAGCTGGACATCCTGGTAGAGATGTTCCAAAGGCAGGAGGAAAAGCGAAACTGTGGGGAAGTAGAGGGGTTTGGACTGGAGAGGTAGGTTTGGGAATCATCTGTGGAGGGATTAATCAATCGAGTGCTTACTGAGCGCACAGCACCATACTAAGCACTTGGGAGAGTGCAATATGACAGGGTTGATAACCCTAACCCTTTATGCTCCTTGGAGGATTTACACATGTCTCTATGTTGGTTCCTCCTACCTCTAATTGATTTAAGTGTCCGTGTCCCCTGCTCTGTTTCAAGTTCTACTGTGTGCAGAGCATTTCTTTCAACCTTTGGGAAAGTACCAACAGTGTGGCCTAATGGGTTAGAGATCATTTCTACTAATTATATGTAATATTAATAACTGTGGACTTTGTTAAGAGCTTACTTTGTGCCAAGCACTGTATTAAGCACTGGGATAGATAAAAACCCACCAGTTCCCACATGGGGTTTAGAGTCTAAGTAGGAGGGAAAACAAGTAGCGAATCCCCATTTTTGCAGATGAGGGAACTGAAGCCCAGAGAAGTGAAATGACTTGCCCAAGGTCACACAGCAGGTGCATGGCAGAGCTGGGATTAGAACCCAGGACCTCTGACTCCCAGGCCCGGGCTCCTCCCACTGGGTTGTGCTGATTTGTAGCTGAATTCTGACATTCCACCAAACCATCAAGATGAGTTATGACCTACTGAATGAAAACCACTAGGCCCAGCTGCTTGCTTCCTCCCAAGCGTTGTATTCTCCCAAGCTTGTACTCTCCCAAGAGAAGTAGTGTGGCTTAGTGGATAGAGCTCAGGCCTGGGAGCCAGAAGGAAGGGTCTGCCACATGTCTGCTGTGTGACCTTGAGCAAGTCACTAAACTTCCCTGGACCTCAGTTACCTCCTCTGTAAAAATGGGGATTAAGTGTGAGTCCCATGTGGGACAGGGACTGCGTCCAACCTGACTGACTTGTGTCTATGTCAGTGCTTAAAACAGTGCTTGGCACATAGTAAGTGCTTAACAAGTACTATAATTATTATCAATTGTGTAAACATTGAATTCAGGGCTCTGTCCACAGTGGCTGATCAATAAATGATGCTGATTGATTCATTAATTGGTCAATCTATCAGTCAATTGTATTTATTGAGTGCTTTCTGGGAGCGGAGCACTGTACTAAATGATAATATAGATGGCCTATGATTCTAGATACCCTATTACTGGAGTGGCCTTTGAGAAGACGTGACCATGGGAGGAGAAAATGAGTCAGAAAATGCCTCCTGAAGGAGGTGGGCATTCAGGAGGGCTTTATAACTGGAGAGAGAGCTGGGGTTTGGAAGTATGACCTCAAATTTAATTGTGTGAAAATGCCCATAGGACTCACTTCCGATAAATTTTGTAAATTCATATTTCTGCCCTCTTCAGTGTTTTGTTGAGAACCCAGGTCTTTTTCATAGTAAAACCTCATAAAAAGCAGCTTGTGCTAAAACAAATAGGAGGAAGTATCTGCTTATTTATTATGAAGAAATGAAGATTAAAGGGGATTATAAAAGATAGCCCCGAGGATTAAGATTCCTGGTTTTCATTCTTCAAATGCAATGCTATGTGACCAGAGATAAAGTGCTTAACCTGTCTGTAATGAACCTATCACCTTCCTTATTTGCATAAAAGCATGAGGTGGAGTCTTGAATTACGTTTCAGAAATTATTTTGGGACTCTTGGGTGAATTGTGTTAAAGGAGAATATTATTACCAATGAGATGGCCAATGTTTTGATGATCTGGTGAGTTCAGAATTGGCAAACCCTCCCTCTTGATTTTCACATTTTAATTTTAGCACCGAGCTTTGAGTTTTTCAGTTCATTGTGTTTGCCAAAGGGACTGTGAATTCTCAGGCAGGACCATAGGGCAGATTTAAATGGAAAAAATGTTTGTCAAAGGGATGACAATTTTGAGCTCATAACAAAGTCATATCGATTTTTTTTCCCCTTCCCACTTGCTTTCGATCACACAGTCGCATAGTCAGTAAATAGAAACATTCCCTCCACCAGTGTGAAATACTGGCCAAGATACCCCAAAACCCTTGTTCGTGTTTTCCAGTGCCAGAGAATGTGCCAGGAATGGTTCAGAGAAGGGATGGAAATTTCAGACTCATCTCTTCTCTTGGCAATAACAATTTAAATGTATTCATTCTTTGTCTTAATATTCTACCAGACTGTATTTCTACTCATTAAGTGTGTGTGCCCATTTCCCGCCCCCCCCGCCCATGAATTGATGGAGATATGTTGTAGTAAATTAAAACAGAAAAGCACACATCCGGAATGATTTATTGTTAATGTGAAATTCTATTCCAACTTGAAAGTAGAGGAACAGAAATCCCAAGCTATTTCCAAATTCCTATTATGAAGCAGACAATCACATGCCCCAAACCCAAACATCTTGTACTTTATTAATCGTACACTGACAGATCCCCTTGGTTGCATTTGTATTTTCGAATAAATACAAACATATGTCACCCCTTTTTTTTCATTGATTTTTGAACTTCCAAGGGAAGGAAGCGCTGATAAATGATAATAAATGGTGTCGCCCGAAACAAATAGCATAAAACACATTAAGAAGGCATTCGGTAGCTGAGTTTGGTTTTGATTTGTGGGCGTCAGTTAAAATTACGTCAAAAGGATGTCTTTCAGTATCAATAAAAATGTGTTTAGAAATTCTCCCGCAAAACTCTCTTCTAGCTCACAAGCGACTTTAAAAGTCAATACAATTTTATAGAATAAGCAAATGTACTGAAAGGCATTGTAGAAAAGAATCTGGATGCTGGACTATATGAAAATGTCAGAATTAATAAATAACGATAGATGATAAATATTTTAGTGACCGAATTATACAATCTATTTATGAAGAAACAGAGAAAGAGATTAAGAGGGGTAGTCTTGGAAGAAAAGATTGATTTTTTTTTTTTGGATGAGCTAAAATAACATTTTATAAGCAGAAAATTAATGGAGTTAAGTCCTGTAACTTTCAGAGTCCAGTTTAGCTAAATTTCACTGCCGGTTTTAAAAGTGAAGACGATGTAAAAACCATGTTTCTGCTATAGTAACTCTTCCAGTCCTTATATTGGCCAAGCAGGTAACAATGCATTTGACAAGGATAATGCACATAATCCTTTCATCGAGGTGCCCGTGAATGTAATTGCTGCTTAATATAAAATCCGTGCTGTCGTGCGGTTGGTTCGGTCAGTATAATCACCAGAAGGGACAGAGCTTTTGAAGTGTTTGGAGGATGAGAGGGCAATGTATCGGAGAGGATGCAGTGAAGACAAAGTGAGTCAAGAAAAATAAACTTAGCTAAAGACTTGCAGAGGTGAGAGCCAGGACTTCGGAGCAATACATTTTATTGTAATCATAGTAATAATAATAAGATTATGGTGCTTGTTAAGCTCTTGCTATATATACCAAGTGCTGTTCTAAGTGCTGAACTAGATAAAAGATAATCAGGTTGGACACAGACGCTGTCCCACATGCGGCTCGCGATCTTAATTCCCATTTTACAGATGAAGTAACAGAGACAAAGAGAAGTGAAGTGACTTGCCCAACGTCACACAGCAGACATGAGGCAGAGCTGGGGTCAGAACCCAGGTCCGTCTGACTCCCAGACCCGTGCTCTGTCCACTAAGCCATGCTAATAATGCTTGTCTTAATTTCAAAGTTAAAACTTTTAACTCTCCTGGAGCAGCATGGTCTAGTGGAAAGAGCATGGAGTCAGAGAACCTGGATTCTAAACCCAGCTCTGCCACTTGCCTGCTGTGTGACTTTGGGCAAGTCACTTCACTTCTCTGTGTCTCCATTTCCTTATTTCTAAAAGAGAAATAGGCCTGCTCTTCCACTTACGTAGATTGTGAGCTCCATGAGGGACAGAGACTTTGTTCAACCTGATTATCTTCTATTTATCCCAGCATTTAGAACAGTGCTTGGCACATAGCGTATAACAAATACCACTACCATTTTTATTAGAGATTGTGTCTAACCAGATTAACTTGTATTTCCTTTTTAAGAACAGTGTTTGATTCACAGTAAGCACTTAAATACTATAATAATAATAATAATATGTTCCTTTGAAGTGTCACATTCATGTGGTCATTTTACTTACTCTCTAGTGGCCCATAATTAGAAGAATAATCTTGAGGGAGTGACAAGGAAGATTCAGCCATGGGTCCCTACCCTCAAGGAATTAATAAACACAAATAATAATAATAATAATGATGGTATTTGTTAAGCACTTACTATGTGCAAAGCACTATTCTAAGCGCTGGGGGGGATACAAGGTGATTAGGTTGTCCCACATGGGGCTCACAGTCTTAGTCCCCATTTTATAGATGAGGTAACTAAGGCACAGAGAAATGAAGTGACTAGCCCAAATTCACACAGCTGACAAGTGGTAGAGCTGGGATTAGAACCCATGACCTCTGACTCCCAAGCCCGGGCTCTTTCCACCGAGCCACGCTGCTTCTTCTAATAATGCTGGTATTTGTTAAGTGCTTACTATGTGCCAAGCACTGTTCTAAGCACTGGGGGAGATACCACGTAAGCAGGTTGTCCCACGTGGGGCTCATAGTCTTAATCCCCATTTTACAGATGAGGAAACTGAGGCACAGAGAAGTTAAGTGACTTGCCCAAAGTAACACAGCTGACAAGAGGCCAAGCTGGGATTAGGACCCGTGACCTCTGACTCCCAAGCCCGGGCTTTTTCCACTGAGCCATGCTGCTTCTCTAAGCAATAGACACCATCTAAGTAGATATAAAGTGCAAGCGGGAAGGGGCATAAAAGATACAATGCAATGTTGGCTGCATTGGATTGCCTCAAGGACTATGAGAAATCTAGTCAACTTTGTCTTTTCCTAGGATAAGCTCAAGAAGTTGGAGACCAGGATTTATTGCTTTCACTTGGCCAAGCTTGGATGGTAATTTAGACCATCTGACTCTCTCTGAAATGACTGTAATTGGGTCAGAATCCTCTCAGGTCTGAAGTTCTTACAACCAGTTTGGGGGCTCCTCTTGTAGTCTCAGGAGGTGGCGAATTTGAAGGGGAGGAGTTGGGGGCAAGAGGAAGGATGGGATCCAGGGGTTGGTGCAGGAGAATTGAAAGTAAGGTACAGAGATCCCGGGAGGGATGAATAACGTGAGGTGGCATGTAGGAGTGAGTAGATAGACAAAGAGGGAGAGAGGGAGTCAATCGTACTTCAGACGATCAGATTTACTGACCGCTTACTGTGTGCAGAGCACTGTACTAAGCACTTAATTGACACATTTCCAATTGCTTCCAATTGACACGTTTCCGGATCACCTAGAGGAAAAATGTAAAACCAAACTGTAAAAGTACAAAGTGATATTACCTCCAAATAGTATTTTTAATTATGGAAAATAAGAGATTTCATTTTCACATGGCTTGAAAATCATCCAGCAGCTCACTTCCTTTCTCTTATCCACTCTCTTCTCCCACCACACCCCAGCTCACGCTCTTGGTTTCTCTCAAGGTCACATAAACTGTAAGCTCATTCCTCTAGAATGTAAGTTCACTGTGCACAGGGAATGGGTCTGTTTTATTGTTATATCATACTCTCCTAAGCGCTTAGTACAGTGCTCTGCACAAAGTAATTTTTCAATAAATACGGTTGAGTGAATGAGTGAATGAATGAATGAATGAATGAATGAATGAATGAATGAATGAATGAATGAGCTTCACTACGCCTAGTTGTCATCTCTCCTGTCTGTGACGCCTGGCTCACACTTTTCCTTCTGCTTGTAATTCCTCAGCCTTCATACCTGCCAGACCACAGCTTTCTTCTAACCCCTCCTCTAGACTGTAAACCTACTGTGGGCATGGAATATATCTGTTATATTGTTATATTGTACTCTCCCAAGCGCTTAGTACAGTGCTCTGAACACAGTAAGAGCTCAATAAATACAATTCACTTTCCTGAAATTTCTCCAGGAGATCTTCTTGGATTCATTTTTCTTCTCCCCAGGTCAAGCCCTTCTGCACCTGCACTCTCACTTCTCTTAGCACTTCTGAACATTTGCCTCCATAACAATAATAATAATAACAGTAATATAGTGGTAGTAATTGTGATATTTCTTAAGAGCTTACTGTGTGCCAAGTCCTGGGGTAGATACAAGCTAAACAAGTCCCACATGGGGCTCCCAGTCTAGGTAGGAGAGAGAACAGGTATTGAATCCCCATTGTACAAGTGAGGGACCTGAGACAGAGAAGCTGTGAGATGTCCAACTTCACATGGCTGATATGTGGTGGAGTCAGAATTAGAACCCAGGTCCTCTGGCTTTCAAGCCCATGCCCTTTCCACTAGGCTATGCTGCTTCTTCATATGACGGCGTGGCTCAGTGGAAAGAACACAGGCTTGAGAGGTCATGTGCTCTAATCCCGGCTCTGCCGCTTGTCAGCTGTGTGACTTTGGGGAAGTCACTTAACTTCTCTGTGCCTCAGTTACCTCATTTGTAAAATGGGGATTAAGACTGGGAGTCCCACAAGGGAGAACCTGATCACCTTGGATCCCTCCAGCGCTTAGAGCAGTTCTTTGCACATAGTAAGCACTCAACAAATGCCATCATTATTATTTATTATTATATGATCCATATTCTATTTAAGTCTTTGTCCATTCCATATCCATCTTTCCTTTAACTCCTTCCTCCTACCTATATTTTTGTGTGCCTGCTTCCCCAGCTAGATAGAACGCCCTTGAGGGAAGGGATCCGGTGGCTTAGTGGATAGGAGCTCGGGCTTGGAAGTCAGAAGAAACTGGGTTCTAATCCCAGCTCCACCATATTGGCGCAGTGGAAAGAGCACGGGCTTTGGAGTCAGGGCTTATGAGTTCGAATCCCAGCTCTTCCACTTGTCAGCTGTGTGACTATGGGCAAGTCACTTAACTTCTCTGTGCCTCAGTTCCCTCATCTGTAAAATGGGGATTAAGACTGTGAGCCCCACATGGGACAACCTGATTCCCCTGTGTCTACCCCAGCGCTTAGAACAGTGCTCTGCACATAGTAAGCGCTTAACAAATACCACCATTATTATTATTATTATTATATTTCTGCTGTGTGAGCTTGGATGAGGTACTTTACTTCTCTGGGCCTCAGTTACCTCATCTGTAAAATGGGGGTAAGTCCCAAGTGGGTCAGAGACTGTGTCCAACCTGATTAACTCGCATCTACCCCAGTGTTAAGAGCAGTATTTAGCACATAGTAAGAGCTTAACAACTACCATGATTATTATCATGCATTTTAACTGTATTATTCTTCCACGACTGCTGGATTCTGTGCTCATCTCTCTGGACTGTAAGCTAGATGTAGGCAGGAAATGCATCTACCAAATCTGTTATATTGTACTCTGTGAGACCTTGGTTAAATCACTTTGCCTCTCTGCATCACCAGTCATGAAAAAAGAACACTGCTTCCTCATGTTCACAAACGAGGGACTGTGGGTTTGAAGCCCTTTGAGAATCTAAGAAGAAAAATGTGATATTAGTCCCAAACAGGATTCTTAATAATGGAAAGTAATGGACTTCATTTTCATAAGCTGCAGAACTGAGCAGAACTGAGGGTTAAAAGACTAGAAGCCTTTGTCACTGGGCAGCGGAAAAAATATTTATGGAAAAAGGAATAGGTTGTGAAACTGTAGCAATCCCTTCGACCAAATATCGAATACAGTCCTCTAGACTGCTATATGTCTGCAATATTGTTATATTGTAATCTCCCAAGAGCTTTATGTCTGCTATATTGTTATACTGTATTCTCCCAAACACTGAGCACAATGCTCTGCATTCAGTAACAGCTCAGTGAAGTAGGCTGACAGGGACATGATTTTGCTCTCATTCATGAATGTTTACGTGCCCGAGACAAGCACAGGGTGTGGGAAAGACTTAAATTCCTCGCTCCTGGCCATTCATTCCTTCAGGTTCTCAGGCCCAAAATTTTTATGACTGGATTGAGCCTTGATCATCACTGACAAAAGGAAAAGTCCATCCATCCATCCATCCATCCTCCCATCTGTCCAACTACCCAAACCAGACAGTCAGGTTTTCAGCCTGTCTGTCCCTTTGCTGGTCCTGACTGGACACTGTTGGCCTTTATGTTGTGGATTTTTATTTTCCTCATTCTGACCTGATGCCGGGTCCCTCAGGGGCTCTGATATCCAGAATGAGGTCAGAGGGGCCCTCTGGAGACACGCTCAGAAACACTATTGATTCTGAGAATTTTTGCCAAGAGCCTTTCTGTATGTGATTGAAGACACCGCCCGCCCCGGCTTCTGGCCCCTGCTCATGTTGAGTGGTCTGGCGGATGAACGTTGGAATTAGTTAGTGCCATCGGCGGCTACCACTCCTCTGCCAAAACATGGCAGTCACCCTCCAGGAGCCCTGAATTCAGCCAGAGCTGTGGGAGAAGTTTGAGTCCTGGCTGGGTGTTTCCCTCTAGACTGTCAGCTCCTTGAGGACAGAGAACAGGACTATCAACTCGTCTGTGTTGTTCTCTCCCAAGTGCTTAGTTGAGTGCTCCGTAAATGTCCAATAAATACCACTGATTGATTCATCGATTGATTGATTGAGTTCTTTGCAAGATGTCTGCTAATTCTGGTATATGCTCTCAAACACTTAGTCCAGTGGTGGTTGTGGGCAGTGAGTGTGTCTGTTTATTGTTATATTGTACTCTCCCCAAGGCCTAGTTCAGTGCTCCGCACACAATAAGTGCTTGATAAATAGAGCGAATGAATGAATAAATGAAGTAAGCGCTCAATAAATACCCTTGTTTGATTACTTGTTGGATCCAGCAGGCTGTCCTTAGTCTGGTTGAGGGCATTGTTATTTGCACGTGAGGGTTGGTACGTGTGTCTGTTGGTTCTGCCTGGGCATGTCTCTCTATCTGTCTCTGACTCTATCTCTTTATCTCTCTCCTCACTCCCAGGGGACTGTTGCCTCTACCTTCAATCCTCTCCCCTGTAACTCAACCCCACTCTCTTTTGAACTCCAGATAATACAATTACTTGAACACACTCCAACTTGGATTTTTCCATTGTATTTGTGAAGCACTTTCTAAGTGTTGAGAACTCCGGATGGGGTGGTTAGATTTAATTCGGTTGGACACAATCCTTGTCATTCATTCATTCATTCAATAGTATTTATTGAGCGCTTACTATGTGCAGAGCACTGTACTAAGCGCTTGGGATGAACAAGTCGGCAACAGATAGAGACAGTCCCTGCCGTTTGACGGGCTTACAGTCTAATCGGGGGAGACGGACAGACAAGAACAATGGCACTAAACAGCGTCAAGGGGAAGAACATCTCGTAAAAACCGATGGCAACTAAATAGAATCAAGGCGATGTACAATTCATTAACAAAATAAATAGGGTAACGAAGATATATACAGTTGAGCGGACGGGTACAGTGCTGTGGGGATGGGAAGGGAGAGGTGGAGGAGCAGAGGGAAAAGGGGAAAATGAGGCTTTAGCTGCGGAGAGGTAAAGGGGGGATGGCAGAGGGAGTAGAGGGGGAAGAGGAGCTCAGTCTGGGAAGGCCTCTTGGAGGAGGTGATTTTTAAGTAAGGTTTTGAAGAGGGAAAGAGAATCAGTTTGGCGGAGGTGAGGAGGGAGGGCGTTCCAGGACCGCGGGAGGACGTGACCCAGGGGTCGACGGCGGGATAGGCGAGACCGAGGGACGGCGAGGAGGTGGGCGGCAGAGGAGCGGAGCGTGCGGGGTGGGCGGTAGAAAGAGAGAAGGGAGGAGAGGTAGGAAGGGGCAAGGTGATGGAGAGCCTCGAAGCCTAGAGTGAGGAGTTTTTGTTTGGAGCGGAGGTCGATAGGCAACCACTGGAGTTGTTTAAGAAGGGGAGTGACATGCCCAGATCGTTTCTGCAGGAAGATGAGCCGGGCAGCGGAGTGAAGAATAGACCGGAGCGGGGCGAGAGAGGAGGAAGGGAGGTCAGAGAGAAGGCTGACACAGTAGTCTAGCCGGGAGGCTCACAGTCTAAGTTGGAGGGAGGAGGATTTAACCCCCGTTTTAGAGATGAGGTAACTGAGTCACGAAGAAGTTAAGCGACTTGTCCGAGGACACACAGCAGGCAGTTGGCAGAGCCGGAATTAGAACCCAGGACCCTTGACTCCCAGTTCCGGCCTCTATCCATCAGGCCACGTTACTACTCTGTATTAGGGCTCCGAATGGAGGGGAAAGAGGAAGGATTGAGAAGCAGTGGAAATGAGTATGCAACATTTGTTTCTGGACTCATCAAAAAGCTAGTAAGTAATATAGTTGCTTATTTCTATTCATTATTCATTCAATAGTATTTATTGAGCGCTTACTATGTGCAGAGCACTGTACTAAGCGCTTGGGATGAACAAGTCGGCAACAGATAGAGACGGTCCCTGCCGTTTGACGGGTTTACAGTCTAATCGGGGGAGACGGACAGACGAGAACAATGGCAATAAACAGCGTCAAGGGGTAGAACATCTCATAAAAACAATGGCAACTAAATAGAATCAAGGCGATGTACAATTCATTAACAAAATAAATAGGGTAACGAAAATATATACAGTTGAGCGGACGAGTACAGTGCTGTGGGGATGGGAAGGGAGAGGTGGAGGAGCAGAGGGAAAAGGGGAAAATGAGGCTTTAGCTGCGGAGAGGTAAAGGGGGGATGGCAGAGGGAGTAGAGGGGGAAGAGGAGCTCAGTCTGGGAACGCCTCTTGGAGGAGGTGATTTTTAAGTAGGGTTTTGAAGAAGGAAAGAGAATCAGTTTGGCGGAGGTGAGGAGGGAGGGCGTTCCAGGACCGCGGGAGGACGTGACCCAGGGGTCGACGGCGGGATGGGCGAGACCGAGGGACGGTGAGGAGGTGGGCGGCGGAGGAGCGGAGCGTGCGGGGTGGGCGGTAGAAAGAGAGAAGGGAGGAGAGGTAGGAAGGGGCAAGGTGATGGAGAGCCTTGAAGCCTAGAGTGAGGAGTTTTTGTTTGGAGCGGAGGTCGATAGGCAACCACTGGAGTTGTTTAAGAAGGGGAGTGACATGCCCAGATCGTTTCTGCAGGAAGATGAGCCGGGCAGCGGAGTGAAGAATAGACCGGAGCGGGGCGAGAGAGGAGGAAGGGAGGTCAGAGAGAACCTCTGACCATTAGTAACAAGTTGCCCTTAAGAATAATGAAGTATCTAACTCAAAATGGCTTCCAAAGAACATGGACACCACCAGGCTGCTCTAGCTGAATATTTTAATTCATTATTCTGACAACTTGTTCTCTGCTAATCTTCTGGGATCAGTAAAGCTGTAAAACTAAACCTGCCAAAGGAAACCAAATCAACTCCAAGCCTTCCAAACAAGACCCCTTGTGAAGATTCAAGAGTGCAATTTTTAAAAGCCCCTATGTCCTTGAGATTAAAAAAAAAAACAACTTTGTACTGTTAAACTTACAGAAAGAGAAGCAGGAGAAAGTGAGGTGGGTGGGAAGAGAAAGAGGGAGAGAGAAAAGAGCGAGAGAGAGAGAGCCTCAAGTAAAATGTTCAGGTGCCAATCTCTGCTGAATGAAATGTGGAGGCCATTAGAGGGAGTGCTTTAGCTGAGCTTAGTTTTTGTGAGGGTGCATGGGGAAAAAGAATATGAATGTGCATATTCAGACACTTCTGGACATGAAACAAGTTATTACTGCAGCAGGGGAAGAATGAGAGTTTTCAGAATTGTCCTGAGAAGAATCTCTGGCAAAGAAATCTGCAGGGAAGAGAGTCAATTCACCTATCTACAAGAGGGTGACAAGCACCGGTGAGAGTCGTTCAGGGTTAGGAAAGGGTGTGCTCGTGCTTGCTTGCTTGCTTGCGTGTGTGTGTGTGTGTGTGTGTGTGTGTGTGTGTGTGTGCTTGCCACAATTCCGTAAAGAACTTTGACTGGATCGTGCTGATTTGAGCTTCCTCGGACCAGAAATTTCCAGAACCCAAGTCCTAGCCCATTGTATCTTTGGAGCTGTTCTGTGCATATCCACCTCACTGTGATAACAATAATCATAGTACTTGTTAAGCATTTACGGTTTGCTAAGTACTAAGCATAGGCATCAATGCAAGATAAATCAATCAGAACAGTCCCTGTCTAGCAAAGGGCTCAAAGGGAAGGAAAACAGGTATTCAATCCCCATTATACAGATGTGGAAACAAAGGCACAAAAAATGAGGTTTTTTCTTGTTTGTTTTTTGTTTTGTTTTTAATGGCATCTGTTAAGTGCTTACTCTGTGCCAGGCACAGTACTAATGCCAGAGTAATAATAATAATAATGGTATTTGTTAAGTACTATGTGCCCGGCACTGTACTAAGCGCTGGGGTAGATGCAAGCAAATCATGTTGGCCACAGTCCCTTTCCCATGTGAGGCTCACAGTCTCAATCCCCATTTTACATATAAGGTAACTGAGGCACAGAGAAGTGAAGTGATTTACCCAAGGTCACAAAGCATACAAGGGGCAGAGCCAGGAATAGAACCCATAATCTTCTGACTCCCAGGCCCCTGCTCTATTCACTAGGCCATGTAGAAACAAGATAACGGTGTTGGACACAGTCCCTCTCCCACATGAGGCTCACATATCTTAATCCCCATTTTACAGCTGAGGAAACTGAGGCACAAAGAAATTGAGTAACTTTGCCCAAGTTCACAAAGTAGATAAGTGACAGAGCAAGGATTAGAACCCTGGTCTCCTGATTCCCAGGACTGTATGGTTTTCACTGGGCAATACTGTTTCCCTCCCTGTTTCATTCAAAAGTGTCATCATCATCGACATTTCCCAGGCTTTATATAGTTAGGGCAACAGTCATAGAAACAGAACTAAATGACAGAGACTGCGACGGTTTCTTCAAAGGAAAGCATCAATCAATTTACCCTCGAGATAAATACCTTTGGAACTGGGGACTCCCCAAAGAGGGAAACACCAAGTTGTCCCCAAAATAATAATAATGATAATGATGATGGTATTTGTTAAGTGCTTACTATGTGACAAGAACTGTTCTAAGCGCTGGGGTAGATTCAAGGTAATCAAGTTGTCCCACACGGGGCTCACAGTCTTAATCCCCAATTTACAGATGAGGTAACTGAGGCACAGAGAAGTTTTATGACTTGCTCAAAGTCACACAGCTGACAAGTGGTGGAGCCGGGATTAGAACCCACAACCTCTGACTCCCAAGCCTGTGCTCTTTCCACTAAACCATGCTGTTTCTCTCTGGGGAAAGTGGTGTCAATCAGTCAGTCAATCATATTTATTGAACACTTATTGTGTGCAGAGCACTGTACTAAACAATTGGGAGAGTACAATATAACATTATAGCTGACACATTCCCTGCCCACAGCGAGCTTACGGTCTGGTAGGGTGAAACTAAGCATTGTTGAGCGGGAAAATGTGGACCCAGCATGGAGCTGAGAAGCACCATTAATAATTATTAATAATTATGGCATTTGGACAGCGCTTACTATGTGCCAGGCACTCTCCTAAGTGCTAGGGTTAGATCCAAACTAATCATGTTGGACACAGCCCTTGGTCCCACATGGGGCTCATAGTCTTCCTCATTTTACAGATGAGATAACTGAGGCAGTGTAAAGTGACTTGCCCAAGGTCACAGGGCAAACAAGTGGCAGGACTGGGATTAGAACTCAGGTCCTCTGTTGCCCAGGCATGTGATCTATCCACTAGGCCACTTGTCAAAGAAGACCCAGTGGACACAAGCCTCAACCACTAGAATTCAGACATCAGAGCCAGGATAGAGAGAGGGGTTGGTTTGGCTTTTCCTGGAATCTAGGGTTTTGCAGGGGGGACCTATGGTCTTTTTCCAGAACTAAAAGTTGGCTCCACCAATGGATCTTTAGAAGTACACTGACCTATTTTTTTTAGCGGTATTGGTTAAGTGCTTATTGTGTGCTGGGAACTAAACACTGGGATGGATACATGCTAATCAGGTGGGAAACAGTTCCTGTCCCAAATGGGACTCAGATCCTAATCCCCATTTCCCAGATGAGGAAACTGAAGCACGGAGTAGTGAAGAGATTTGCCCAAGATCATCAGCAGACAAGTGATGAAGCCAGGATTAGAACCCAGTTCCTTCTAACTCCCAGGCCCATGCTCTAGCCACTAGGCCATGCTGCTTATCAAAAGAGCTTTGATGGAATTTATATACATTTGGGGCCTGATGCTTGCAAACTAGAAATTTTCTGGGGGAGCCATCTTGGAGTTCTCAAGGGGACTTTTCTCAGTCCAGGAAAGGATTCGAGGGGTGAATGGGAAAGAGAAAACGTAGCCCTGAAACGATAATCAAAATCTTCACATCCTCTATCATCCTTTGGTTTTTTTTTGTCTTTTCTCAGTGAGATATTAGGAGGAGATATTGGCATACCCTCTTTCACTCACTTCCCCTCTTTCACCTCACTCCTAATCCCAGGGATTAGGTCTTCCAACTCTGTTAGATTCTGCTCTCCCAAGTGCTTAGTATAGGGTTGTGCACACAGTATGCGCTCAATAGGTACCACTGATTAATCTGGATGTGTGTGTGTGTGTGTATGTATGTATATATGTGTGAGCACGAATAAAGGAAGGGAGGGAAAGAAATGATTCATGAGGAGAGAACAAGAACAACAGCAAGAAGAAAATAGACAATTTAAAAATAAATTGATGCCTAGTAACTTTGATTTCCTCTAAATGAGCCAAGAGTAGTGAGAGATTGCACAGAGCCCCACAGCCTGCCTTAGAGTGGGGCTGCAGAAAATCTCCCTGGAGAGCCACTAGAATCTCTTTCTTGGAGAGGAAGGAAGCTGACTTGTGCAGCGAGGAGGTGGCCAGTGATTTTAGAGTCCTCAGTCTCCACAGTGAATGGATTGGAATTGGGAATTGTCCTGAAGCTGGGAATATTAGTAAATCGATCAGTCAATCAGTGGAATCAATTAGTACCGTACTAAGCACTTGGGAGAGTACAATAAAACAGAATTAGCAGTCACGTTCCCTGCCCATAACAAGGTTAGCCTCTAGAGTCTATAGTCTACGTTGGGCAATATCACATCTTCTTCATTGGCTAAATGGGTATACCGACAGCATGGCCTAGTGGATTGAACGAGGGCCTGGGAGTCAGAGGACCTGGGTTCTAATCCTGGCTTTGCAACTTGGCTGCTGTGAGAGCTTGGGCTTCAGTTCTCTCATCTGTTAAATGGGGATCGAGGCTGTGAGCCCCATGTGACATGTAGATTGTGTCCGACCTGATGAGCTTGTATCTACCCCAGTGCTTCAGTTCCTGACACTTAGTAAGTGCTCAACAAATGTTATTAACAACAGTAACAACACAAGTGCTGTAAAAAGTGCTGTAATTAATACAGGGCATTGTTATTTAATATCAGTGTATCTGAGGAATTTTTAAAATGATATTTGTTAGGCGCTTACTCTGTGCCAGGCACTGTACTAAGCACCGAGGTAGAAATAACCAAATCAAGTTGGACACAGTCCATTATCTCTACGAAGAGTTGAAAATTTCAAAGTGGAACTGAAAGGACCCAAAATCAGGTCTTCCTGATCTGATACCACCTCAAAATCTTCCTGCACCTCCATTTCCATCTTGTACACTCTCTTTTTTATGGTATTTGTTAAGACTTACTATGTGCTGGGCACTTTACTAATTGCTAGGGAAGATACAAGTGAATCCGATTGGATAGATGAAGTAACTGAGACCCAGAGAAGTAAAGTGACTTGCTCAAGGTCACACAGCAGACAAGTGGAACCCAGATCCTTCTGACCCCCAGGCCCTATCCACTAGGCCATGAGGAATCTCACGGATCAAACCCCCCTTCCCCCATCTCTAGCTACAACTCTTTTTTCAGCATCACACAAAAGCTATGGGATTGGAAAAGAGAAGTGCCAAGAAGGAAACAGCTTAGCTCCTTTGACTTGGAGTCTCAGAATTTGGGTCTAGGAGCTTGAAGGATTCCGATTCCCACTTTAGCTAGATGTGCTGTGTTCAAGCTGTTTCATCAGTGAGACGGTTGATATCAGGAGCCCAAAGCCCTTTCGAGGGGAAAGCTGTGACAGACTGATAGCAATTCCGTGGTGTGGTAGGATCCTGGGTTGTTCGAATCTCATAATACCACCTTGATTTGAGGTAGCATCTTTCCTTCCAAGAGCTAACTCCTCCATCCACGTCATCTTACTTTTCCCCCCCAACACTCCTTCGAAGTGAGTAGATAACACCTAAAAAATGTGGTCTTTGAGAAGCAGTGTGGCTTAGCGGAAAGAGCTAGGGTCTGGGAGCTAATCCCAGTTTTGGCACTTGCGTGCTGTATGACTTTGAGCTTCATTTTTCCATGTCCGTTTCCTCATCTGGGGCTTAGAATATCTGTTTCCCCTCTCCTTTGGGCTCTGAGCTCCATGAGCAATAAGACTCTATCTATACCTTCCTTTCCCCTAGCTCCTGTCTTATCTCCTCCAAGAGGCCTTCCCGGACTAAGCCCTCTTTCCCCCTGCTCCCTCTCACCTCTATGTCGACTATGCACTTGGATCTGTGACCTTTGGCCGTTTGGCATTCACCCCACTCTTAGCCCCACGGCACTTATGTACATAACTATAAAATGTATATTAGAAATTATTAATTTACATTAATGCCTCTCTCCCCCTTCAGAGTGTAAGCTCACTGTGGGCAGGAAATGTGTCCATTCATTCAGTAGTACTTATTGAGCGCTTACTCTGTGCAGAGCACTGTACTAAGTGCTTGGATTGTACAAATCAGTAACAGATACAGTCCCTGCCCTTTGACGGGCTTACCGTCTAATCGACTGTAAGCGTCTACCAACTCTGTTGTCTTGTACTCTCCCAATCTCTTAATACAGGGCTCCTCACACAGCTCTCAATAAATACCATTGATTGATTGAATGATTGATTGATTCCTTTTCACCCCTCTACTCATTTCCCTTTTCTTTCCATCTCCCTGTCTTTTCTGTTCTCTTCCCTTTTCTTCTTTTCTTCTCCCTTCCCCTTTCCCCTCTGACATTTCTCTTTCTCCCCTCCTTTTTTCCGTTATCCCTTTTCTCTCTGCTTCTTAGCTTCTTGGCCCCTTCCCTCTCCCTACCTCTTCTCATTCATTCATTTGATCATACTTATTGAGCGCTTACTGTGTGAAAAGCACAGTACTAAGCGCTAGGGAAAGTTATCCTTCTTTGATTGTTCTCTCACCTTAGGCCTCATCTCAGTCTGGTTTTTATTGTCAGGAATCAATGAAGCACTGTGGCCTGATGGACAGAGCATGGGGCTGGGAGTCAGAAGACTGGGCTCTGGGTTCTAATCCCAGCTTTGCCACTTGTCTGCTTTGTAAACTTGGGCAAATTACTTCACTTCTCCCTGCCTCAGTTAGTCCATCTGTAAAATGTAGATTAAGATTGTACGTGGCCTAATGGATAGAGCACGGGCATGAGAGTCAGAAAGTCATGGGTTCTAATCCCAGCTCCACCTCTTGTCTGCTCTGTGACCTTAGGCAAGTCACCTAACTTCTCTGTGCCTCAGTTCCCTCATCTGTAAAATGGAGATTAAGGCTGTGAGCCCTACGTGGGCCAGGGACTGTGTCAAACCCAATTATCTGGAATCTAACCCAGCGCTTAGAACAGTACCTGCCACATAGTAAGCAGCGTGACTCCATGGAAAGAGCCCGGGCGTGGGAGTCAGAGGTCATGGGTTCGAATCCCAGCTCTGCCACTTTTCAGCTCTGTGACTGTGGGTAAGTCACTTAACTTCTCTGTGCCTCAGTTCCCTCGTCTGGAAAAAGGGGATGAAGACTGTGAGCCTCATGTGGGACAACTTGATTACCCTGTATCTCCCCCAGTGCTTAGAACAGTGCTCTGCACATAGTAAGCGCTTGTGGGACAACTTGATTACCCTGTATCTCCCCCAGTGCTTAGAACAGTGCTCTGCACATAGTAAGCACTTAACAAATACCAACAGTATTATTATAGTAAGCGCTTAACAAATACCAACAGTATTATTATAGTAAGCGCTCAACAAATACCATCATCATCATTGTGGGCCCCCTGTGGGACAGGAACTGTGTCTAATCTGATTAGTTTTTATCTGTGGTTAAAGTATGATAGGTATAGGGGGCGGGGTTTCACAGGAAGAGAGAATTCCCGGAAGAAGAAAAAGGAAGAGAAAATTCACTCCTCTGGCCTCATGACCTAACTTTGTCAGAGAGAAGAGGGTGATCACCTCCAAGGATTGGCAGTAAAAAAAGGCCAATGGCTTCACAGTGCTCTTTGGGCAGGGTGGGTAGTTGAAACTAACCTGTTCTACCTCAACGAGCCATAAAGGGGTGACAGGTGGGGACTAATATGGTGGCTTCACCTCTTTGGGCTGGCAGGAGGAGGAAGATGATGAAGACAGCCCAACTGTATTTCTGGTCCTCGTGGAGTATCGGGAAGTGGGACTGTATAGGGGCTACATAGGTGTAGGGATCGAGGGAAGGCTCACTGTGAGTGGAGAAAGGGGGCCAATGTCTCTCGCCCTGGCCCTAATGGTTCCTTAGGAAGGAGTCATCTATGTGGCGACCTCATTGTTAATTTCACCCCCACAATCAAAATGAAAAGTAGACACCCTTGCAGCCAACTTTTAGTTGTGTGCGTCTGGGGGTGCTGGGGAAGGAAGGGGTGACTTTGCCCAGCTCTCTTCTAAGTTACGATGAGACTCTACGTTTTCCTGTTGGTAGATGCAACACCCTTTGTCATTCTAATTTAATGATCAGCTTTGGTGCAGAGTGTGGCTTTTTAATGAAGCTTCCCAGTCTCAATTAAAATGAACATCTATCTATATCGTGGCCAAACGTCGTGTTTCGAAGCTGGAACTTTCACCATCCAAAATTTTGCAAGCAATTATGAGGTCGGCTGACTCAGAAGATGAAAATATTTTTCTGCTCATCTAATGTGGTTGTTGGGGGTGATGTGGGGGTCGAGGGGGCAGGGAGAGGTGGTATGGACTATCCTGTCGTAGCATTTATTTTTCCCATTTGACGTCGGGAGCTCTAAAAATATTTATGCATAGCAATTCAATCCCAAGGGAAGTATTCCGATTTACATTTTTAAACAACCACTCATCCAAGTTTTGGCACTCAGTCAAATAGAAATTTGTCATAGTTTATAATGCTTGTTAACGAAGAACATCAAAAATTAATGCTCATTAGGGTGCTCATTAATATGCATGGTAGTCACAATTTTGACTTAATTAAGTGAAACACCACTTCACAATGGTATTGTGGCATCGCAGTTAAGAGAGCCTGTTCAGAAAACATAGAGCAAAAACAGGTTTGAAAGGTGGTCCCTGAGGAGAGCATTAGCCTATGTTTGGGGGATGAGGTGAGAACCTGTCAGCTTCTTCTCTACCTCTTCTTGATAGTAAAAAAAAAAAAGGAAAAATTTAGGGTTCCCACTTGATGTCCTTGACTTCATGTCCCTGTTTACATTTTATACATCTTTGGGGGGGGTCAACAATACAATGAGTTGTAAACAGATTAGTAGAGCTATTGGTATTTTTCTAGGTAGAGGAGGATGTTTGTATTTATATTTACGAGGATGGTTTTTTGAGGGGATTCATTCACCTGTATTTATTGAACGCTTACTGGGTGCAGAGCACTGTACTAAGCACTTGGGAGAGTACAACATAAACGGACACGTTCCCTGCCCACAACGAGTTTAATCTAGAGGGGGATACAGACACTAAATAAATAAATCACAGACACGCACATAAGTGCTGTGGGGCTGGGAAGGGGGATGAATAAAGGGATCAAGTCAGGCCGCCGCAGAAGAAAGGAAGGCATAGTTGGGGAAGGCTTCATGGAGATATGCCTTCAATAAGACTGTGAAGTTGCGGGGAGAGTTATTTTCTGTTGGATATGAGAAGGGAGGGTGTTCCAGGCCAGAGGTAGCACGTGGGTCGGCGGCGAGATAGATGAGGTGGACCGACACTTTCTTTGCCAGAATGAGGTCTAGAGTCCAGTTTATAAAATGATTATGGTTGTATGGACATCAAACACCCGTCATGTCCTTTGATGGTCTGAGTAGAGGTCAGCACCACAGTTTGGGAAATGTGACCTCACAAATGGAGATCTCTAAACAGCATCCCGGATGCCAGGAATCCGGAGACAAACGGACCCTCTTCTGGAACCCAGTTTCCGTCTTCTTCCTGAGGCTCCCGGCTCTGGCGGTCCTTTGTCTACCCCTCAGGATGCAGGTAATAAGGACAGTAATGATGATTAATTCTGAGGACATCTTTCCTGCGGAAGGATAACAAATAGCTTCTCGCCCTGCTTTGACAGCAGGCTTCCCATCACCCGCTGTTACAGCATGCCTTCTCTGGAGGGGAAACCTGGTAGGTGCTTGGTGCCAGCAATAATAAACAGAGATGCTTAGGATGAAGAAAACCGCAGGATGTCGGCGATGGAAAACTGGGTTAAGACCTAGAGAACAGACTCAATTAATCGTAGTACCGAAGGGCCCCCATCTCAGGACCCTACTTGGAGAGTTTCTTGTACTCTACCAGTCTCAGGTACGGGAGGGAGAGTCAAGCAGAGGCCTACTCATTCCATTCCTAGCTTGGCCAGTGACTAGGCAGTGGAAGGCAATCTGCTACAAGTCCAAACTCTCCTGTGATGGGTGGCAGTGGGTATGGGAGACAGTTGAGACCAGAGACTGAAGTTTACTGTGTGGAAGAAGGTGATGGTAAACCACTTCTGTATTTTTAATAATAATAATAATAATAATAATGTTGGTATTTGTTAAGCGCTTACTATGTGCAGAGCACTGTTCTGAGCGCTGGGGGAGATACAGGGTAATCAGGTTGTCCCACATGAGGCTCACAGTCTTAATCCTCATTTTACAGATGAGGTAACTGAGGCCCAGAGAAAGTGAAGTGACTTACCCACAGTCACACAGCTGACAAGTGGCAGAGCCGGGAATAGAACCCATGACCTCTGACTCCGAAACCCAGGCTCTTTCCACTGAGCCACACTGCTTCCCTTGCTTTTACCAAGAAAACTCTGCGGATACACTACCGGAACGATTGCAGATGGAGGTGGAGCGTTCTGGGAGAGATGTGTCTGCGGTGTCGCTATGGGGCAGAGATGACTTGACAGCATAAGATGAGTCAAGATCAAAGGGCTACCTGATGATTATCAACCTTGGCTGAATCCATTCCTTCCCAACTACACTGTATAGATTGGTGAGCAATCGGTCAATGCCATTTATAGAGTGATTATTGTGTGCAGAGCTAATTGGTAGACACATTCCCTGCCCATAACGAGCTGACAGTTTAGAAGGATGATTTTCCTCCCTACATCCTTCCTTTGGTCTTTTAGGACCATAGAGCTAAGTGATGTGGTTTAGTGAAAAAAGTAAAGGACCTGGATTCTAATTCCCACTCTGCCACTCGTCTGCTGAGAGACCTTGGGTAAGTCGCTTAACTTCCCTGTGCCTCAGTTCCCTCATCCACATAATGAGGATTCGGTATATGTTCTCACTCCTACTTAAACTGCGAACCCAGTGTGAGACTTGATTAGCTTGTATCTTCCCCAGCACTTAGTACAGTGTCTGGCATATAGTATGTACTTAAATATCACAATTATTATTATTATCATTATTATCATCACTAGGGGAGGGCTGATTGTGTAGGAGAATGTTGAATTAGAGGTGTTGCTGTGTACTGAGGGATACAGGCCCTTCCATGGAGGATCAACTAATGGTAGAAAGTGCACAAGATGGAAATGAAAAATAATTTTTTTTTCAAGCTATGAAGGTTGCAGACTATCCGGAAGTGAGCAGGACACAATATCGTACTGGAATAATTCACTGTTCCGTTCATCCCAGATAAACTCCGACTAGCATAATTTGCTTGGCAAAAGTCTGTAATAACGATAAGTCCGCTTCCTTTCTCTACGTGCATTATATTCATCGGGCAGGCAATCTAGCCATTTTTCTTTTGCCCTCAGAGCTCTATATGACATTTTCGCTGAACTGACTAGGGATTTCAGGAATGACTTGCAAGCCCACTTCAGTGGTTGAAAGATCTTATTAGCTCTGGAAATATTCCCTCTTTGAGCTCTTTGTTCCAAGACTTATTAGTCTGAATTCACGTCTATTGGATTTAATTGTTTTTCTCTCATTGTTGCACCTCAGAATTTAGTGTTCTCTTAACTTGGGATTCGACTCCCTGTGTCTTCCTCCAGCTCATTAATGTAAATAATGAGTGAGGTTTCCAATGCCATTTCTCTATGGAATCGCATTAATAATTCATTTCCAGTTTGAACAGAGACCTGTTGAGGACATTTTTCTTTTCTTTCTCTGTTCCTTAGTGGTAACAGAAGACCTGGGTTCATTCATTCATTCAATAGTATTTATAGAGCGCTTCCTGTGTGCAGAGCACTGTTCTAATTCCCGTTGTGCCACCTCTCTGCCGTGTGACTTTGGGCAAGTCGCTTCACTTCTTTGGGTCTCGGTTCCCTAATCTGTAAAATGGGGATTAAGAGTGTGATTAATTGAGTGTGATCAACCTGATTAATTTGTATCTACCCCAGTGCTTAGACCAGTGCTAGGTACACAGAAAGCGCTTAACAAACACTATTATTATTATTACTATTATTATTATCGAGTCAGTTTTCTTAGGGTGAAAGAGAAGCCTGGGCCTTAGAAACAGGCATTTATGTGCCCAGAATGTGATCCGGGGCATCAACGGCTATTGGGAAAGTCCATTCCTAGACCAGAGTTCTAGGAAGCAGTGGGGCCTAATGGAAAGAGCATGGACCCCGGAGTCAGAAGACCTGGGTTCCAAACCTGGCTCTGCCTCTTGTCTGCTGCGTTACCTTGGGCAAGTCACTTCCACTCCTCTGTGCCTCAGTCCCCTCGTCAGTAAAATGGGGATAAAGACTGGGACTTTCACATGGGTCATGGACTGTGTCCAATTTAATTAGCTTGTGTCTACCCCAGCACTTAGTACAGTGCCTGGCACATGGTAAGCACTGAACCAATACCCTTAAAAAAAGGACAAAATGTCAAAAACAAATAAATAAAAAAGAATCCTCTTGGCCTAACTCTCATTCGGCAGAGGCGATTTTTAGCATTAATTAGACTGAAAATTAGCTTCATTCATAAATGTAGGAGCCGAATGCCCGATGATTCCACAGGGAAGGACAACCTGCCCACAGGCTCACAGATCTTCTCTTTGCCCAAGGTGCAGCCTTGACTGGATGAAGAAGGACAGAGCAGAGGGTGAGCGGCAAGTTAAAACAAGTCTAAAGCGATTGGCTGGGCAAGTGTCAGGAATCAGAGCTGAGGGGCATTTTTAAAAAAAAGATATTTGTTAGGCGCTTACTACATGCCAGGCCCTGCATCCTGGCTCTGCCACTTGCCAGCTGTGTGACTGTAGGCAAGTCATTTAACTTCTCTGTGCCTCAGTTACCTCATCTGTGAGATGGGAATTAAGACTGTGAGCCTCACATGGGACAACCTGATTACCCTTTAGCTACCCCAGCACTTAGAACAGTGCTCTGCACATAGTAAGCGCTTAACAAATACCAACATTATTATTATTATTACTAAACGAAGGGGTACATACAAGTTACTCAGGTCAGACACAGTCCAAATCCCACATGGGGCTCACTGTATTCATCACCATTGTACAGGCGAAATAAATGAGGCACAGAGAAGTGAAGTGACTTCCCCAAGGTGAAACAGCAGACAAGTGATGGAGCCAGAACTAGAACCCAGCTCCTTCTGACCCCCAGGCCTGTGCTTTTACCACTAGGCCATGCTGCTTCTTTTCCTGAAGAGTGACTTTTGGGGGCTAGGCTTATTCCTATTTAGGCAACTCAGATATTGAATGCTGCAGCTAAGGAGTGTGGATTTTTTGACCTCCATGGACTCACTGTTTCCTTCTGGTTTTCCTGATTTCCCTTGAAATAATAATAAAAACTGGTATTTGTTTAATACTTACTATATGCCAAGCACTAGACTAAGTGTTGGTATAGGTACATGATAAAAATTAGAAGCAGCATGGTCTAGGGGATAAGGCTGAGAGTAAACCAGCTGGGGGCTATTGATGATGATGATGACAAAAAATGCAGGTGTAGAATGGGGAAAATTGCAAGAAGGCTCAGCTGGAGCCCCAAAACTCTATTTTGCAAGTTGAGGCCTCTCCTATCCTTTGCCCCCAGTGATCTGAACACCTACTTTATTAAGAAAATTTACACAATCAGGTGTGAGCTCCCTAAAATTGCCCTTGCTCCTCCTCAGTCCCTCCCCTCTTTCAACCCCCTTTTAGACTTTCCCATCCTTCCCAGCAGTATCTCTAGAGGAGATCTCTCAAATGCCACCCTCTCCACATGCTCATTGGAAAGCATTCTTTCACACCTTATAAAATTTCTCACCTCTTTCCTCCTTCCCCTCCCTAACAGCCATCTTCAACTCTTCGCTCTATACTAGCTTTTTCCCCACAGCATTTACGTAAGTATCTGTAATTTTATTTATTTGTATTGATGTCTGTCTCCCTACCTCTAGATTGTGAGCTTGTGGTGGGCAGTGGTGGTCACTTTGTTCTTGTATAGTTCTTTCCCAAGCACTTATAGTGCTCTGCACACAGTATGTGCTTAATAAATACGATTGAATGAATGAATCTGTCGGTCTGTAGTATTTAGTGAGGATTTATAGCACTTTGTACTAAGCACTTTTTCAAATGGTATATTTTGGGCACATACTATGTGCTAGGCACTGTACTAAGCACTGGGGTACAAGGTAGCTGTGTTGGACACAGTCCCTGTCCCACATAGGGCTCACAGAATGGATCCCCATTTTCCAGATGAAGTAACTGAGGCACAGAGAAGTGAAGTGAATTGCCCAAGGTCACACAGCAGAGACGTGGCGGAGCCGGGATTAGAAACCACGTCCTTCTGACTTCCAGCCTCACGCAGTATCCACTAGACTATTCTGCTTCTAAGCATATGCCTGATGCACCATTGCATGGTGCAGGAATGAATGCTGGATTTTCAAATGATCATCCCATTGTGTTCAAATTCACTGGGCTGCTGTGTTTTCTCCACCCCAGCTGGGCTAACTTCCTTTTGCTCTTTGCTGCATCTCAGTAAAATGACTGACATAAATTATGTGGTCAAGCTTTCTGGTGAGCTGAGGAGAAACACAGAAACCAAGAAAAAGCAGTGTGGGCAACAAAGATGCATGTTATAGCTTGGAGGCAGTGATAAAATGTCCCTTTGAACATCTGACCTCCTTGTTTTTCCAGGATTGATGTTGGGACCATAAGGACAATAGGCCGACTATGCCCCGGAGGCTCAAAGGGAGAGGAGAGAATCTGGGCATTAAATACAAACGGTTCTTCCACTGGATTCTTTAAAAATATTAATAATAATTCTGGTATTTGTTAAGCACTTACTATGTGCCAAGCACTGTTCTCAACACTCGGGTAGATACAAGGTAGTCAGGTTGTCCCACATGGGGTTCACAGTCTCAATCCCCATTTTACAGACGAGATCAATGAGGCCCAGAGAAGTGAAGTGATTTATCAGGATCACACAGCAGACAGGTGGCAGAACTGGGATTAGAACCATAACCTTCTGACTCCCAGGCCCACGCTCGATCCACTACACCATTCTGCTTCTCATTCTTTCCTTATGTCTTTTACTCTGTGAGTTTGATATGGGCAGGGAATGTGTCTGCTAATTCCATCGTACTCTCCCAAATGCTTAGTACAGAGTTCTGCTCACAATAAGAGCTCGATAAATACCACTGATTGGTTGTCACTTAATTATGCATATTGTCTTTAATTTTATGGTGGCTCAAGATAGACCTTTTTCCAGATGCAATCATATTTCCTCTCTGTTGGATTCTTTCTTGCTTCCCTATCCCTCCTTTCACTTTTTAAGTATTTTCATCTCTGTGGTAACAGAAGACAGCTCTCTCATTTGGGGACTCACTTTGTATTAATGAATATAGATTGGACTCTTCCTAATTGTTCTCTGAACACCTCCCAAATTTCAGGAGAGTAATTGATTTCAATCAGCTTCCTTTAGTGCCCTCTCTACACATCTTCCAAGCCTGTAATTTTCAAGTCCAATATTTGCATGTCTGATTCTCAGGAGCAATTCAATCAGACCATACTATAATCCAGCAATTCAAGCCGTTCACCAATTGGTAGTGAGTGTATGTATTGTAAGTGCAATTCCTTTCTGGGGATTTACTTCCTTATTTTTATCAGCTGATATTAGCTCTTGAAAGTTCCCCCAAGTTCACAACTTTTTGCCTCTCCTTCCCCAAAACCAAGGACATCCCATGCCGTTGTTTTTTATTTATGGTATTTGGTAAGTGATTACTATGTGTCAAATGCTGTTCTAAACCTGGGGTAGATACAAGTTAATTAGGTAGGACATAGTCCCTGTCCCACTTGGGGTTCACAGTCTAAGAAGGAGGGAGAACAGGAGAACTGAGGCACAAAGAACTTAAGTGATTTGCCAAAGGTCACACGGCAAGCCTTTGGCAGAGCTGGGATTAGAACCCATGCTGTTTCTCAATATAATAATAATAACAATAATGGTAATAATGGTATTAAGCACTTATTATGTGTCAAGCACTGTTTTAAGCACAGGGATAGGTTGTCCCACGTGGGGTTTACAGTCTTAATCCCCATTTTACAGATGAGGTAACTATGGCACAGAGAAGTGAAGTGACTTGCCCAAGGTCACAGCAGACAAGTAGCAGACTGGGATTAGAACCCACATCCTCTGACTCCCAAGCTTGGGCTCTTTCCACTAATCCATGCTGCTTCAAATAAATAAATTAAGGTGCTCATTTATAAACTCAAATAAGGTTGTTATGGGCAGGGAATGTGTCTGTTTATTGTTGTGTTCTCCCAAGTGTTTAGTACAGTGCTCTTTGTGCAACAGGTGCTCAATAAATGATTGAGTAAATACCATCAGTTGATTGTACCTTCCCCAGTGCCCTGCACAGCATAAGCATGCAACAAATACTATTTATTGTACTCTTGCACCTCAGTTTAAATGCTTTACTATGTAATTTGGTGGCGCTCAGAGTAAGCACTCCATAAATTTTAGTGCTTGTTTGAACCCTCCCAAATGCTTTGTCCAGTTTCTTGCACAGAATAAAGCTGCAATATATGTTATTATTATTATGGTATTTGTTAAGCACCTACTATGTGCCAAGTACTGTTCAAAGCACTGGGGTAGATACAGGGTAATCAGGTTGGCCCACGTGGGGCTCACAGGTCTCAATCCCCATTTTATAGATGAGGTAATTGAAGCTCAGAGAAGTTGAGTAAGCTCAGAGAAGTTAAGTGACTTGCCCGAGGTCACACAGCAGACAAGTGGCGGAGCCGGGATTAGAACCTACTGACTGCACTCACACCCGCAATATATACTTACTGATTGTATTTACAACCACTTGTACTCTTCTACCTTTCCACTGACATGCTCTACTACGTAAACTCGCTAAGGACAGGGAACCTATTTGCTAACTCTGTTGTCTTTTCCCATGCATTTAGTACAGTGCTCTGCACACAGTAAATGCTCAATAAATACCATTGATTGACTGAGTGACTGTAAATTGGTGGTGCTGAACTAGTCTTCCATGTTTGCTGAATGGGTTTAAACAATTTAAAAAGACCCCTTGTAAAGACGCAAGGGGTTTCCTGGCAGACTTAATTCCCTGTGCATCTTAATAGGGGGTGGTCCTGGGCGGGGCTATATCTCTGCCCCAAAGGATCTGGGGAAGATAAGGGTGGAGCTGCCTTTTTGGTCACTGTAGGCAACTCATTTTCTTTTTTTTTTTTTGGGTCTCTAGAGACCTGCCGCTTCATGGACAAAGTTGTACTCCTTAATTGGAAGTGATGAAAAGGTAAACTGGAGGAGTTGATTTTGGAATTTTCCTGCTGTGCCTCCTACACTTCTGTTTTAAAACTGTTGGTTGAATTGACCTTTTCTCAGGTCTTTCAATGAAAATTCAGATTAAACTGGCATTTAGCAGATGTGGGTGTTCCGAGTTTTGGAGTTCTTCAAAGTGTGGAGATAAAGCTATCTTTCAGATGCTGGTCATGTTTGACTTCTTTTTCATTTTTCTTGAGAATTTGGGCTGAAGGACTTGTGTATGTTTTTAGTCTAGGTATTTTAGCAGGTGTTTCCATTGTCATATTGTTTAGACTTTTCTTTGTAAATGCTTTCATGTGCCTCCCTGGATTAGAATGTAAACTCCTTCTGGGCAGGAAATGTTTAATTTATTTTTTTACCTCTTTGTACTCTTCCAAATGCTTAATATGGTCATTTGCACAGAGTTGCTTAATAATTGGTAGTTTAGGTGGGTGGGAGAGTGAAGAACAGATGGGGTGGAAAATGGCCATATGCGCCCTGAATTGTTTGTGCCCGAATTTCACCAATGTTCCAATTTATCCTTACATTTAGTATATTCACTTTTCCACTGAAGTTGTTTCTATCAATCAAAAAAATTTGTTGAGCCCTGTAGTAAGGGCTTGGGAGGTTACAACAGAGTAAATAAGATCCCAGTCCTCAAGCTTGCGGGCTAGTTGAGGAAACAGAAATTGAAGTAAATTACAGACAGGGGAAGCAAATGGGTATATAAGGCTATGTAGTTGAGTGGGATGGCTAAGTGATTTGAGGATAGGACTAAATGCCTCAGACACAATAGGTAGGTAAAACATTGTTAGCCTTTTTATCTTCTTGCTAATGGATTTATAGCCTTACCTGTCCAGATGGGCCCCAGCTTGTACTTAATAGCCATTAACTACTTGCAGCTGTCTTTCCACCCCTTCTCTCCTCGCCCCCTCCCTCTTCCTTGCAGTTTGGCATTAGTGTCCGCAGAGCATTTTAATAGTAGGCCAAACACCAAGTTTTTGTTAACTGGAGCATCTTTAGCTTTGGCCTTCTCTCTCAGCTGCCAGGAAATAAAGGCAATGGGGAAAGTTATTTTACCCAAAGAGAAGGTAAGACTGTGAGAGCCATGCATTTAAAGACAGCTGGGAGCTACTGCCCGACAGATTGACCAGTTCTGTCAGGAGAGCCCCGATTTTGGGACACTTGGATATTTTTCTAAACTGTTGCAGGATAGCCTCCAGATATCCAGAATTATCTATATTAACCTACCTGGAAAAGTGTTAGCGGCTAATATTTACTGAATCTCTGGCAAGGGGCAGAGCTAGCATTGGAACCCGGGTCTCTTGATACCCAACATTGGGCACCTTCCAGAGGCCATTGCTGCCTATGAAAGCAGCATGGCTTAGTGGCAAGAGTGCGGGTGTGAGGAAGGGTGGCCATGGGCGAATACAGAGGGACGGCCCCAAAACAGAAAGTGGGCAGTCCAAGGCAGGTATATTGACTCCGGGAGAAGACATTGGGGGGGCCGGGGGGCTTCAAGCCCCAAGCGCGAGGGTTCCCCCAGCACCTAACAGAGAATAATGGTTCGTTATCAAAAGGCGAGCAGACCTGGAGTGGCCACAAACAATCGGGCTAATCAGGAATCGAGACAATGCCCACGGGCATGTTAAAGTATAAAAGGAGAAGAACAAAGGATTTAGGTGCGCTTCCCTTGCCTAGAGGGATGGCCCGCCACTTTCAAATTCCTGGCATTATAATTCGGACGGGGGCTGGGAGTTGGGAGTGAAATAAACTTGTTTTGGCCTTGTTTATCCCCTCGGAGTAATTCTTTACTCACCAAGGTTCTGAACCGTAGTAGTAGGTAGTGGATCACCTACAGGTGGGCTTGGGAGTTAGAGCACCTGGTATGTAATCCTGGTTCCACCACTTGTCTTCAGCGTGACCCTAGGTAAGACACTCAACTTCTCTGGGCCTCAATTACTCATCTGTAAAATGGGGAGTAAGACTGTGAGCTCCAAGTGGGCCAACCTGATTACCTTGTATTTACCCCAGCACTTAGAACAGTGCTTGGCACATAATAAGTGCTTAACAAATACCATTATTATTACTATGGCCGGATGGAAGGAGCACGGGGCTGGGAAGAGGAGGCCCGGATCTGCCACTTGCTGGGTGACCTGGGGCAAGTCATTTAATTTCTCTGCCTCAGTTCCCTCATCTGCAAAATGGGGATTCAATACCTATTGCTCCTCCTACTGGGAACCCCTTGTGGGATCTGATTATCTTAGGTCTGCTCCAGCGTTTAGTACAGTCCTGGGTACATTGTAAGTGCTTATCAAGTATTTTTATTTTTATTATAATTACCTAGCTTTCTCTACAAGGCACCGCTTCTCTTGTGTCAGTTCTGTCACGTATTTTCCTGATCTTTAGTGGAGAAAGGGATTAAGAACAGAGAGGCAGAAGGGGAAGACTATTTGATATTTTTTATGTGCTTATTATGTGTCAAGCACTGATGTAAGCACTGGGTTCGATACAAGTTTTATCAGGTTAGACATAGTCCCTGTTCCACATGGGGCTCTCAGTCTTAATCCCCATTTTACACATGAGGTAACTGAGGCACAAAATTTAAATGACTTACCCAAGGTCACACAGCAGACAAGTGGAGGAGGTGGGATTAGAACCCCAATCCTTCTGACTCCTAAGCCCGTGCTCTATCTACTAGCCTCCTCGAGTATTATCTAGATTATTTCTGTATTAAGATTTGTTGTGTCCAGTTTGTCCCAACCCTTGTACTCTAGGGACTTGTGCAAATACAGGAAACCTATGAATCAGATTCCACTCCTGCCCTCAAGGTTCATACCATCTGAGGGGACAAGGCAACCATAGAAAAAGTAGCCCTACATTGAAATGAATCCATTTCCCTCCCCACATCCAGGACCAAAGATAAGAGAGAAGAAAAGGGTTACTGGCTTTTCTATTAGAACAAAAGTCTTGCTATAAAAAATAGTGTTCAAATTAGATAATCTAATAATAATGATGGCATCTGAGTGAGTGTTTAGTGTGTGCCAAGCACTGTGTTGGGCTCTGGAGTAGAGTGAATGCAATCTGATAAAAAATCCAGCACCTGTCCCATTTTGACTCATTGTATAAACAGTAGGGAGAACAGCTACTCCCCATTTTACAGATGAGGAAACTGAAGCCCAGAGAAGTAAAATGACTTGCCCCAGTTCACACAGCGGGCCAGTGGTGGAGCCAGGATTAGAACTCGGGTCTCCTGACTCCCAGTCCTTTGCTCTGTCTTTTAGGCTACACAACTTCTTTTCTCAGTTTCATGGTATTGAAATAAGGCAGAAACCATAAGTTTTTAAGGGCATTTGGGCAATTTGTTCAGCTTTCTTCTTGTGCTAATACTCAGAGCCTGAAATGCAAACAAGAGACACTCTAAGAAGAACTGATTATCCTGAATTCATCATGTGGATAGACTCTCCTGGCTTTAGTTTGATCCTCAGTTTGATCTGTTCATCTTAATGGGTCTTAAGTGTAGACATGGTAAGCTTAGGGAGAAGATTGTCCCTTTTCATCGACTTAAACACGCTCATTTTCAGGATGCAAATGGAGTTTTAGGAACGGGATAAACATATTATCCACCACAACCTGTCCGACTCCACCCCCTCAAAGCGTAGGTGAATGCTAATTACCATCAGGTGTGTGCCTGAAAGATGGTCCCGTCTAAAGCTCTTCCGTGAGGAACTCAAACTCTGAATATATCTTTATTAAGGTCTTGTCCAATTGATAAATATGCACCGCCTTCCTGGGATCTACCGCTTAGATATAAATCACTTTAGGATTGATTTGCTAACAGCTTCCTTCACTCAGGGTGCCCTCTTAGCTGGTGGGTCACAAGGCAGTTCTTCAAAAACAAGCATACGTGAGGAGTTGACGAGACCTAAACCAGACCTTTAGAGCAACAAACAAAGGTGCAGAAACCCAGTAAACAGTAGTGGTATGTCTGCATGGAGGCATATGGATATTTTTTTTACACTGTTGTCTCTAGAACTACAGTTAAAGACCCTGACAAGCTACATTTTTATTTACAGCATTGAGTTGAAGCTCAGAAGGGCTTAATCTTGGAGACTGAAACCCTGGTGATAGGTCCCCTCCTTCCCTCGTATGCTGAGCCAAACACTATTTCCTCAAAGTATTTTTTTTTGTTTGTTTTAGTGTTTTGCTTGTTTCGGGGGTATTTGTTAAGCACTTATTGTGTCAAGTACTGTTCTAAGTGCTGGGGAGATATGTTTATCTGGTTGGACACAGTCCCTGTCCCACATGGGCCTCACAATCCAAGAAGTGGGGAGTAGGATGTAATCCCCATTTTGCAGTTGAGGAAACTGAGGCACAGAGAAGTAAAATGACATGCCCAAAGTCACATAGCAAGCAGTGGGCAGAGCTGGGATTAGAACCCAGGTCCTCTGACTCCCAGGCCTGCCTGTGCTCTTTCCATTAGGCCATGCTGCTTCTCTTAATGGTATTTAAGTACTTAATATGCCAGGCACTGTACTAAGTGCTGACATAGATACAAGATAATCAGGTTGAACGCAGTCCATGTCCCATATGGGCTCCCAGTGTTAATCTCACTTTACAGATGAGGTAATTGAAGAACAGAGAAATTAAGCAACTTGTCCAAAGTTGTACACTTCCTCCTTTTTCAGATTCCAGCCCTTCACCTTTGGGCTTTCCACAATTCAGATTTGGGAAAATGTGCTGCTGTGAACAGATCTGATTTACTAAGCACCTGCCTGGACAGATAATGTTGGTTTATGTATTTTTTTTGTGTGTGGGAATCATTCACTTGGTGCTTGATGGGGTATTTGTTATATGCTTACTATATCTAGGCACTGTACTAAGGATGGGGGTAGAGACAAGCAAATCAGGTTGAACACAGTCCCTGTCCCATGTGGGGCTCATAGTCTCAGCCCCCAGTTTGCAGATGAGGTAACTGAAGCACAGAAATATGAAGTAACTTGCCCAAGGCCACACAGCAGACAAGTGACAAAACTGGGATTAGAACCCCTGCTCTTCTAACCCCCAAGCCTGTGCTCTATCAGGCTGGTAGGTGCTTAGTAGAGAACTAAACCAATATTTTGGGGGACATAATCCCTTTGTATCAGAGTTTAGTTACAAAACTAAGTAAACCGATAATCCTCATAGTCCTGTAGAAAAGCGAACTTTTCCTAGAGGTTGACCCTCATACTGCCTGTGGTTCGTGGTGGGGGAAAGCAGAGAAAGTCATTGGTGGTTGGGAGGATGGCTAAGACAGCAAGAAGGAAGGGGAAGACCATGAAACTTGCCCAGTGGTTGGCAGTCTGCTGTAATAATAATTATAATTGTGGTATTTATATGTGCTTATTAGGTGCCAGGCACTGTTTTAAGCGCTGGGATAGATACAAGCAAATCAGGTTGGACACAGTCCCCGTCCCTCATGGGGTTCACAATCTTAATTTCCATTTTACAGAGAAGTGAAGTAACTTACCCAAGGTCACCCAGCAGACCAGTAGTGGAGTTGGGATTAGAACCTAGGTCTTTCTGACTCCCAGGTCCATGATCTATCCACTAGACCACACTGCTTCTTTGGTAGTGCTTCTGCTGTCCCAGACAGGTGTCCTATCAGCTGAAAACCACACCGTCTAGTATAGAACTAAGTTTGCAATGGTCAGGGAACCTGTCGACCAACTCGTTTGTATTATACTCTCCCAAGTGGTTATTAGTGCTCCATACATGGTTTGAAATGCGGATGAATGGACTCCCCCTAATTGCCCCCTGTGTCTGAAGGGATAAATTTCTGGGCTGTCAGTCAATCATATTGAGAGCTTACTGTGTGCTGAGCACTGTATTAAATGCTTGGGAGAGTACAGTACAACAATAAACAGACATATACCCTGCCCAGAGAGCTTACTATCAGTGTCTCAAGTCTGCAAATCCTATTTACAGAAAACTTATGAGAAATGAGGCTGGAACTTTTCTTGTGTTACCCTTTTAAGAGAACTAGCCCTCTTGACTGCAGAGAAACTAGGATAAAGTCACCTTGAAAGTTTGTTTTGTTCTTTGGTTGTTGTTTTTTTTAAACTTTGAACTCCCTGGATGTTTACATGAAAGTGCCACTCGGCTGAAAGGCCATAGGTAACCAGCTGGACAGATGAAAGTACACAGTATTTGAAAGAGTCAGCCCTGGACCTCTGCTGGCCTTGAGGCTCATCCCCTTGACCCGTATTCACGAGGGTAGGTAGGCAAAAATAGTCAAGCCCCAGTAGGGATGTCGCTTCAACATCATGTCCTGGGAATCTGTTTATCAAGACAGGACACAATTCTTCTCAGAACTAACTTTTAGAAGGATTTGAGGTAAGGGGTTTGGTATTCAGTGAAAGCTGTTGATGATTAAAGACCCTTTCTAGCGGTTGCCTCTGAGGAGAAGCCATATTTAATAGAGTATAAGCCACTTTTTCTGGAGGGAAAAGAGCACTCTACCACCTCCCTTTGCTTCTAAAGTGATGCTACCATCGCTGAGGAGACGGCCTAACTAAAGCGTCCGCCGCTCAGAGATCGCTGTGGGTGGTGAAAGTGTCTACCAACTCTGTTAGGGCTGTGTGGTACTTTTCCAAGGACTTAGTTGAGTTCTGTGCAGAGTAAGCACTCAAATACTATTGACTGAGTGCAGATTCATTCATTCAATAGTATTTATTGAGCGCTTACTATGTGCAGAGCACTGTACTAAGCGCTTGGGATGAACAAGTCGGCAACAGATAGAGACAGTCCCTGCCATTTGACGGGCTTACAGTCTAATCGGGGGAGACGGACAGACAAGAACAATGGCAATAAACAGCGTCAAGGGGAAGAACATCTCGTAAAACAATGGCAACTAAATAGAATCAAGGCGATGTACAATTCATTAACAAAATAAATAGGGTAACGAAAATATATACAGTTGAGCGGACGAGTACAGTGCTGTGGGGATGGGAAGGGAGAGGTGGAGGAGCAGAGGGAAAAGGGGAAAATGAGGCTTTAGCTGCGGAGAGGTAAAGGGGGGATGGCAGAGGGAGTAGAGGGGGAAGAGGAGCTCAGTCTGGGAACACCTCTTGGAGGAGGTGATTTTTAAGTAAGGTTTTGAAGAGGGAAAGAGAATCAGTTTGGCGGAGGTGAGGAGGGAGGGCGTTCCAGGACCGCGGGAGGACGTGACCCAGGGGTCGAGGGCGGGATAGGCGAGACCGAGGGACGGCGAGGAGGTGGGCGGCAGAGGAGCGGAGCGTGCGGGGTGGGCGGTAGAAAGAGAGAAGGGAGGAGAGGTAGGAAGGGGCAAGGTGATGGAGAGCCTTGAAGCCTAGAGTGAGGAGTTTTTGTTTGGAGCGGAGGTCGATAGGCAACCACTGGAGTTGTTTAAGAAGGGGAGTGACATGCCCAGATCGTTTCTGCAGGAAGATGAGCCGGGCAGCGGAGTGAAGAATAGACCGGAGCGGGGCGAGAGAGGAGGAAGGGAGGTCAGAGAGAAGGCTGACACAGTAGTCTAGCCGGGATATAACGAGAGCCCGCAATAGTAAGGTAGCCGTTTGGGTGGAGAGGAAAGGGCGGATGTGCAGGTAGTGATGGGGAGGGAAGGAAAAAAGGCCCCAGCTATTGTTGCTGGGGTGATATCTCTAGGTTTGTTAGCAATCATTTTGAAGCAGTGTGGTGTGGTGGAAAGAGCATGGGCGTGGGAATCAGAGGATCTGGTGGACTGTGTCCACCCCGATTATCACTCATCTACCCCAGTGTTTAGTACAGTGCTTGGCACAGTGCACTTGATAAGTACCATTATTACTTCGCCTTTGAGGGATTCTCTGGGAGAGGTTCTGTAGGATAACACATAAGACTGGACAGGGAATTGTCCAGTTACCATCTGTGTGTTCTTTTCAGTGCTTAGTTCAGGACAAAAAGTGTGGGAAGGATTCTGTATAACACACATGCCTGGACAGGAACCATGTCCAATTCCCACTTCTGTTTTCTTTCTCAGCACTAAGTACAGGACAGTCTGATTTAACATATACACAGATGCTCCAAAGCGGGTTTACTTTCCCAGGTTCGGAAGTTTCACGTATGTGTGTTCTCTATGGATGTCTTAGGTTGCCACTTGGAATTTATTTTACTAATAGAAATATTTTAAAAAGAACTATGCACTCCGGCCAAGAGAGCCTGAATCAATCAATGGTATATTACTGAGCACTTTGTGCAGAGCACTGTACTAAAAGCTTGAGAGAGTAGCATGCCATGGAATTAGCAGTTTTCTGCCCGTAACGAACTTAGAGGCTGGATCCATTCTCTTTCAAATGGATAGAAAATGGGTGTCTAGCAGATTTAAAGAAGCTGTATAACTTAAAATATCATCAGCCAAGTGACCATTATAATCAAGGATGTCATTTTACTACAAAATAGGAATTGCTCTTGGGCCTTAGATGCAAAAATAACTAAGATACTGGGTATTTGACTTAATAAAATCTTCCATATTGTGTGATGACCTGTGTACAAAGCATATGGTAGTGGCTACTCTGTGTTTGAGGAAAGAGGACTAAGTCCCCGGAACAGAGTCAGTGAGTCAAAATTTGGACCAGCATCATCACTGGTTTGTTCTCAGAGCCTGGAAAATGAGGGTGCCATAAATAACTCCATCCAAATTATTCAAAGGAAAAGCAATCTTTGTACTTATTGAATACATTCTCTGTGCAGAGCACTGTGGGGAGTGCTTGGGAGAGTATAGTAGAACAAAGAATCCTTGCCTTTGAAGAGCTTTATCAGTTTTAACAATAATAGGGGCTGACTATGCTCCAAGCCCCTCTCGGGGTCGCGCCTGGAGAGTTTCCAGTACTTGGCTATGGGAGGAAGAATCAAGCAGAGGCCCAACTGTTCCATTCCTAGCTTGGATAGTGGCTAGCCAGGGGAAGACAATCTGCTACTAGTCAAAACACACCCATGCTGAGCAGCAGCGGCACGGTAGAGAGCCGAGGGCGGTGACTTGAGTTTACTGCGTAGAAGATGGCAATGGTAAATCACTTACCTTTTTTTTTAACCAAGAAAACTCTATGGATACATTACCAGAACGATTGCAGTTGGAGAGCAGGGTGGTCTGGGAGAGATGTGTCCGTGGGGTCGCTATGGGTCGGAAATGACTCGGCCTAAGACAAGATAGTGCTCCAGACAATAGGTCAATTCCTGGAGTAGACACACTATAATAGTGACAGAGAAAGGGGGTCAAAACTTACCCCCCCATCTTTTTTCTGGGGGGGGGTACCCAAATCTACGAGTTTTTGCTAAACCACCACGGCAGTAAGTTCTCTAGTGTGGAGTCCTAGGAGCACTGTTTGCAGTTTCTCTCTACACTGACTTACCCTGATCCCAATCTAACTCCACTGGGCCACTGCCTCCTTTGGGTTTTGATTCTGGACCTCCTTGGTTTCCCCCTGTGTCCTCTTCTGTGATCCAATTAGTAGGAGGAGGAGGTGGGAGGGAGACGGAGAACTGGAGGTGGCCATTCTTCTTCCACAGTCCCATGGTTGGTAGCAGTCAGACCATTTACAAGATATTTTAATTGGTTGAGGAAGGTCCCTTGGTGCCTGATGAAGTTAATTACTTAATAAGCCCAATGGGATCTTTTAAACAACTTCAGCGTTGTCGCATCTCTTCTGAAAGCAAAATGTGGTTCCAGTCGATTCCATTCAGGTGGCTAATTCCTGTTTAAAGATGCCCCTCCAGCCCCCAACCTCCCCCCTACACCCCGCCCCCGACGCTATGGACTTCCAGAGTTATAATAATAGTATATGTTACGTGCTTACTACGTGCCAGGCACTGTACTAAACGCTGGGGTGGATTCAAGCAAATTGAGTTGGACACAGTCCCTGTCCCATATGGGGCTCATAGTCTCCATCCCCATTTGACAGATGAGGTAAATGAGGCACAGAGAAGTGAAGTGATTTGCCCAAAGTCACCCAGCCGACAAGTGGCAGAGCTGGGATTTGAACCCATGACCTTCTGACTCCCAGCCCCAGGCTTTATCCACTACACCATGCTGCTTCTCATTATGCATGGAGCGACCAATAAAAATCTTTTGGGATGCCATACCCCACCCCACTTCAAACCAGGGTCCAGGGCCACCATCCCCAGGAAACTTTCCTGATTTTTTTTTTCTAGAACCTCATCTATTCTCCAACCTGCCAATAAACACACTGTTTCAGTGTCTGTGTCTCAGTGTCACATTCATCGGTCCCTGTGTCACTTTAGGTGTGCTTGACTTGTCTGCCTTGTTGGACATCTCAAGGACTGGACCCTTCCTGTTTTTTTAGTTTGGATGCCAGTAGTCTTCCTGAAGGGAGGGGTGTTCAATGCAGACTTGCCGATAGCCTGACGTCCCTCCCTCCAAAAGAAGGAGAAAATGTAGGCAGTGGAGGGCTTGTATGTTGTATGTAACATGGCATAACCTGACCCTAAGCTGGGTCAGACATACCACAGGTTGCTTGTGGGGGAGATGGCTGAGTAGCAGGAGCCAGGGAATCAATCACTCAGTCAGCATGAGTAGCAGTGTGGCCTAGTGGGGAGAGTGTGGGCCTGAAAGTCAGAAAGACCTGGATTTAATCCCAGCTCTGCCAGTTGCTTGCTGTGTGATGCTGGGCAAGTTGCTTCACTTCTCTGTGCCTCACTTTCCTCAACTGTAAAATGGGGATACTTGTTTTCCCTCCTACTTACACTGTGAACCCCATGTGGGACAGGGACTCTGTTTAACCTAATTATCTTGTGCCTACCCCAGTGCTTACAACAGCCTTTGCCACACAGTGCTACTGTAAACACTGGTATTTACTTACATTTTTATGGTATTTAAGAACTTATGTGCTAGGCACATAGTGCTGCGGTAGATATAATCAAGTTGGATGCCTTCCACATGGAGCTCAGTCTTAATCTCCATTTTACAGATGAAGTAACTGAGTCACAGAGAAGTGGAGTGACTCACTCAAGCTCACAGTGCAGACAAGTGACCAGAGTTGGGATTAGGACCAGGTCCTCTGATTCCCAGGTCAGTCAGTCCACTGGACTACACTGCTTTAATTTCTGATTAACCGCCCACTGCCAAGGGTAGGGATGGATGGGCCTTTCGGATCTTCTTGCTCTCTGCCAGCCAGACCACTACGTGGGGCCCAGGTATCATATGCTTCCAACCCTCCCTGGCCCAGTCTGTGGACTAAAGGAAACTCTACTGAAAGCGATGAGACATTTTAATTTGAGCCTGGGCACTAATTGCTTCAGGATAGTCTCTCGATGCCTCTGTGGGGCCTCTTACATTCCCAAGAACAGACATGAAGAAGAATCCCTGGCAGAGAGAATTCTCCTATTTGTCACCCTCTTCCTCATCGGTCATTACTGAGCGTCTACTTGTGCAGAGCACTCTACATGGCACTTGGGAGCCTAGAGTAGGAAACCTGGTCCTTTCATTCAGTCGTATTTATTGGGTGCTTACTGTGTGCAGGGCACTGTAGTAAGTGCTTGGAATGTACAATTTGGCAACAGAGAGAGACATTCCCTGCCCAACAATGGGCTCACAGTCTAAAAGGGGGAGACAGACAGCAAAACAAAACAAGTAGTCGGGCATCAATACCATCAAAATAGATAAATAGAATCATAGATATAAACACTAAATATAAGATATGGTCCTTGACTTGGTGAATTTCGAATCCATCAGAGGAGATGGACGGACACAAATAATATACCTAAAGTGAGATATAAACAAGAAGTAGAGTGGCCTGGGGGACAGACCACAGGCCTGTGAGTAAGAGGACCTGGGTTCTAATTCTGGCTTTGCTACTTGTCTGCTGTGCAACCTTGGGCAAATCACTTCATTTCTCTGGGCCTAGGTGCTCTCACTGGCAAAATGCAAATTCAATACATGTTCTCCCTAATACATGTTCTCCCTCCTGTTTGAACTGTGAGTTTGATGTGGGACCTCATTATCTTGCATCTATCCCAATGCTTAGCACATAGTAAGTGCTTAACAAATACCGCAATTATTAGTAGCATTATTACTATGAACAGATAAATGAGCAAAAAATGTCTACATGAAATAGGGATATGCACGATTACTAAAGAATAATACAGTGACCTGGGCATTTTTCACTGATGCCATGAGGATGAAGTGGTCCTTTAGCAGAAGTTTGAAATTAGGGAGAGATGTGTCTGAGATGGTGTGAAGTCAGAGAGAGTTCTAGGAGTTCTTGTGAATTTGGCCAAAGACAAGGAGAGAAAGCAGCATGGCCTAGTGCATAGAGCATGGGCCTGGGAGTCGGAAGGAGCTGGGTTCTAATTCTTTCTCTATCACTTGTCTGCTGTGAGATCTTGAGCAAGTCATTTCTCTGTGTCTCTGTTTCCTCATATGTAAAATGGAGATTAAGACTTTGAGCCCTACCTGAGACATAGATTGAGTTGTGATGATGATAATGGTATTTAACTGCTTTCTATGTGTCTAGCACTGTTCTAAGCTCTGGGGGAGATAGAAGCTAATCAGGTTGGACACAGTCCCTGTCCCACATGGGGCTCACAGCACTAAAAACAATGCTTGACACAAGTGCTTGACAAATATCATAAAAAATGGATAGCCACTGGAGAATTTTGAGAAGAAGAATGATTGTAATGGTCAGCTGAAAAGAGGATAGATGGAAGAGGGGAGAAGCTAGAGGACTTTCTCCCTCCTACTTAAACTGTGAGCCCCATAGCCACAGCAGTGTGGCCTAATGGATAGAGCATGGATTTGGGAGCCAGAAGGGCCTGGGTTCGAATTTGGTTCTGCCTCATCTGCTGTGTAACCTTGGGCAAGTCACTTTACTTCTCTGGGCCTCAGTTACCTCATCTGTAAAATAGGGATTGAGACTGTGAGCTCCAAATGCGACAGGGGCTGTATCCAAGCCAATTGGCTTGTGTTCTACCTCAGCGTTTAGAGCAGTACCTGATACATAGTAAACTCTTAACAAATACCACAATTATTATTATTATTGTTAGCCCCAGATGGGACCCAATTGTCTTCTGTCTACCAAGCGCTTAGTACAGAGTTTGGCACATAGTGTTTAACATACACCACCACCATAATAATAATAATAATTATTATTAGCAAGGAGTCCATGCTGACCAGGGGCTGCTGCATTGATAATCCAGCAAAAACTAACAACCTGAAATGGGGAACCGAGAGGGGAAAAAAATCTGGAGTATGAACTTCTGGGATGAGGAGGTGGCTGGTCATGTTGATGGTAATGTCCAAGTTGGGAGGTGAATTTTGTTGTTCAGTAGGTGATTTGCAGGTCTGTAGTTTGGCTCTCCACTGGGTATGCTGTGGGGTAACATTTCACCATCTGAGATGAAGATATGGATGCAGTCATGGACTGCAGTTTTCACTGTTGAATAACAATCCGCTTTGCCAAAAAGTGGCTGCTTCCTGCTCTTCCCCCCGTTAAATACCACTTGCTGAGACTAAACAAATCAATTTTGAAATTGATTTTGAATTGTACTTTAATTTAGAAAATTAAAATAAATGAAAGGTGAAACAGAACGATTTTCAGGGTTCATCTAATGAAGCCTAAGCCTCCTTTGAGTTTTAACTATTGTTTTTGATTTTTTTTAGTAAATGGTTCCTAAAGGTTGGTACTGAGGTCAATACTAATGGGTATGAATAAGTGAGAAGCAGAGAAGCTGTGTCGCCTAGTGGATAGACTACAAGCCTGGAAGTTAGAAGGACTTGGGTTCTAATCCTGACTCTGTCCCTTGTCTGCTGTGACAGCTTGTGCAAGTCACTTCACTTCTCTGTGCCTCAGTTCCTCATCTGTAAAATGAGGATTGACTCCAAGCTCCATGTGGGACATGAACTGTGTCTAACTTGTATTTGAGTGCTTATTGTGTGCAGAGCACTGTACTAAGCTCTTGGGAAAGTGCAACACAAGAATAAACAATGACATTCCCTGCCCACAACGAGCTCACAGTCTAGAGCCATTGATGTCTGTACAAATAGTTACAAATAAATTAAAGTACAGATATGTACATAAGTGCTGAGGGGCTGGGACCGGGGGGAAGAGCAAAGGGAGCGAGTCAGGGTGACGCAGAAGGGACTGAGAGATGAGGAAAAGTGGGGCTTAGTCTGGGAAGGCCTCTTGGAGGAGATGTCTTCAATAAGAGTTTGAACCGGGGGAGAATATCTGTCAGATTTGAGGAGGGACACTGATCCAGGCCAGAGGCAGGATGTGGGCCAGGGGTCAGCAGCCAGACAGGCGAGACGCAGGCATGGTGAGAAGGTTAGCACCAGAGGAGCAAATTGTGCGGGCTGGGGTGTAGAAGGAGAGAAGTGAGGTAGCAGGGAGGAAGGTATGGAGTGCTTTTAAAGCCAATGGTGAGGAGTTTTTGTTTGTGGAGATGGATGGGCAACCACTGGAGATTTTTGGCAGGGGGGTGTGACATGTCCTGAAGGTTTTTGTAGAAAGATGATCCGGGCAGCGGAGTGAAGTATGGACGGTCGTGGGGAGAGACAAGAGGTTGGAAGGTCAGCGAGGAGGCTGATGCAGTAATGCAGGTGAGATAGGAGGAGTGATTGATTTAATGTGGTAGCAGTTTGGATGGAGAGGAAAGAGTGGATTTTAGCGGTTGTGAAGGTTTGTTGATGGATTGAATATCTGGGAGGAAAGATGGGGGTGCAATCAACAGTGATGAGAGTCGGGGGAGGGCAAGGTTTGAGTGGGAAGATAAGGAGTTCTGTTTTGGACATGTTTGAGGTGATGGGAGGTCATCCAAGTAGAGATGTCTTGAAGGCAGGAGATGTAGATTTGGGTGTCATCTAGCATGTATCTACCTGGCACATAGGAAGCACTTAACAAATGCCATAATAATAATGTTGGTATTTGTTAGGTGCTTAGTATGTGCAGAACACTGTTCTAAGTGCTGGGGTAGATAGAGGGTAATCAGGTTGTCCCACCTGAGGCTCACGGTCTTCATCCCCATTTTACAGATGAGGTAACAGGCACAGAGAAGTGAAGTAACTTGCCCACAGACACACAGCTGACAAAGGGCAGAGCAGGGTTCGAACCCATGTCCTCTGACTCCCAAGCCCGGGCTCTTTCCACTGAACCATAAAAGAGTGTAGGACCTTGTGTATCTTTCCTGACCTTCCCCTTCCTGCCTTCTCCCTTGCACAATTTAGTTCCCTAATTTGGTGCTTCTAGGAACCAAATTTACCACTTTGAGCTATCTCCTTACTGATTTCCCATTGGCATTTCAAGCATGCAGACACTGGCATTTTCCAAAATAGGTAAGTCTATTTTCTTTCCTCACTGAGACAGATTAAAAACTCATTCGTCCCTTATTTTGGATATGAATGTTCTGTGATATCTCCTAGGTTTGTTTTTGGTGGGTGTTGGTAGGAATCCAGACGGTCAGACTCTGGGTATCTTGTGCCCATTGCCCAGTGACTCGTTCTGGGTCCCCTCGTATTCTCCACCTACACCCACTCCCTTGGAGAACTCATTTGCTCCCATGCCTTCAACTACTACTTCTATGCAGATGATTGCCAAATCTACCTCTCCCCTCCTGATGTCTCTCCCTCTCTGCAATCTTGCATTTTCTCCTGCCTTCAAGACATTTGTACTAGGATGTCCTCCCGTCACCTCAAGCTTAACATGTCCAAAACAGGACTTGTTATCTTCCCACCCAAATCCTGTCCTCCCCCTGATTTCCCATCACTCTGGATGGCACCACCATCTTTCCTGTCTTACAAGCCCTTAACCCTGCCGTTATCCTTGACTCCTCTCTCTCATTCAACTCTCATATTTAATCCATCCTGTCGGTTCAACCTTCACAACATCACTAAAATCCACCATTTCCTCTCTATCCAAACTGCTACCGTGTTAGTCCAAGCACTTAACCTATTCCGCCTTGATTACTGTAACAGCCTCCTTTCTGACCTCCCTGCCACCTGTCTCTCCCCACTCCAGTCCATACTTCACTCTGCTGCACGGATCGTTTTTCTACAAAAACGTTTGGTCCATGTTTCCCAATTTCTCAAGGACCTCCAGTGGTTGTCCATCCACTTCCACATCAAACCAAAATTTCTTACCATAGGCTTTAAAGCACGCAGTCACCTTGCCCTCTCCTACCTCACCTTGCCGCTCTCCTACTACAAATGGACTCTAACACTTCACTCCTCTAATGCCAACCTAACTTACTGTACCTCCATCTTATCTATCTCACTGCCGCCCCTCGCCCGCATCCTGCTTCTGGCCTGGAACGCTCTTCATATGTCAATCACTCTCTCCTTGTTCGAAGCCTTATTGAAGGCACATCTCTAGGAAGCCCTCCCTGACAAAGCCTCATTTCCTTTTCTCCCACTCCCTTCTGTCACCCTGATATTCTCCCTTTATTAGTCACCCTTCAGTCCCACAGCATTTATGTACACATCTGTGATTCATTTATTTATATTAATGTTTTTCTCCCCCTCTAGATTGTGAGCTTATTGTGAGCAGGGAATGCATGTATTATATTGTACTCACCTAAACACTTTGTACAGTGCTCTGCACATAGCAAGCACTCAATAAATATAATCAATTGATTAAACACCTTGAATTTCCATCTCCTTCTTTAATATAATTTTTAACTCTTCCACAGCTGGTTTTCCTCTCCGGCTACTCCAAATGAGGTTTCCTGAAATCCAAGATGTCCTTTTGGTGGGCCTGATTCTGGTGATGTTGGCCAGATGGAGACTATCTCAGCGGTCCCACTAAGGTGCCATCAGATGGCCACTTGCACTTACTGAGACAGTGAGATTTTAGGCTCATATAAGATAACTGGGAAACTGAAAAGCAGCATCCTACCTAAGTCCAGGAAATCAGGCAGGGGACTAGTGGAAAAATCAGATGATTAGTCTACAAAATGGACTCTATTCTGCCTCTCTTTCCTTGTTGTGCCTGGAAGAAAGGGGAGATGGAAGTAGAAAAGCTAGTTGAGACCAATTCACATAAGTGGCCAAGTGGAATATTTATAGGTTCTCTTGGGCATGCTATAGGCCTCAGTTCTTATCAATCAATGGTATTTAATGCTTACTATGTGCAGAGCACTTAGATATATATCTGTAACTTATTTATTAGTGTCTGTTGCCCCCTTTAGACTTTTTTAACCCATTGTGGGCAGGAAATGTCTGTTAAATTGATTGTGAGGAACAGGCACCATGTCTAACCTCATGAGTTTGTATCTACCCCAGCGCTTAGAATAGTGCTTGACACGTTGCAAGCACTTAAGACACCATCATCATCATATTTCTATATTGTACTCAAGTGCTTCATACCATGCTCTGCACACAGTAAGTGCTCAATAAATAGGACTGACTGGTTGAAATAAAGGACTTTCAGCCTAATGGAGGAAAATATTGACATGAAAAGAGAGTACTTAGCATTGAAGAGATGAATGGGTAACATTTATTGAGTGCCTTCTGAGTGGTAAGCACTGTTCTAAGCACTTTGGAGAGTCCAACACAAGCAACACAAACACTGCCTGTCTGAAAGCTTAGTCTAAACAGGACAAATCAGATCATTTAGACAAGGCCCCCTCTGAACTGTGTTTATTTGCGTATAATCCCCATTTATTCTATTATATTTGAGCACTTACTGTGTTCAGAGCACTAAGCATTTGGGAGAACACAATATAACAGACACATTCCCTGCCCACAACGTGCTTACAGTCTAGAAAGATGACCTCACACAGCACTTAAGTACATACCTGTAATTTTTATTTATTTTAATGTCTGTCTCTCTTTCTCTCTAGACTGTAAGGTCATTGTGGACTGGGAATGTGTCTATTGTATTATAATATCAAGCTCTCGCAAGCTCTTTATACAGCGTTCTGCACACAGTAAACACCCAAATATGATTGATTGAATGACTGATAGAGAATATTTTGTGCCAATCTGCTAGGAATTGGGAAGCAGCGTGGCGCAGTGGAAAGAGCACGGGCTTTGGAGTCAGGGCTCATGAGTTCGAATCCCAGCTCTGCCACCTGTCAGCTGTGTGACTGTGGGCAAGTCACTTAACTTCTCTGTGCCTCAGTTCCCTCATCTGTAAAATGGGGATTAAGACTGTGAGCCCCATGTGGGACAACCTGCTTCCCCTGTGTCTACCCCAGCGCTTAGAACAGTGCTCGGCACATAGTAAGCGCTTAACAAATACCAACATTATTAGGAATTCCAATATCCAGAGAGCAGCATTTCCCTCAGAATGACAATGGAGTGAGTAGACTTTGAAGTAGATTATGACACAGAGCTTTCTGTTAACCCATGATCTGAGTAACAAATATAAATTCAGGGTGGCCAATGGCACAAAGAGTTGATTTTTTTTTTTAAACCCCTCCACTGAGTTGGGAATTCTGGTTGCATTTTCATAACATTAGAAATCAGTTCATGATCTTCCTGACACAGAGGTAATAGAAAATCTCAAGGTGGGAAGAAGCCATATGAATGAGAGGGTTTCTTTTCAGTAGCTGTATGATAGAATAATAATTGTGACTTTGATATATAAGTGCTTACTGTGTGCCAAGCACTGTACTTTGGGATAGATGCAAGCTAATGAGATCCCAAATGGGACTCGGTCTAAGTTGGAGGGAGAAAAGGTTTTGAATCCCCCTTGTGCAGATGAAGGAACTGAGGCACGGAGAAACCAAGTGACTTACCCAAGGTCACAGAGCAGGTGAGTGGTGAATCTTGAATTAGAACCCAGGTCTTCTGACTTCTCATGCCTATCTTCTTTCCACTAGGCCTTGCTTCTTCTCTGATCTTTGGTCCATGAGGAAGAAATGGTTCAGAGGGGCTCAGTGACTTCCTCGCTTCTGGGACTCTCTGGATCGATGGCTTTATGATTTTTTTTTTCCCTTTGCTGTTGTGGGTCATCAAAATAGATTGTAAGTCACATTTCCCTGGGAGTCTATTTAAGACCAAAGAGAGGAAGTCAGGGAAAACCAGAGCAGGGAGAGGAAAAGAAGTATACTGCCTGAGGGGCAAAACATCAAATTTCTGAAAACATATCTACCAGCTGAGGGAGAGAGCTTTTCTGAAAAGGATTGGGTTAGAAATATGGGGAATATATATATATATATTTACACACACAATATGTATATATAAAATATACACATACTTATATAAACATATTTATTCATTCAATTGTATTGAGTGCTTATTGTGCACAAAACATTGATGAGTACTTATACATATATATATGTATGTATGCATATTTAAGCAACTATAAGAGCCAATTCAGACAAGCCACCCATAACACAGACAAAAGGTCTCTCGAAATTTGAATCCACCCTCAAACCTTCACCCAGGTTGCTGGTTATTTCAGATAGAATACTTTAGGGTGGGCAGGTAAATTAAAATAAAATAAATGATGGTATTTGTTAAGCGCTTACTATGTGCAGAGCACTGTTCTAAGCGCTGGGGTAGACACAGGGGAATCAGGTTGTCCCACGTGGGGCTCACAGACTTCATCCCCATTTTACAGATGAGGTAACTGAGGCACAGAGAAGTGAAGCGACTTGCCCACAGTCACACAGCTGGCAAGTGGCAGAGCTGGGATTTGAACTCATGACCTCTGACTCCAAAGCCCGGGCTCTTTCCACTGAGCCACGCTGCTTCTCGCTTCTTCTCCAGGTAGCCTGGAGTAGTGCACTGTGGGGAGGAGGTGTGTGGTGTGCCTGAGTCATAGAAGATTTGAAAGGCAATCATCTTTTCTGTATGGAAATGGGCGTGGGGAATTGAGTGAAACCTATGTTGGTGGAGCTGAAAGACATTACAGCGTTAGGCAGTGCATTGAGGCCTGAAAGTGTAGTTGGAATATTCTTCTAAAACAGGGGCTAACTATCCATTTTTAACTTATTTCTCAGGGTGGTCTACTGCAGGTCAGTATGGGATCAGGAAAGATCAAATTAGAACTCACAGACTGGCCTAATGGGTAGAACACGGGCCTGGGAGTCAGAAGGACCTGGATTCTAATCCTGGCTCTTCCACTTGTCTCTGTGACCTTGGGCAAGCCATTTAACTTCTCTATGCCTCAGTTACCTCATCTGTAAAATGGGGATCATCACTGTGAGCCCCATGTAGGACAGGGACTATGTCCAATCTGATTACCTTGTATTCACCCCAGTGCTTAGAACAGTGCTTAACACATAGTAAAGGCTTGACAGATACCATCTCTATTTGCCCCTGAGCCTAGATTAGGGCTCCGTTGCACCTCTGTGTCACTATATGTTGACCAACTTGGGGTATTGGATTTCTGTGACTGGTATAATAATAAAATAGCAATTGTCATATTTGTTAAGAACTTACTATGTGCAAGTGGGATAAGAACCCAGGTCATCCGACTATCAGGTCTGTCCCCTTTCCAGTAGGTTCTGTGGGACTCTAAATTTTAACAATCCTTGAGAATTTTCCCTTTGGGATCCACTTCTTCCCAGAGATTTTCCCTGCCTTTAGGGGTACTTTTGGGGAAAATCTTCAAGAGTGAAGTTGAAATTTAGAAAGAACTTCAGAAAGCTGCCATCTCTCTTTTTTTTTTATTTTTAAACCATGTCAAAGTGTTTACTAGTGCCAGGCACTGTACTGAGCGTAAGGGTAGATACAAGCTAATCAGATTGGACACAGTCTATATCCCACTTTGGGCTTACAGTCTCAGTCTGTGAAGGATCTGTCTTCTAATGCTGCCTCCACCACTTATCTGCTTTATGACCTTGGGCAAGTCACTTAACTCATCTGTGCCTCAGTAACCTCCTCCATAAAATGGAGATTAAGACTGTGAACCCCACATGGGACATGGACTGTGTCCAGGCTGATTAGTTTGTATCTACCCTAGCGCTCAATACAGTGCCTGGCGCATAGCCAAAATATAACAAGTACCATTAAAAAAAATTGTGATGCTAATTCCTGCGTGAATCCATTATGAACACTCTTCAGTTCCGTCACTTAAAGGGATTTGGCCATAAGGCCGAGGCAGACAGTGTGCAGTGGAGTTTTCTCACAGAGGATGACTTCAAAGTTCTCTTGGGAATTGGCAATTTCCAACAAGTTTCTCAGTTTGTATCGGATCTCCCATTGTTTATGAAGTGGCAGGTGATAGGGAAAGAGCCCATATTTCCTCTTTGGCATTTCCTTATTTTGTCCCGTTACTTCCTTTCTCTCTCTCTCACTCTTTTCTCCTAGGTGAAATATGTTTCAACTCCCCTATCCATTCGGACCGCACTGGTGTTTTTTACTCGAATGGCCCCTGTGGAGTCCACTTGTTCAGTATTTAATATATTCTGGTTTTTAAATGGACCTGTTAATTACTCCCTTTTTACTAGAAATTTACTAATTTATTGATCACATTTCTTTTTGTGTGCGCGAGTTTTATTTTTCATGGCAAAGAATTTATTTGGATCAATTTTATTGAACCCCTGTATACTTTCACAAACTTTAATTAAGTCTCTGTGAAGTCTCTTTTGTTAAATGAGAGCAGTTCACCTTGCAGTGCTGCTTTTTTATTTATTTATTTTTAAGGATGATAGCCGAACAGCGTACGTTGGATTGGGAAGGAATAAGCAAAATTGCAAGTGCTCATCTGCTGATGGGAAATGTGGTGTGGACAATTCAGCTCAGATGGTATAGTCTCCTGTGCACTGAGCCTATTTTTTTTTTTTAAGGTAAAGTGCTTAAAATGTGCTAGACACTATACTATGCGCTAGGGTAGATACAAGATCATTAGGTTAGACACAGTCTTTGTTCCACATGGGGCCTGTTAGATGGAAGATGATTTGATCCTCATTGGTGATGTCACTGAGGCCCAGGGAAATGAAGTTACTTGCCCAAGGTCACATAGCAGGCAAGTGGTGAAGTTGGATTAGAGCCCGGGTCTTCAGACCCCCAGAGCCCTGCTCTTTTTACTAGGCCACGTTGCTTCCCCTATTCGTCTGTCTGGTGAGGGTTTGTATGGTGAGACTCTTTTGGACCAGGGACATCAGCATGATAACTTCTCTGTACAACTAAGGTTTTTATAAAGTTTATGGTGCCGAAGAGGTTTATATAATCTCCTTTCTCTCCCTTTTCTCACCCCGTCAGCCCCTCGGTTCACATCCCAAGGTTTTTGTGCCTTTTATATAGGATGGAAAGTGTTCAGGGGAGGAATCTTCATGTTTTGCCAAGCCTGTTAGCCAATGTGGCTTAGTGGAAAAATAATAATAATGTTGGTATTTAAGTGCTTACTATGTGCCAAGCACTGTTCTAAGTGCTGGGGTAGATACAGGGTAATCAGATTGTCCCAAGTGAAGCGCAGTCTTCATCCCCATTTTACAGATGAGGTCACTGAGTCACCGAGAAGTGAAGTGACTTGCCCAAGGTCACACAGCTGACAGGTGGCGGAGCTGGGATTAGAACCCACGACCTCTGACTCCTAAACCCAGGCTCTTTCCAGTGAGCTATGCTGCTTCTCTGAAGCATGGGGCTCTGAGTCAGGAGATCTGGATTCTAATCCTGGTCTTTTACTTGCCAGCTCTGTGACCTTGGGCCAGTCATGTAACTTTTCTGTGCCTCAGTTTCCTCGTCTATAAAAAGGGCATCGACTGCCATCCCTCTCACCGCTCTATCCTATCTTAATTATCTTAATGTCTGTTTCCCCCCTAGATTGTATGATTCTTAAGAGAAGGATCACATCTCTCTATTTTATTACATTGTACTTTTCCAAAGACATAATACGGTATTAAGCACAAAGCAAATGAAGCAATGTGGTCTAGTGGAAAGAGCATGGGCCTGGGTGTCAGAAGCACTTAGGTTCTAATCCTGGCTCTGCCGTTTGCCTGCTGTGTGACCTTGGCCAAGTCACTGAATGTTTCTGTGCCCCAGTGACCTCATCTGTAAAATGGGGCTTATAACTGTGAACCCTCTGTAGGACAGAGACTGCATCCAACATGACCAGCCTGCATCTACCTGTTGCTTACTACAGTGCCTGGCATTTAGGAGAAGCAGCATGGCTCAGTGGAAAGAGCCCGGGCTTGGGAGTCAGAGGTCATGGGTTTGAATCCTGACTCTGCCACTTGGCAGCTGAGTGACTGTGGGCAAGTGACTTAACTTCCCTGTGTCTCAGTTACCTCATCTGTAAAATGGGGATTAAAACTGTGAGCCTCCCTGTATCTACCCCAGCGCTTAGAACAGTGCTCTGCACATAGTAAGCGCTTAACAAATACCAACATTATTATTATTATTATATAGTAAGCACTTAACACACCGTAAAAGCAAAACGACAGAAAGCCCCCCTTCAAAATATACTAAGTTGTACTTTTTACACTGAGGGAATGACTAAACCTAAATAAGGTTTTAACTCTTCAGAATATTATGAGTGCTTGTCTAAAATAGCCATCTATCAGTGCTATTTATGATGTTTTGTTTTGCTTTGCTGCCTCCCCTATTTAGGCTGTGAGCCCGTTATTGGGCAGGGGTCGTCTCTTTCTGTTGCTGAATTGTACATTCCAAGCACTTAGTACAGTGCTCTGCACCTACTAAGCACTTAATAAATACTATTGAATGAATGAATGAATTACAGAGCGATTACTGTTTGCAGAGCACTGGACTTAGAGATTGGGAGACTTCAATATAACAGAGCTGATAGACACATTCCTTGCCCACAGGGAGTTTAATATCTAGAGTCCACTACTAAACCGAATGATTTGATCCCCTTCGGTTCCAATGATGCTAAGCCTGGTCAACAAATCCTGCATTTGTTATCTATCGTAAATACCAGTGATCTCTTTACCCCTGGAGTCCAGCATAAAATGTCTTTAAAACTCAGGTCATTTCATTTCGTCTCTTCCATATTTACTTGAGAGTGTGTCTAGGAATGGGTTGAAAGCCTTCCAGTGAACTCTGGGTCCTGGTCCCCAGGAGGCAGTCACACTGGTCCTTTCCGGTTGCCCTTTCCCCAGTTTAAGGGAATGTCCTGAAGGGCAGAGAGAGAGGGCGGCTGAGAGAGACACCTGCTCTCGTTCGCTAGCTTTTTAGGGCATTTGAGTCTAATTGCATTGAACTTTACGGCCGAACAGTCTCATAAGGGCTCAGAGGAGGGCTGTCCCCTTTTGTGCTGCCAAAAACCCTTAGTGGGTACGTGCCACCGCTGTCCACGTTTCAGCTGGTGGAATCGAAGTGGGCTGTACAGCAAGTAAGCAGCGGCCCACCCCATTCTCTTCCCACGCTTTTCTCTATGATTCCTTGTTCCCGGGCCCCTCCGTAGCCCGACACTTGCAATTTTAGAGGTCGCACTTCATAACTTGACATTGGAGCCAGCCGCCCATTCTCAGGAGGCCACTCCGGCCGTAGAGGCTGACGAATTTTAATACAAGGGCTTGTTCTTACAAATGGGCTTGTTTACCCAGCCCCGTATGCCTGCATCGGCTGGATTATTTGTCTAGGAGAGTTCCATGTTAAGGAATCGCGATGGGAGCCGGAGGCGACTTTAAGCAGTTTTCAAATGGAGGTTGGGATTGAGTTGTTTTTTTCTTTCCCAAAATGGCAATTGTCCTCATACGTAATCTGCAAGCTGATTTCCCCAGATCTGACCCTATCCCCTCCCAGTGTGAGAGAAGCTTGGCATTTGATGCTTTTTTAAAATGGTAATAATAATGATGATGATATTTGTTAAGCACTTGCTATGTGCCAGACAATGTACTAAACCCTGGGGTGGATACAAGCAAATGGAGTTGGACACAGTCCCTGTCCCATATGGGACTCAGTTTCAATCCCCATTTTACAGATGGGATCACTGAGGCAGAGAAAAGTGACTTGCCAAGGTCACACACAACAGGCAATTGGTAGAGCTGGAATTAGAACCCAGGACCTTCTGACTTGCAGGCCCCTGCTCTATCCTCTGCATTGTGCTGCTTTTCTATCACGCCGTGATTTAAATGCTTACTCTGTGCCAGGCACTGTACTAAGAGCTGGGGTGATGACAACTTAATCAGGTCAGATATAGTCCCTGTCCCACATAGGGGTCACAGTTTTAATCCCCATTTTATAGATGAGGTCACTGCGGGACAAAGCAGTGACTTGCCAAAGGTCACACAGCAGACAAGTAACAGAGCTGGGATTAGAACACAGGTCCTCTGACTCCCAGGCTTGGGCTCTATCCACTGATATCCACTTGGCAGGAAGACCAAGAGGTAGAAGGGGAAATGTATGTGCAGCTAAAGTATCTCTAGGCTTTGTTAGCTGTATGGCTCATAATCCCACAGCAGTATCCAAAGGCACAAGTTAACTCTCCCGGTAGGGTTGTTTAGGTCTCTCTGGATTGCAAGTGCTGCATGAGAAGCAGCGTGGCTCAGTGGAAAGAGCATGGGCTTGGGAGTTAGAGGTCATGGGTGTGAATCCCTGCTCTGCCACTTGTCAGCTGTGTGACTGTGGGCAAGTCACTTAACTTCTCTGTGCCTCGGTTACCTCATCTGTAAAGTGGGGATTAAGACTGTGAGCCTCACGTGGGACAACCTGATTGCCCTGTATCTACTCCGGTGCTTAGAACAGTGCTCTGCACATAGTAAGTGCTTAACAAATACCAACATTATTATTATGAAGCTGGAGTAGGCAAAATTGCGCTCCTATTTCACCTTACACCTCTGACGCTTTAATGTGGGATTGCCAGTGTTCCATCCCTCAAATGATAATAATGACTAATTGTCAATTTGGCTAAACTGTTTAGTGTGTGCCAAGCACTGTAGTAAACGCTGTGGATGATCCAGTAATGATAATTGTGGTATTCAAACGCTTAGTATGTGGATACTGTATAAAGAGTTTAGTTCTAAGCACTGTCCAGCAATTAGGGCTTGGCACATAGTAAGTACTTAACAAATACCATCATTGTTACTAGGTGCTGGGTTGAGTACAAGCAAATAGTGTTGGACACAGTCCATGTTCCTCATAGGGATATCAGTCATTCATTTATTCAGTTGTATTTACTGAGCATTTACTGTGTGCAGAGCACTGTACTAAGCGTTTGGGAGATTATAATATAACCATAAACAGACACATTCCCTGCCCTCAGTGAGCCTTAATCCCCATTTTACAATTGAGGGAACAGAGGCACAGAGATGAGAAGTGGCTTGCTTAAGGTCACGCAGTGGACAAGTGGAGCTGGGATTAGAACCCAGGACTCTCCGACTCCCGGGCCCGTGCTCTATCCACTAGGTCATGCTGTGTCATTAGGTCCCACATGGGGCTCACAGTCTAAGTAGGAGGTCGAACAGGTATTTAATCCCTATTTGGCAGTTGAGGGAACTGAAGCGCGGAGAAGTTAAGGGATTTGTCCGAGGTCACTCAGTGGGTAAGTGGTGGAGCCAGGGATTAGAACCCAGGTCCTCTGACTTCCAGGTTAGGTCACGCTGTTTCTTGAACAGACCAAAATGAAAGAACTGCTAGGGCTAATGAGCTTGGATCCGAAATTGCAACCCAGAGCTGGCGAAGAGGAAAGCAAAATAATCTTCTGAGCACTGAGGGGTTCGGGGATGGCACTCCCTCCAACTGTCGATAATAACTGCGGTGAATAATTCTGGCCGACTACCCTGGGCAGGTAGAATTTGAACGGACCTGGATATCGCTACCGGAGTAGACGACAAGGGTGTCCCGGTGTCCGTGGTCAAAAGGGAGAGGCCCTGAGGTTTGATGGAATTATTTAGGGAGCACTTAATTAAAATCGCCCGCGAAAGGGATTAGGTTTCTCCACAAACTTGAGAAATTCTAAAATGCTTATTTAATAATTACGGAGCCCAATTATGGTAATGAGGTGAAATGAGGTTTACGTGTTAGTAATGCATTTTAATGATCTGATTCTGCAGGAAGGCTATTCCGTGGTGTGAGTGTTTTATGGAAATCCTGTTACTGGACCCTGCTTGGTGTTTTTTCAGGTGTGTGTTGGTGGTATATTTACCCCAGGGCTTAGTACAGTGCTTGGCACTTGAAAGTGCTCCTACTTAGACTGGGAGCCCCGCATGGGACCTGGTGATCTTGTATGAGAAGCATCATGACCTAGTGGATAGAACATAGGCATGAGAGTCAGAAGGACCTGGGTCCAAATCCCGTCTCTGCCACTTGTCTGCTCTGTGACCTTGGGCAAGTCACTAAAGTTTTCTGTGCCTCACTTACCTGTAAAGTGGGCTTGAGACTGAGAGCTCCATGAGGGACAGGGACTGTGTCAAACCCAGTTCGCTTGTACCCACCCCAGCGCTTAGATTTACAAGACCCCCTGATGCGGAGGAACAGGATTGACAGATGCCCAAGGAATCAGGATGTATTTGATCCCCCTCTGAAATACTGAAAAGAAAAAGTTGAAGTAAAGTGAGAGCTTAGTAAATATAAATGACTGACTCCCTTGTTCACTTCAGCTACCATCTTGGCCTTTTAGTGAGTGCTTCCTGTGTGCAGAGCACTGTATTAAGTACTTGGGAGAGTACTATCCAACAGAGTTGGTAAACATGCACCCTACACACAAAGAGCTTACAGTCTGGAGGGCTTGCAGTCCAGCATATAGCAGTTTGGTTGGATAGATTTTAGCAACATGGTGAAGGTAGAACTGTCAGAGGAGAAGCCCGAGAAGATGATGGAGAATGAACGGCCAGAGAGATACGAGGAGAACCAGGGGAGGACAGTCAGTGAAGCCAAGGTTAGATAATGTTTCCAGGAGAAGTGGGTGGTCCCCAGTGTTGAAGGCAGCTGAGAGGGCGCAAAGGACTAGGATGGATTAGAGGCCATTGGATTTGGCAAGAAGTTCATTGGTGACCTTTTGAGAGAGTGGTTTCTGTGGAGTGAAGGAGAGGAGAGGACCGTGAAATCGCGGGTGTAGACAGCTCGCTCAAGGAGTTTGGTGAGGAATTATAAGAGGGAGATGGGGCGATAACGAGGGAGCTGTGGGGTCAAGGCAGGGATTTTCTAGGATGGGGAGACACAGGCATGTTTGAAGGCAACTGGGCAAGAAGCCATTGGAGAGAGAATGGTTGGTAAACAGGATTTCTGCCCAATAAGAATTTACAATCTCGAGGGAACAGCTTACTGGGAGTTTAGCTGGGCTAAGGGCATCCAGGGTGCAAAGCTCCAGTTTGGATCAGGCCCGGGAAGCTGCTTGTCCTAATGGAAAGAGCACGGACCTGGCAGTCTGAGGATCTGAGTTCTAATCCCGACTCCGGCCCGCACCTGCTGTGTGACCTTGGGCAAGTCACTTAAGTTCTCTGTGCCTCAGTTCCCTCACCTGCATACTGTTCTCCCTCCTACTGAGACTGTAAGCTCCTTGGGGGACCTGATGATCTTGTATCTACCCCAGTGCTTAGTACAGTACTTGGCCCGGACTAATCACTTAATGACTATCACAATTATTATCGGGCCAGGGTTGCAGTGTTTGAATAAAGCTTCTCACTCTGGGAAGTTCTGGACAGCCGGAACCTGCATGCCCTAGTGGGTAGAGCACAGGCCTGGGAGTCACAAGGACCTGGGTTCTACTCCCAGCTCTGCCACTTGTCTGCTATGTGACCTTGAGCAAGTTACTTCACTTCTCTGTGCCTTCCTCATCTGTAAAATGGGGACTGAGTGGGAATCCCATGTGGGACAGGGACTGCATCCGACCTGATGAGCTTGTATAGCAGCGTGGCTCAGTGGAAAGAGCCCGGGCCTGGGAGTCAGAAGTCATGGGTTTGAATCCCATCTCTGCCACTTGTCAGCTGTGTGACTGTGGGCAAGTCACTTCACTTCTCTGTGCCTCAGTTACTCATCTGTAAAATGGGGATTATAACTGTGAGCCTCACGTGGGACAACCTGATTACCCTGTATCTACCCCAGCGCATAGAACAGTGCTCTGCACATAGTAAGTGCTTAACAAATACCAACATTATTATTATCATTACCCCAGTGCTTGACACGTAAGTGCTTAACAAAATACCATTATTATTATTATTATTATTATTCTGAGATAGGTGACAGATTGACCTGGGCTTCTTCTGGCCTGCTGAGCTCTCCAGATCCATTAGGCAATGGCTGAAGACTTGTGGGGCCTCAAGGGACCTATTTTGTTGTGTTGTATCTCCCAAACGCTTAGTACAGGTCTTTGCACACAGTAGAGAAGTAGCATGGCCTAGAGGAAAGAGTCCGGATCTGGAAGTCAGTAGACTTGGGTTCTAATCTCGACTCTGCCAATTGTTCTGTGTGTCCTTGAGAAAGTGTCTGCAATTCTCTGGGCCTCAGTTCCCTCACCTGTAAAATGGGGATTGACTGTGAGCCCCACATGGGACAGGGACTGTCTGTATCCACTCAGGTGCTTAGTACACTGCCCATCAAATACTAAGTCCTTAACAAATACTATCATTATTACCTGTTCTCCTTCCTACAGAGACTCTGAGCCCCGTGAGGGACAGGGACCATGTCCGACCTAATTAACTTGTATCTACCTTAGTTCTTAAAATGGTATTTGACACATAGTAAATGTTTAACAAATAACACTTAAATACCCATGATCTAAAAGGAAAGGAGCCGGAAGAATTTTCCAACAGTTTGGATTCTCGGCCAAGATTCCATGATGGTTGGGGGACGGGGTGAGGAGGTAGTTGTTTGGTTGTCCCGTTTTCCTCTAAAAATTCCGTTTTCCACTAAAATCTGTAGGCAGGGAGGCTCTCAAGTGCGAAGATGGCACAAAGCCAGGATCCTAGAAGAGTGAGCTCTTTATCTTCTTCCTCCAGAGTTCCTTGCAAAAACGACCTCCTCCTCTGGTTGTCCCTTTAGGCAGCTTCTTTGTCAGACAGTCAATAGAATTCTTCCTTTCAACAAAAGGAGATACATTTCTTTATCTCTCTAATTAATGCTTAGACTTCAAACCTTTGGGCTTGTCTGTGGTGCGGATGATATTCCTAAAGAAGTAGAACCCTTTCCTTTGAAAGAAAAAAAGAAGAAAGTTGATGTTGTGTGTGCTTTATGGATTTTCACATCAGTCGGTAAGCATTCTAAATGGAGATTTGCAAAAAAAATAAAAATCCAGGGGGTGCATTCTACATCAACCTAGACATTCAGTGTCCAGTCCCCATTACCTAGCAGTCAGCTGGATCGAAAAGGCAAAATGCAGATCATTGCTAGGTGAACCAGATGAGGGTTGCACCAACCCCTGTTTAATTTGGTGAGCACATTATGTCTTTGCAGTTATGCATATTATGTTTTTGTGCTGAAAGATCAATTCTAAGAATGCAGCATGCTGTGGGGAAGCACAGACCGGTGTAGAAAGCATTCAAGTTGTCTGTCTTCGAGTCAATTGAAAATTGACCCTGCCGACTTTGAAAGCTCCACGTTGGACTCGCTCCAGCTTTTATCTCGGAAAACACCTTCTGCCTCGCTCTTTCTGCTCTTCCCATAAGGCTGTTTGGTTTTGGGGCCACCATGATGATGGTGCTCAGTCAATTGTATTTGTTGAGCACTAACTGTGTGCAGAGCACTGTACTAAGCACTTGGGAGAGTACAGTGTAACAGACACATTCCCTGCCCACAACGAGCTTACAGTCTAGAGGGGGAGACACATATTAATATAAATAAATGCTTTCCAGAAGACTGGGCCATCTCAGACCAGTAACTGACAGACGTTTCATCCCCCCGCCCCCAACCTCACCCCTTGTGCTTATTGTGTGCATGGAACTGTACTAAGCACTTGGGAGAGTACAATATACGGGTAGGAGTAATAGAATTTATTTGGCAGATGCTAATTGCAGGCACTGTACTAAGCACAGGTGGGAATTTGATGTGGGACTCAAACCTAAGAATATAACAATATAGCAGATAGTTTCCTTGCCCACGATGAGCTAAGAGTCGACAGAAATTACTATAAATGTACATATCTACTGTAGGTATAGGGTACATAAAGGGAGCAAATCAGGGCATGCAGAAGGAATAAAATGAAATGAGGGCTTAGGAAAGGCCTCTTGGAGGAGATGTGCTTTCAAGAAGGCTTTGAAGATGGGGAGAGTGATTGTCTCTCGTATATAAAGAAAGAAGGTGTTTTTGGCCAGAGGCAGGACGTGGGTGAGAGGTTGGCGGTGAGATAGATGATATCAAGGAACAGTGAGTAGGTTGGCATTAGAAGAGCCAAGTGTGTGGGCTGGATTGTAGTGAGGTGAGGTAGGAGGGAGCAAGGCGAATGAGTGCTTTAAAGGAGTTGGTGAGGAGTTTCTGTTTGAGGCGGGGGTGGATGGGCAACCACTGGAGGTCCTGGAGTGGTGGGGAAACATGGCTGAATGTATGCTTGAGTGTGTTGGGCAGGTTTTGTGAACGGGGACCCAGAACCCTGTCATATTTCACCCAACCTGGCAGATGACAAAAGCTGGCCCTGGTAGGGCAGAGGCTTCATGAAGACCAAATTCACTTATTTGTCCTCATTCTCTTCCCGAGCAACACGAATCCTTTATTAGCCTGGTCAGAAAACCTCTAGGTTATCAACACAGACTTTGCATCTTCAATATTTGTTGGGAAAGTTACTGGTCTAGGTGCAGGAAAGAGTTCCCAAGGCAGATCGATCTATCCTTCAATGATATTTGAGTGTTTACTGTGTGCAGGGCACTGTACTAAATGCTTGGTGGAGCACTTTGCAGTGAAGTTAGCAGTTGTTCCCCGCCTACGAAGAGCTTAAAGCCTATAGGGGAGACAGTACTATTTGGGCAGGAAATATCACTGTTTGTTGTTGTATTGTACTTTACCAAGCACTTAGTACAGTGTTCTGCACACAATACACACTCAATGAATATGAATGAATATAAATAAAGAATGGCTATATACATAAGTGTTGTGGGGCTGAGGGTGGAGGTCATTCAGTCAATCGTACTCATTCAGTAGTATTTATTGAGCACTTACTATGTGCAGAGCACTGAACTAAGCGCTTGGAATGTACAATTCGGCAACAGAGACAATCCTTGCCCATTGACGGGCTTACAGTCTAATCTGGGGAGACGGACGGACAAAAACAAGACAACTTAATCATGATAAATAGAATCAGGGGGTTGTATTTATTGAGCGATTTACTGTGTGCAAAACCCTGTACTAAGCTCTTGGGTTGCAAGTGGCACAAGTGCGGCAGGAGGAAGCCAAAATAAAAGTGACTGGTTTTTCCTCAAAGAGTGGAGATGGTCCGAGAGACAGAGAGAGAGGCTGTTGGAGACAAAGAAGAGGCGGTTCAGCTCTGAGTTGGAAATGACTTACTGTGAGCTAGTGGGAATAATAAAGGCATGCCCTGAGCTTGGGAAAGTACAGCAAAAGTGTGAAAAACAATAATGATGATGATTTTTTTAAGTGCTTTTGGCTAAACACTGAACTAACTGCTGGGGTAGATGCCCGATAAATTTGGACACAGCCCCTGTCCCATATGAGGCTCATAGTCTAAATAGGATGGAGAACAGGTATTGAACCTCCATTTTACAGATGAGGAAAATGAGAGAAATGAAGTGATAAGCCCAGCATCATGAAGCAGGCAATGAATATCAGGTCCTTAAAGGTGCAGATTCAAGTGCACTTCAAGGCTCTCCATCACCTTGCCCCTTCCTACCTCTCCTCCCTTCTCTCTTTCTACCACCCACCCCGCACGCTCCGCTCCTCTGCCGCCCACCTCCTCACCGTCCCTCGGTCTCGCCCATCCCGCCGTCGACCCCGGGCCACGTCCTCCCGCGGTCCTGGAACGCCCTCCCTCCTCACCTCCGCCAAACTGATTCTCTTCCCCTCTTCAAAACCCTACTTAAAACTCAGCTTCTCCAAGAGGCCTTCCCAGACTGAGCTCCCTTCTCCCTCTACTCCCTCTACCACCCCCCTTCACCTCTCCGCAGCTAAACCCTCTTTTCCCCCTTTCCCTCTGCTCCTCCACCTCTCCCTTCCCCTCCCCACAGGACTGTACTCGTCCGCTCAACTGTATATATTTCCATTACCCTATTTATTTTGTTAATGAATTGTACATCGCCTCGATTCTATTTAGTTGCCATTGTTTTTACGAGATGTTCTTCCCCTCGACTCTATTTATTGCCATTGTTCTTGTCTGTCCGTCTCCCCCGATTAGACTGTAAGCCCGTCAAACGGCAGGGACTGTCTCTATCTGTTGCCGACCTGTTCATCCCAAGCGCTTAGTACAGTGCTCTGCACATAGTAAGCGCTCAATAAATCCTATTGAATGAATGAATGAAAAGTGTGTACGGGATGCAGAAGGGGAGAGGGACAGTAGGAGAAAAGAAGATTTAATCGAGGAAGCGCTCTTGGAGATATTGATGACAATAATAATAATTATGGTACTTGTTAAGTGCTTACTATGTGTCAAGCACTCTTCTAAGTGCTGGGGTAAATGCAAGTGAATCGAATTGTCTCATGTGGGACTCACAGTCTCAATCTCCATTTTACACATCTCTTTCCCTAAATCTTCTTTTCCTTTTCTTCACCTCCCTCTGCATTCCCGACTTGCTCCCTTTATTTCATTCCCCACTCCCAGCCCCACAGCACTTGTGTACATATTTGTAATTTGTTTATATTAATGTCATTCATGCTCATTGTGGGCAGGAAATGTGTCTGTTATATTGTCTTCTCCCAAGTGCTCAGTACAGTCCACTTCACAGTGAGCGCTCAATAAATGACTGACTGCTGCTGACATGACTAATGCTGTTCTATTAATAATAATTATGGTATTTGTTAAGCACTTACAATGTGCCAAGCACTGTTTTACGTGCTGGGGTAAATACAAGCTAATTGCATTGTCCCATGTGGGGCTTACAGTCTCAATCCCCATTTTACAGATGAGGTAACTGAGGCACAGAGAAGTTAAGTGATTTGCCCAAGGTACCACAGCAGACAATTCACAGAGCTTGGATTAGAACCCATGACCTCTGACTCCCAAGCCCGTGCTCTTACCACTAGGCCATGGTTAAGGCTCTGAAGGTGGGGTAAGTGGTGGTCTGTCGTATATGGAGGAGGAGGGAGTCCCGGGACAGAAAGAGGATAAGGGCATGGGGTTGGTGAGGTAGACAAGATTTGAGGGTCTGTCACTTGTCTGCTGTATGGCCTTGGGCAAGTCACTTGACTTCTCTGTACTTCAGTTAGCTCATCTGGAAAATGAGGATTAAGACTGTGAGCCCCACGTGGAACTGGGACTGTCTCCAACTCAATTACCTCGTGTCTACTCCAGAACTTAGTACAGTCCCTGGCACATAGTAAGTGCTTAATGAAAGCCATAGTTATTATTAGATACAGTGAGTAAATTGGTATTTGAGGAGTGAACTGTACAAATTGGGTTGTAGATCAGGGTTGTGAGCTGATTTAAAGCTGCTGATAAAGATGAAAAGGGGAGGTAAATCAGATCAAGGCACGGTGAGTAAGCTGGTGCAAGAGGAATCAAGTGAGTGGGCTGGCCTTTAGTGGGAGCTTGGAGAGAGTAAGCTGAGTTGGTGATTTAAAGATGAAGTTAAGGAGTTTTTGTTGCTTGTGGAAGGGGATGGGCAACCCTTGGAGGTTCTTGAGGAGTTGGGAGACAGGAACCAAATTGTTTTGCTTTGTTTTTGTAAAAAGTGATCTAGGCAGCAGAGTGATGTATGGACTGGAATGGGGAGATACAGGAGGCTGGGAGGTCAGCGAGGAGGCAGACGCAGTAGTCAAGTGGGATAGGCTCAGTCCTTGGTTCAGAATGGTAGCAGTTGGAATGGAGAGGAAAAGGTGGATTTTAGCAGAGTTAGGAAAGTAGAATTCATGGGATTTGGTAAGATTTCATACGCGGATATTACGAGAGATGAATTGATAACACCAAGGTTATGGGTTTGAGATAGGGAGGATAGTGGTATTGCCTGCAGTGATGGGAAAGTCAGAGGGAGGACAGGGTTTGAGGGGAAAGATGAGTTATGTTTTGTACATGTTAAGTTTGGGTGTCAGCGGGACATGCCGGTAGACAGATCCTGAAGGTTGAGGGAAGTGAGAGACTGCGGAGAGGAGAGAGATCGGGGCTGGAGAGAGAAATTTGGGAAACAAGGACCACACTCTGTCCAAGTGGAAATACTCCAGGTTATTTCATGATATGAAAATCTCTCACCATCATGCTCAGGATGGAAGTTCAGACCCAACTTGTAATTTCTCAAGGTTCACCTCCGTGAAACAAGGGCTAAACACAGCTTCAATTTGGATGTTTCTTTGAGTTGATCAGCATTTCTCTGGCCTCAGGGCACTCATGATTTCTCTTCGGGCTTTGGGAGGATCCGTCCACTGGATGAACAGTGTGTTTTACTGGAAAGAGCTGGATTTGTAGTCAAAGGACCTGAATTCTAATCCCAGCTCCATTTCGTTCCTGCTGTGTCACCTTAGATGAGTCACTTCACAGATGAGGGGAACTGAGGCACAGAGAAATGAAGTGGGGATTTGCTACCCGTTCCCCCTTCTACTTAGATTTTTGAGCACTATGTGGGACCTGATTACCTTATATCTGCCCCAGTGCTTATAACAGTGGTTGGCACATAGTAAGCCCTTACCAAATACTATGTAAAAAGGGATTATTCCTCACTTTCTCCCTCCCCGTCCCCCGTTTTGTTTTTCTCTTTCCCTGGAGACCTTCAGGTGCTACAGAAAGGGCAGGCTGGAAAAGATACTGAGAGGAAAAGAAGCCACTAAGGTTGTGTGCTTTTAATGGGCTCTATACATTAATAATGGGCTCCATTAGAAAGACACTCTTCAGATGGAAAGCTGTGACCCCTGATTAATAGGGCTTGGCTGCTTCTGAATTGTCTTTGCTGAATTCTGGTAAACCTTCTTCTACTAAACCTGCCTTCTCTTGCTCGCCATGTCAGGCACGCAGGACTGGCCTCTTAGAAGCAGTGTGGTGCAGTGGAAAGAGCATGGGCTGGGGAGTCGGACCATGTGGGTTCTAATCCTGGCTCTGCCACTTTTCTACTGTGTGATCTTAGGTAAGCCACTTAACATCTCTGTGCCTCAGTTACCTCATCGGTCAAATGGGGCTTAAGACCCACATGGGACAACCTGATTACCTAGAACAGTGCTCGGCACATAGTGATGAATATCATAATAATCAGTCATTGGTACTTGAGTGCTTACCGTGTGCCGAGCACTGTTCTAAGCACCTGGGAGAGTGAAAACAACAAAATTAGCAGGCATGTTCCCCGCCATAATGAGCTTACAGTCTAGAGGGGGTGACAGACTTTATTATGCTGTGGCCTGAGGTGGGGGGAAATGACAAGGATTGTGTGTCATCTTTTCATTGGTGTGTATATTTTTTGATGGGCTAAATTGTGGCTTTTAACAAGTTCATGCTGCTCCTTGATGTTTCTGGTGATGGATGTCTTCAATCAATCAATGGTTTTGAGTGCCTTCTATCGATTAGACTGGAAGCCCGTCAAACGGCAGGGACTGTCTCTATCTGTTGCCGACTTGTACATTCCAAGTGTTTAGTACAGTGCTCTGCAGCGTGGCGCAGCGTGGCGCAGTGGAAAGAGCATGGGCTTTGGAGTCAGGGCTCATGAGTTCGAATCCCAGCTCTGCCACTTGTCAGCTGTGTGACTGTGGGCAAGTCACTTAACTTCTCTGTGCCTCAGTTCCCTCATCTGTAAAATGGGGATTAAGACTGTGAGCCCCACGTGGGACAACCTGATTCCCCTGTGTTTACCCCAGCGCTTAGAACAGTGCTCTGCACATAGTAAGCGCTTAACAAATACCAACATTATTATTATTATCACATAGTAAGCGCTCAATAAATACTATTGAATGAATACAAAACATTCTACTAAGCTCCTGGGAGAGGACAGTTCAATAGAATGAGCAGCCACGCTCCCCGCCCGTAATGAGCGTACAGTCTACAGGGGAGGCAGATATGAATATGAATAAATGAGTAATTTATAATATATGGTTTAAAGATAGGTACATCATATGTATTTGTTGAGCACTTACTGTGTGCAAAGCACTGTATTAAGCATTTGGGAGAGTACATTACAACAATAAACAGTCACATTACCGCCCCACAATGAGCTTACAGTCTAAGGCGGGCAGGGGGGCAGACATTAATGCAAATAAATAAAATTACAGATATGTACATAAGTGCTTTGGGCCCGGGAGTCGGAGAAGAACAAAGGGAGCAAGTCTGGGCGATGCAGAAGAGAGTGGGGGATGAGGAAAAGTGGGGCTTAGTCTGGGAAGGCCTGTTGGAGGAGATGTGCCTTAAAAGGCTTTGAAGTGGGGGAGAGTCATTGTCAGATTTGAGGAGGGAGAGTGTTCCAGGCCAGAGAGAGAACATGGGCCAGTGGTTGGCAGTGAGACAGACAAGATGGGAGGCACAGTGAGAAGGTGGAGAGAGTGGTGCTCTGGCACATGTGAAGGCGGAGGGAGTTCCAGAACACCAGATCTGCTGGAATGTTTAATCTTCTACCATACGCTTCAGTCTGTTTCACCTCTCTCCTATCGTGCCGATGACCTGGCATTACGTGCGCCGGAGAGGCGGGCCTGGCTTCCGGTCACGGGAGATTATCTTGTATCTACTCCGGTGCTTAGTGTGGTAAGCGCTTAACAGACATCCCTATTACTCTTCCACCTGTCAGTCAAGGTGATTAGTATCATTCTACCTGTCAGTCAATCTGTGGTATTTATTGAGTGCTGGGTGTAGAGCGCTGCTTAAAACGCTTGGGAGAGTACAGTAGAGTTGGTAGACGGGATCCCTGCCCTCGAGGAACTTGCAGTCTATTGGCAGTGGCAATGGGCTCGCTCCTGCCCGTGCCAGAACTGTAGCCAGAGGGCACAGTCAGTCCCTTGGCATCCGTGTGCCTTCTTGGCAGTGGCTTTTACTATAACCCAGGCTGCATTCTTTGCTCCTCTAATGCCGACCTTCGCACTATACCTCGATTTCACCTATCTAGCCGCTGTGCTCTTGCCCATGTCCTGCCTCTGTCCAGGAAAGCCCTCCCTCCTAATATCCGACAGGCAACGACTCTCTCCCGCTTCAAAGCCTTATTGAAGGAACATCTCCTCCAAAAGGCCTTCCCTGACTAAGCTGTCCCTTTTCTCTGTCTATTATTATATCATCGTCTCTCAGGTGCTGAGTACAGTGCTCTGCACATGGTCAGCTCTCAATAAATGCAATTGATTGACTGATCATGGGGTGATCGTTGGCTGGGACCTGTTTGTCTTGCTAAAATCCTCACAGATGAGAGAGACTGCAAGTACAGGGTTGAGGAGCAGTATAATAATTACAGCGTGTGTTAAGCACTTGCTATAAGCCAGTCACTGTATTGAACAGTCCTTCAGCACTACCTACTGGGCACCCCTCAGATGCAGTTGGACCTGGTTCAGCTGATTTGGTCCATCAGATTTCCCCGGCCAGTCAATCTGGCAGTTGGCGGTGTGTTGGGAAGCAGCGTGGCTCAGTGGAAAGAGCACGGGCTTTGGAGTCAGGGCTCATGAGTTCGAATCCCAGCTCTGCCACTTGTCGGCTGTGTGACTGTGGGCAGGTCACTTAACTTCTCCGTGCCTCAGTTCCCTCATCTGTAAAATGGGGATTAAGATTGTGAGCCCCACATGGGACAACTTGATTCCCCTATGTCTACCCCAGCGCTTAGAACGGTGCTCGGCACATAGTAAGCGCTTAACAAATACCAACATTACATTATTATTATTATTATTATTGGGAAGGGATTGGTGCCTTCATTGGGCAACCTTGGCCAAAAAGATGCCACCTTGCTCTGTGCCACTGAGGCAACATGGCACCAGCCTTCCTTGCCACCCGCTAGATTCCATGATCGTGGGATTGCACTTTTCTCTGCACTGGGGAGGAGGATCACACCTCCAGACACCCTTTACTGCGTTTGTCTCTTCTTCTCCAGTTTTATCACTTTGATAGACGAGGTTTAGAGCCTTTGCTGACTGCCCAGAGTGAAAGTTTAATTAGACATCTAATCAGCTGCTGCACATACAGTTTAAAAGGTTAAAAAATGCATAACTCTTCCATTCGAAGAAGGTTTGGCTGTCCATAAATATTGCCTCGAGCCTTCTCCCTCCCGGCTTTACTTGCGAAGTCATCTTTGGAGATCCATAAAACCTCAGCAACCCACAACAGATGGTTTATTAAATGAAAATCAGTTTTAAAACAAACACGTCAAAATAATTTTATTCTCTGCAAGCAGAATTCCTGCAGTCGATGAACCCCAGATTGTAATTTGAATCTGGCATGGATTGAAAAACATCAATTTACTGGAGGAGAGATGGTTGGAGAATTCCCATTGAGGAATAAAAAGGACAATTATTAATGTTGTTATAGCCCCTTTCCTCCAAGGAGCCTGAAACACTTTTTTAATTTTTTAATGGTATTTATTAAACGCTTACTATGTGTCATGAACTGTTAGACTGTGAGCCCGTCATTGGGCAGGGATTGTCTCTGTTACCGAATTGTACATTCCGATTGTTTAGTACAGTGCTCTCCACATAGTAAGCGCTCAATAAAAACTATTGAATGAATGAATGCTGGGGCAGATATAAATCATTCAGGTCAGAGAGAGTCCTTTTAGACACGGGACTCAGTTTAAGAAGGGAAAGGAGGTATTTAATCCCCATTTTGCAGCGAGGAAACTGAGGCAAAGTGAAGTGACTTGCCCAAGGTCATACAGCAGACAAGTGGCAGAGCCGAAGTTAGAACCCAGCTTGACTCCCAGGCCCGTGCTCTTTTCAGTGGGCCACGTAGCTTTCAGCGTCACAATTAGGGCTCACTGTAAATACGAGCAGGAGAATCTGAGAGAGAAACTCTCCCTGACTCAAATCCAGCAGCAACTAGTATCACTGGAGGTTTAACCTCGTCTTTCATAATGATATAAAACCTCATATGAAGATTGTGGGCACGTGGACATTTTCTAAGCCTCAGAATTGCTTGGGAAAGTAAATAATGAGGTGCCCTTCACAAGACATTCTGGGAATGGGAAGCAACTCAAAGTCAATGGACACTAAACTGTTATGAGTGTCTCTCTCCCCCTCTAGACTGTCAGCTCGTTACGGGCAGGGAACTTGTCTACCAACTGCTCTATCGTACTCTCATGAGCACTTAGTACAGTGCTGAGCCCATAGTAAGTACTCAATAAATGAGTGGAAAGAGCAAGGGCTTGGGAGTCCGAGGTCATGGGTTCTAATCCCGGATCTGTCACTTGTCAGCTGTGTGACTGTGGGCAAGTCACGTAGCTTCTTTCTGCTTGTTACCTCTTCTGTAAAATGGGGCTTGACCGTGAGCCCCATGCGGGACAACCTGCTTACCTTGTATGTACCCCAGTACTTAGAACAGTGCTTGGCACATAGTAAATGCTTAACGAATACCATAATAATAATAATGAATACCATTGACTCTATTTTCATCATAGAAACTTTCTTTGAGCACAGTCCGGGCCTTGAGCGATAAACCTTACTGCTCCCGTGAGGAAGAAACTTTTAAAATAGGAAAAAAACAGCATGGTCTGGTGAAATGAACACAACTGGGAATCAGGATACTTGGGGTTTAGTCCCAGTTGTGCCCTGGCTTATTGTGTGACCTTGGTTAAGTCATTTCTCTGTGCCACAGCTTCAGTTGCAAACTGGGGATTCCATATCGTCTACGTGATGGTGAGCCCCATGTGGGACAGGACCCCTATCCAGCGTGATTAAGTTTTATCTATCCCAGGGCTTAGAACAGTGCTTGACACTCACCAAGTGCTTAACACATATCTTAGAAAGTCCCGTAAACTCTCTCTGGGCTTTAGTGACTTCATTTCTAAAATGAGGATAATAATATTTGCCTCTTGCTTCATCCCACGAATGTTGTTAGGATAGAATGAGATAAATGTGAAAACACTTGAGAAAAATACAAATGTTTTACAGAAATATAGTATAACAACATAAGGGAACACATAATTCTATTTATTTATATTGATGCTACCGATGCCTGTTTACTTGTTTCGTTTTGTTGTCTGTCTCCCCACTTCTAGACTCTGAGCCCGTTGTTGAGTAGGGATTGTCTCTGTTGCTGAATTGTACTTTCCAAGCATTCAGTACAGTGCTCTGCTCACATTAAGTGCTCATATACGATTTATTGAATGAAACATGGGCCAAGATGAAATTTGTCTTGGTGTGAAGGAGCTTATAATTGTGTAGTCGTGACTTATTCCAGTACCAAATTAGTCCCGGAGGCGATCGGAAAAGGATAGAGTCATGCTGTTGAAGGATAGATCCTGGAAAGGCAATTTTCCTATGCCCTGTGGCCACTAGGCACATTGTATTAGTAAGTAGCCATATGGCAGCTTTATTGGACCGTGCTGTTTTGTTCCATCTTTGGGGCAATGTGGCACCCAGAGCCACGGATCATTCCATAGCCAAGTAAATAAAACTATCCAGCTCCACCACACAATACCTTGGGCCCAGTTACCTCCTCTGTAAAAATTGGGATGAAGACTGGGAGCCCCATCTGGGACAGGAACTGTGCTCAACATCATGATCTTGTTTCTATCCCAGCTCTCAGAACAGAGCTTGACTCACGAGTGCTTAGTAAGAGTTGGGAGAATTTCTAGAGTGCAGTAGCCCATGTTCTGATAACTGGGTTCAAGAGAAGTTTTTATTGCTATTGTTTTTGTCTGTCTGTCTGTCTCCCCAGATTAGACTGTAAGCCCGTCAGTGGGCAGGGATTGTCTCTATCTGTTGCCGAATTGTACATTCCAAGCACTTAGTACAGTGCTCTGCACATAGTAAGTGCTCAATAAATACTATTGAATGAATTAAATGAGTGAAATACCATCATTATTATATAACCACAAACCATTTATGTTAATGTCTGGCACCCCCTCTAGATGTAAGGTCCTTGTGGGCAGGGAATGCCTATCAACTCTACTATGTAGTACTCTCTCAAGCACTTAGTACAATTCATTCATTCAGTAGTATTTGTTGAGACTATGTGCAGAGCACTGTACTAAACACTTGGAATGTACAATTAGGCAACAGATAGAGACAATCCCTGCCCACTGACGTGCTTACAGTCTAATCGGGGGAGACAGACAAAAACAAGACAACTTAATCAGTGCTCTGAACATATAAATGCTGAAGGAGAAGGAAAAAAAAAAGTTTGCAAGGGCCAAGGAACCAAATGACAGGCTTTTGCTTAATGGGAATTTAGGGTTTTTTTTTGTTTACTCTTCACCTTTTCCCATTCTTGCATATCATATGGCTTTGAGAATAGTTACTTTAGCTGCAATTTTGTGTGTGTGTGTGCACTTTCAAGAGACAGAGAGAAAAACTCCCTCCCCACCTGCCTTTGTCGCCTCGGGCCCGAGCAACATAACCACAGATTTATCTTTTGGCTTTATTTGGAGGCGAATAGATCATCTCCTTTTTATTGGACTCCAAGCAATGAAGAATGAATAATGGATCGTACGGAATGAAAAAGCCGGCCCTTTTGGGCTTCTGGCCGAGCCTGGAAGTCCATAACGGGGGCAGGTGGATAGATGGGTGTTAAAATGTTATTGTATCTTTTGTGCGTTATGATGCTGAAAACCTGGAGTCTGAAAATGAGATGATGGAGGAGTTCCTCTAGATGACCTTATCTGCCCCCGTGGAAACGCATCCTCTGGCTGATTGTCTACCCTCTAGACTGGAAGCTCATTGTGGGCAGGAAATGTCTGTTATATTGTTATATTGTACTCTCCCAAGAGCTTTATACAGTGCTCTGCACATGGTATTGTGACCCATCAGAGTTCTTTGGTATCGTCTAGAAAAGACCACTGCCCTTTGGAATGACCAGGAGGGTAGCCAATGGGGAGGGATTAGACTTCGCTTAACACAGTGCCCGGAACATAGTAAGCCCTTAACAAATATCGTACTTATTATTATGGGGGCGAGTGCCCCAAGGAGGCCTAGTGTGTTTATTCAGCCTCATGTGACTCAGTGGAGCTGAGTGTAATACGGTGCTTTGCATGCCATAAGCGCTCAATAAATGCGATGGATTGATTGTATCTTGCCTGACATTGCTGACTTTCCTCAGACCCCTTTCCGGGTCCTGAACAGTGCTCATGGAGTTATTTCTATGTAGCTGCAGGGAATGTCTGTCTATTGTTTTATTGTACTCTCCTGAGTGCTTAGTATAGTGCTCTGCACACAGTAAGTAATAGATATGATCTACTGATTGACGCTTGTGCCTACCATGGCATAGTGGATAGAGCATGGGCCTGGGAGTAAGAGGGTCACGGGTTCTTCTCCCGGCTCCGCCACTTGTCTGCTTTGTGACCTTGTGCAAGTCACTTCACTTCTCTGGACCTCAGTTATCTCCTTTGTAAAATGGCGATGGAGACTGGAAGCCCCACACGGTTCCAATTTGATTTGCTTGTATCCACCCCAGGACTTAATACGATGCCTGGCACATAGTAAGTGCTCAACAAATGCCATCATTAGTATTATTATTATTCTGTGTACAACACCGTCGAGCTCCTTAAGCCATTAGTTAAAAACTGGCGAGATCAGAGAGGAGGGAGAAGGCCCCGTCCCTTGGCCAGCTCTGGGGAGGTGGGTAGAAAGCGGCATCGAAAGGAAATGCAGTCTCTTTTAAGGAGGAGATTTGGCTTGATTTCCATATCTCAAAGTGTAAATTTGAAAAAAGGAGTCCCAAGGGCTCCCTCTCATAGGGAAATCAATTATTTAAGATCTGATGAATTGTTCATCAACAGCTGACAGCACTGATAGTAAGCTTCCCCATAAACTGGCAATGAGCTCGGAACCTGGATGCCTTCCGGACCGCTTCCCAGTGCCCTCACTGTGTCTCAGGGCTCTCAGAAGGAGCGGGACTTCCCACCTTCCCTCCTTACCACCTTCCCTCCTAGGGAAAGTCCGAACAGCCAGCCAAGGATTCCCCGAGGTTGAGAAGGATTGCCCAGAAGAAGGTGCAGACAGTCTTCCCCGGGAGCCTGGCTGTGCGGCCGGGCACTTGGATCGGAAGGACAGGGATTGGGCATTGATTCCATCCCAAGTCTAGGACTGCCACCGGGCTGAGCTGAGCAGAGCAAAGCCGCTCCTTCTTGCCACTCTCGGCAGCTCCCCGGCCAGTCGGCTGGCTCTTTATAGGCAGCAAGAAGGAGAGCCCTGAAGTGGAGAATCAACTCTTAATTGCATTCATCTATGGGGTTTCTTTGTCTGATCCTGGCGAAGCAGTGGGGTTGGATTTTGCTTCAGGGAAGCAGCGCCTCTCCCTCCCTCCCTCCTCTCTCTCTCTCTTTCTCCCTCCCTTTCACTCTCTCTTCTTTCTTGCTCCCTTTTTTCTCTCCTTCGCTCCCTCTCTTCTCTCCCTCGCTCCCTCTCCTTCTCTCCCCTTTGGGCGGGAGTGCATCCTGAGAGAGGACAGAATATCCTAACACAGAGCTGGAAATAATAATAATAGCAGCAAGTATCAAGCACTCAGTAAATACCACTGATTGGTTGAATGACAGGACAGATGATGGTAGTCTGCCTTTCTTACCATGGGGAAGTGGGCTGGAAAGTGGGCACTTGAAACTCCACTGTCCTCATTATTTATTGGTGTCATGTTACTGGCTCCAGGTGTGTTCCCTGTGCCAGTGAGCCGCACTGCTAATTAATATCCCTCAAGCCCAGCCCCCCGCAGAAGTACAGGACCCTTAAGGGAAGAGTCAAGTGACCCTCCGATGCCATCCCCATGCTGGCAAGGAGAGCGTGCCGGAATTAGCTGCCTGACGTGGACCTCTGAGGAGCTGTCGTCCTTCCCTCTGTGGACCTCAGTGACCTGATCTGTAAAATAGGGATTAAGACTGTGAGCCCCAAGTGGGACACGGACTGTGACCAACCCGATTAGCCTGAGTCTACCCCAGCGCTTAGTACAGTGCCTGGTACCTAGTTAGGGCTTAAAAAATGCCATCAAAAACAAAAAAATAGAGGACTTGTATTCGAAACCTTTCCACTTATATGTTTGTTATATTGTACTCTCCCAAACGCTTAGTACCGTGCTCTGCCCGCAGTAAGCGCTCAATAAATACCACTGAATGAATGACCACCCCAAACCCTGGAGCCCTCATGGCCGTTCAAGCTTTCTCTTCATCTTTAAACTTGCGCATATTTCAAGGTGTATTGAATCAGTGTGTTCAAATTGATTTCCACTTATCCCATCAAAATGTTGTTTTGTAAGGGTGATTGGATGTCCAAACATCCTGCTGAGCATCTTTAAGCCATTTCTTTGGTGTAAAGTGGGGGCATCAAAGCCTTCGTCTGTTCCAACCCCAGATAGCTCGATAAGAGAAAATGCGTTCTGCTGTTGCAGGAATGAAGCAGTCTGGGTTGCGGAGGGGTTTGGAACCTGGCTTGTTAGAAACCCACTGGAGGTTGTGGGAGAAACTTCAGCAGAATGAGAGGGCAGGGAGGCGGCTGTTCATTTATACTGATTTCTGTCTCCACCTCTAGACTGTGAGCTCGTTGTGAGCAGCGAATTTGTCTGATATATCGTTAGTGTACTCTCCCATGTACTTAGTACAGGGCTGTGCACACAGGAAGCGCTCAAATACGATTGACTGTACCAAGAGCCGGGGGAGATAGAAGATCATCACGTTGGCCACAGGGACGAAGGCCGGGTCAAGGTTGGAAGGTCATGGGTTCTAATCCCGGCTCCACCACTGGTCTGCTGTGTGATCTCGGGCAGATCACTTCACTTTCCTATACCTCAGTTACCTCATCTTTAAATGGGGATTGAGGATGGTATTTGTTAAGCGCTTACCATGTGCCAAACACAGTTCTAAGCACTGGGGTAGATACAAGGTAATCCCTACGTGGGGCGCTCAGTCTTCATCCCCATGTTGCAGATGAGGTAAATGAGGCATGAAGTGAAGTGACTTGCCCAAAGTCACACAGCTGATAAGTGAGGGAGCAGGGATTAGAATTTACAACCTCTGACTCCCAAGGCTGGGCTCGTCCCACTAAGGCATGCTGAGGGATTGAAATTGTGAGTCCTGGCTAAAACAGGGGTTGTGTCCAACCTTATATGCTTGTATCCACCCCAGACCTTAATACAGTGCCAACCACAAAGTAAGCACTTAACTAATACCGTCATCATTATTATTATTAGCTCAACACACTCCACCTGGGCAGAAAACCTAGTTCCCTGTTAATGTGGGTAGATTGGGTGAGAGAGGCTATAGTCTTTGTCCAGTAGAGAGAATGCAAGTGAAGCCCACCTTTTGTTAAAGCCCTTTGGATAGAGTTTAGTAGCCCACCCTATTTCTTTCTCTACTGACACTTCTTTTATTCCTCTATGTATTCCTCCCCCTGCCCGAGGAGGAATAATAACAATAGTAATAATTGTGATATTTGCTTAGAGCTTAACCTTCCACTGCCCCCAAAGCAGTAATAATCAGAATAATAATAATTGTGAAGTGCTTAGACTCCCCCTGCCAATGGAGCAATAATGATAATATTCTGGCATTTAAGGGCTTAGCTTCCTCTTGCCCCTGGAGCAATAATAATATTAATTGTGATATTTGTTAAGCTCTTAGCCTCCCCCTGACCCTGGAGCAATAATAATAATAATATTAATTGTGGTATTAAGGGCTTAGCTTCCTCCTGCCCCCTAGAGCAATAGTAATATGAATTGTGGTATTTGTTAAGGGCTTAGTCCCCCTCTTCCCCTGGAGCAATAATGATAATATTAATTGTGGTATTTAAGTGCTTAGCCTTCCCTTGCTCTTGTGCAATCGTGATAATGATTCTGGTATTTAAGCATTTACTATGTGCCTAACCCTGTGCTAAACGGTGGGGTCGACAGATCATCAGGAAGGACCATCGTCCCTGTTCCACATGGAATTCATTCATTCAATCATATTTATTGAGCACTTAGTCTGTGCAGAGCACTGTACTAAGCACGTGGAAAGTGTAATTCGGGAACAAATAGAGATAATTCCTACCCAACAACAGGGTCACTGTCTAAAAGGGGGGAGACAAACAACAAAACAAAGCAGAAAGGCATCAATAGCATCAATATAAATAAATAGAATTATAGATATATACACATTATTAAAATAAATGGAATAACAAATATGTACGTATATACACAAGTGCTGTGAGGCGTAGTGGAGGGTAGATAGAGTAGAGGGAGGGAGTAGGAGTGATGGGCAGGGGAGGAGGAACAGAGGGAAAGGGGGGCTCAGTCTGGGAAGGCCTCCTGTAAGGTAATCAGGTCGGACAGTCAGGTTTGTGTACGTATTCATTCATTCAATAGTATTTATTGAGCGCTTACTATGTGCAGAGCACTGTACTAAGCACTTGAATGTACAAATCAGTAACAGAGACAGTCCCTGTCCTTTGACGGGCTTACAGTCTAATCGGGGGAGATGGACACACAAGAACAATAGCAATATTCCCTCTTCCCCCTCCCTGGAATTTTTCGGGGTCTTCCCCAGCTTGACCGTCGGCAGCTCGACCGTAAGCTTCTAGAGAGTAGGGACTGCCTTCTAATCTCCATATTATACTCCCTTGAGACCTTAGTGCCATCCCCAATCAATCAATTCTTTTTATTGAGCACTGACCGTGGGCAGAGCACTGTGTTAAGGGCTTGGGCAGGTACAATACAACAGAGTTGGTAGACACCCTGCCCATGAGGAGCCTACAAATCTAGAGCGGGAGATGGACATTTACATAGACGAGGGATAAAAGAAATATTCAAAGTAGAAGAGTTGAGAAGCAGCGTGGCCTAGCAGAAAGAAACCACACTTGGGAGTCTCAGAGGATCTGAGTTCTAATCCTGCTCTGCCTGCTGTGTGACCTTGGACAAGTCACTTAATTTCACCGTGCTTCCGTTTCCTCCCCTGTAAAATGGGGACTCCATATGTGAGCTCCCTCCTACTTAGATTGTGAGCCTTATGGGGAATGGGAACTGTCCCTGACTTAATTCAAATTGTACCTACCCTAGTGCTTGAACCAGGTTTGACACATAACAAGCATTTAACAAATATCATAAAAAAGTAATTACATACTGTAGATCTGGGGTGAGTATCAAAGTGCTTAAGGAATAGAGAAGCAGCAAGGCCTAGTGGAAGAAGCAGGAGCCTCGGAATCAGAGGGCCTGGGTTCTAATCCCAGCTCCACCGTGGGTGAGTCACTTTACTTCTCTGAGCCTCAGTTTCCTCCTGTAAAATTCAATCCTACTCCCTCCTACTTACCCCATGAGCCTCATGTGGGACAAGGAGCTATGCCAAACCTGATTAACCTTTTTTACCCCACTGCTTAGAACAGTGCTTGCCACAAAGCAAGAGCTTGACAGGTGCTGTCATTATCATGATTATTATAAATTTAAGTGTACAGTTAAGGCAGAGGAGAGGGCAAATGGGATAATGAAAGGCTTACACCAAGAAGTACTTAAAATGGTTGGATTTTTCTGCCGGCGTGTGAAACTTCGGCAATCACAGCAGATGTGCTCGGGTAAAGACCGTGACCCTTCTTCCTGAGGAAGGCCAAATGCATGGGTGGCAGGGGGTGGCTTCCTCTGCCTATGGTTCCCAAGTGGAGGCCAAGGGCCCTGCTGTGGAGGGACCAGGAAACAAAGACTTCCCCAGCTCTCTTTGCCCTCCGAAAGTTCTCACATGGAATTAGCACCGAACCACTGAGCGAGCAAAGGTGATTTTCTCCCGGAGTTGTGAAGGTGAAATCTCTCCAAGTAAGCTGACCCCTCTGACATCCTTTGCGGTGTATCTGTTAAAGGTGGAAAAGGCGTCTTAGAGCACTTGATCTATAAAACATGTGAAGAAAGTGCAGGCTTAAGGAAGGGCTTTTTTTTTTTATTGAACAATATCGTTGGAGCTTGTTGGATATTTCCAATCCTACTTGAGGTATATTTTCAGAGAAAGGGATTTGTAAAGTCTTTTTGAGTCCTGACACCCATAATGTATTGATTACCTATTCATTCATTTAATCATACTTGTTTTGATGTTTGTCTCTCCCCACCCCCGCCCACAATCCTTAGACTGTAAACCCTGGGTGGGCAGGGATTATCTCTCTCTCTTGCTGAATTGTACTTTCCAAGCTCTTAGTACAGAGGTCTGCACATAGTGAGTGCTCACTAAATATGAGTGAATGAATGAATATTATATATATGACTAGCAGGTATGTCTTTATCCATCCTCTAAAGGGCAAATTACTTATGTGAGTATATATATGTATGTATTGGCATCACCCTTGCACTTAGATTTCCTTTTTTTTTTCAGCCCTCCTTCAGTCCCCTAACACTTAGGTATCCAGAATTTATTTATATTAATGTCTGTTTCCTCCTCTAAACCGTAAGCTTGCTGTTGGCGGGGGACATATCTACCACCTCTGTTATATTGTACTCTTCCAAGTGCTTAGTCCAGAGCTCTGCTCAGAGTATGTATGGATATAAGTAAATATGATTGACTTGTACGTGCCCCAGTGCTTAGAAAAATTTTGAAATATAGTAAGCACTTAAATACCTTAAAAAAAATATGGTATCCCTCTAGGGAATGCTCTAGAAGGGTTGGGAAGACAGGTCTTCCAAGAGGGGTTCCCTAATTAAACCCTCTTTCCTGGCTCCCTCTCCCTTCTACATCATCTATGCCCTCATACCTGTACCCTTTGAGCTCTTAATATTCACCCTGCCTTCAGCCCCACAACACTTAGGTTTATATCCATACTTTATTTGTATTAATGTCTGCCCTGCCCCTTCTAGACTGTCAGGTCGCCCCTTAATCGAGTCTACCCCCGACCCTGATCATCGCCCCTTTTATTAACACGACTATATTGTATCATACTGTATCATGTTGCTATATTAGCACTACTGTATTGTATCATACTGTATCATGTTGCTATATTACCGATTTCGTTTATTACTGTTTACTGTTGTCAGTGCTGCCACCCACCTCTCTGGCCTCGCCATGTCCCTCCTCCCCCCCTCCCCCCTCCCGCCCCTTCCTATCCTCCCCTTCCCCTTCCCCTCTCTCGCTCAGCTCTTTCCCGCTCTCTCCTCTGTCTCCTCCCCCCCTCCCCTCTCCCGCCCTAGAACCCCACTTTACCAGCGCTACCCCTCTTCCCCCTCCCACTACTCTTCCCCCCACCAAACCCCCTCTTCACCCCCTCCCCCCTTCTCTCTTCCCCACCCACGCCCCATCCCAGTCCTCTTGTCCCACCGCCACCCCTCATCCCCCTCTCCCCGTCCAGGGCCCCGCCACCTCCTTCCCATCCAAACCCTCCCCTCCCCCCGCCCTTCCCCCCCCCCCCCCCTTGCACCCACAGCTACTTTCAAGTGTGGCCTCTGGAACCCCCGCTCTATTACAGGCAAGCTACCTTTCATCCATGACCTTTTCCTCTCCTGCTCTCTCCTCCTCCTCGCCCTTTCGGAAACGTGGCTCTCTCCCGAAGACACGGTCTCCGCCGCCGCTCTCTCCGGCGGAGGCCTCTCCTTCTCCCACTCCCCCAGACTCACCGGTAAGGGAGGAGGCGTCGGCTTCCTCCTCTCGCCCCGTTGCCGCTTCCGCACTATCCCTCCTCCCCCCTCCCTCTCCTTCCCCTCCTTCGAAGCCCATATCATTCGCCTCTACCACCCACTCCAGTTACTTGTCGCCGTCATCTACCGCCCTCCCGGTCCCACCTCCGACTTCTTCAACCACCTTGACCCCTTTCTCACCTTCCTTCTCTCTGCCCACTCTGATCCTCGGAGACTTCAACATCCATACGGATGTACCCGACGACTCCTCTGCCGCCCGCCTGCTATCCCTCCTCGACTCTGCCGACCTCCTCCTCCACCATACCGCGCCCACTCACTGACTCGGTCACACCCTCGATCTCGTCATCTCCTACCGCTGCACTATCTCCTCCCTCACCAACTCTGAAATCCCTCTCTCTGACCATAACCTTCTCACCTGCCTCATCTCTCGCACTCCCCCCCCCTGCAAATCTTCGCTACTGCCCCACAGAGACCTCCGCTCTCTCGATCCCATCCGTCTTTCCAATAGCATCTCTCCTCACCTCGCCGCCCTGTCCTCTCTTCCCACCCTCGACGATCGGGTCTCCGCTCTCAACTCCACCCTCTCTACTCATCTCGACTCTCTCGCCCCCCTTTCCCTCCGCCGCTCTCGCTCCACTAACCCACGGCCCTGGATCACCTCCTCTGTCCTCCTCCTACGCTCCTATGCTCGAGCTGCTGAGCGCTGCTGGCGAAAGTCCAAGCACCAAGCCGACCTCACACACTTCAAATTTATCCTTTCCTGCCTTAACTCTGCCCTCTCCTCTGCCAGGCAAAGCTTCTTCTCCTCCCTCATCGACACCCATGCCCGTCACCCCCACCGATTGTTCCGGACCTTTAACTCTCTCCTTAGGCCCCCTGTTCCTCCCCCTCCCCCATCTCTCACCCCCAATGATCTGGCCACCTATTTCCTCACGAAAATCAACACGATCAGGTCTGAGCTCCCCAAAGTCACCCCTCTGCCTCTCCCCTCCCCCCCACCGACCTCCTCCCCTACTTTCCCATCCTTCCCTGCAGTATCCTCAGAGGAGATCTCCTCCCTCCTCGCAAGTGCCACCCCCTCCACCTGCGCCTCGGACCCCATTCCCTCTCACCTTCTTAAAACCATAGCTCCTGCCCTCCTACCTTCCTTAACTTCTATTTTTAACCACTCAGTCTCCAAGGGCTCCTTCCCCTCTGCCTTCAAACATGCCCACGTCTCCCCCATCCTAAAAAAACCCGCTCTTGACCCCACTTCCCCCTCCAGTTATCGTCCTATCTCCCTACTACCCTTCCTTTCCAAAATCCTAGAACGAGTCGTCTACAATCGATGCCTAGAATTCCTTAACTCCCATTCTCTCCTAGACCCCCTCCAATCTGGCTTCCGTCCCCTCCACTCTACCGAGACTGCTCTCTCTAAGGTCACCCGTGACCTCCGTCTTGCCAAATCCAATGGCTCCTACTCCATTCTGATCCTCCTTGACCTCTCTGCTGCCTTTGACACTGTCGACCATCCCCTTCTCCTCCATACCTTATCTCACCTTGGCTTCACGGACTCTGTCCTCTCCCGGTTCTCCTCTTACCTCTCTGGCCGATCATTCTCGGTCTCCTTCGCTGGAGCCTCCTCCCCCTCCCATCCTTTAACTGTTGGAGTTCCTCAAGGGTCAGTTCTCGGCCCTCTTCTGTTCTCCATTTACACTCACTCCCTCGGTGAACTCATCCGCTTTCACGGCTTTGACTACCATCTCTACGCAGATGACACGCAGATCTACATCTCCGCCCCTGTCCTCTCCCCCTCCCTTCAGGCTCGCATCTCCTCCCGCCTCCGGGACGTCTCCACCTGGATGTCGGCCCGCCACCTAAAACTCAACATGAGCAAGACTGAGCTCCTCATCTTCCCTCCCAAACCCGGTCCTCTCCCAGACTTCTCTATCACCGTTGATGGCACGACCATCCTTCCCGTCTCTCGGGCCCGCAATCTCGGTGTCATCCTTGACTCGTCTCTCTCGTTCACCCCACACATCCTATCCGTTACCAAGACCTGCCGGTTTCACCTCTACAATATCGCCAAGATCCGCCCTTTCCTCTCCACCCAAACGGCTACCTTACTGTTACGGGCTCTCGTTATATCCCAGCTAGACTACTGTGTCAGCCTTCTCTCTGACCTCCCTTCCTCCTCTCTCGCCCCGCTCCGGTCTATTCTTCACTCCGCTGCCCGGCTCATCTTCCTGCAGAAACGATCTGGGCATGTCACTCCCCTTCTTAACTCCAGTGGTTGCCTATCAACCTCCGCTCCAAACAAAAACTCCTCACTCTAGGCTTCAAGGCTCTCCATCACCTTGCCCCTTCCTACCTCTCCTCCCTTCTCTCTTTCTACCACCCACCCCACACGCTCCGCTCCTCCGCCGCCCACCTCCTCGCCGTCCCTCGGTCTCGCCTATCCTGCCGTCGACCCCTGGGTCACGTCCTCCCGTGGTCCTGGAACGCCCTCCCTCCTCACCTCCGCCAAACCGATTCTCTTTCCCTCTTCAAAACCCTACTTAAAACTCACCTCCTCCAAGAGGCGTTCCCAGACTGAGCTCCTCTTCCCCCTCTACTCCCTCTGCCATCCCCCCTTTACCTCTCCGCAGCTAAAGCCTCATTTTCCCCTTTTCCCTCTGCTCCTCCACCTCTCCCTTCCCATCCCCACAGCACTGTACTCGTCCGCTCAACTGTATATATTTTCGTTACCCTATTTATTTTGTTAATGAATTGTACATCGCCTTGATTCTATTTAGTTGCCATTGTTTTTACGAGATGTTCTTCCCCTTGACGCTGTTTATTGCCATTGTTCTCGTCTGTCCGTCTCCCCCGATTAGACTGTAAGCCCGTCAAACGGCAGGGACTGTCTCTATCTGTTGCCGACTTGTTCATCCCAAGCGCTTGGTACAGTGCTCTGCACATAGTAAGTGCTCAATAAATACTATTGAGTGAATGAATAGACTGTTACCTTCTTGTGAACAGGGAATGTGTCTACCAACTCTGTTGTACTCTATGAAACACTTAGTTAAGTGCTCTGCCCACAGTAAGCTCTCAATAAATACCATTGACTGATTGAATCTATATCTCCCCTCTGTGCTTCTCCATGCTGAGAAGTAGCATGGCCTAGTAGAAAAAAGCAGCAGCCTGGGAGTCAGAAGATGTGGACTCTAATCCTAGCTCTGCCACTTGTCTGCTGTGTGACCTTGGACAAGGCACTGAAATTTTCTGTGCCTCAGTGACCTCATCTGTAAAATGGGGATTAAGACTGGGAGTCCCATGTGGGACACGGACCCTGTCCAACTTGATTACCTTGTAGTAATTGCTTAACAAATGCCATTTAAAAACAAAACAACAAAAAAAAAAACCTTAAACAACCTGTGTCTGGGTAGACTTGGTGCCTGATTTCACCTTTCCAGATCCCCTCGTGACTCCTTTCCAGTCTCCTCCCACTTCATGGAGAGGGAAGAGTTGGATCTGAGCCTTGAAGTAATCTAAGGTGGAGAGGTGAGGACATTGCGATCTGACCAGAAAGTTGGCTTCTAAAGGCGTTTTTTAGAACCGTGAGTTAAGTACTGTGGCATACCTCCCATCAGGTGTTTGAGTGACAAGAAAATGAGTTCCACTGTACAAGTATCTGATGTCTCATCCATATATAGCAAGGTTTTTGATTGACAGCTCCTCTCTGGGAAAATTGTTCCATCCACGCACTTCTCAAACCTCATTTAATTGCTCTTTAATTTTTACCTGCAGTTAGAAGCTGCTATTATGCACACCTGTGCAGTGCCTGCCATAGTCTTCTGCATCAGCAAAATTAAATTGCCAAAGTTGGGAGAACTTAATGGAGCAGATGTAGAAATTTTTTTCACTGTATTCACTGCAGGATTGGGAGAGCTTCATTATGATTTGAGATTGGTATTTGCCCTTGATGGCTGGTGTTTTTATGTATTTGTTTTTTTAATGGTATTTGTTAAACACTCAGTATGTGCCAGGCACTGTTCTAAGCCCTGGTATAGACACAAGTTAATCAGATTGGACACAATTCCTGTCCTTCATGGGGTTCATAATCTTAATCCCCATTTTGCAGATGAGGTAACTGAGGCACAGAGAAGCGAAATGATTTGCCCCAGGTCATACAACAGACAAGTGGCAGAGCTGGAATTAGAAACCAGGTCCTTCTGACTCCCAGTCCCGTGCTCTAACTACTGGGTAGCATTGCTTCACTGCTTTTCCTTCCCTAGTTCTCCCAGGGAGAATGCCTGCTGGATAATGCACAGCATGTACTCTTCATCTTTCCTTCCAAACCCTTTCAGTCAATCAATGCCATTGATTGAATGCTTACTGGCTGCAGAGCTGTGTGCTAAGCACGTGAGAGAATACAGTACAAAGGAGTTTGTAGACATAATCCCTGCCCACAAGGAGTTTATGTTCTAGAGGGGGAGACGGACATTACAATAAATTATGGATACGGACATAAATGCTGTGGGGCTGAAGGTGGTGTGAATATTACGTGCTAGAGGGGCTCAGAGCCAAGTGGATAGGCAACACTGAAGAGAGATCAAATAGGGGAGATGAGGGCTTAGTTGGGGAAGGCCTCTTGGAAGCCAAGTTATTTTAGGATGGATTTGAAGGTGGGGAGAGTGCATAAAGGCGGAGGAAGATCCAGGCCAGAGAGAGGATGTGGGCTAGGGGTAGGCGGTGAGATAGACGCGATTGTAGTAGAGAGAGTGGGTTGGAATTAGAGGAGCAGAGTGTGTGGGCTGGGTTGTCGTAGGAGGGTTAGAGCTGATTGAGTGCCTTAAATCCGACGGTAAGGAGTTTTGGTTTGATATGGGAGTGAATCGGCTATTATTGGAGGCTTTTGTTGAGTGGGGCATATAGACCGAATGTTTTTGTTTAGATAAAATGATCCTTCATCTAACTTCCATTCAATTTAATAGTATTTATTGAGCGCTTACTATGTGCAGAGCACTGTACTAAGCGCTTAGAATGAACAAGTCGGCAACAGATAGAGACAGTCCCTGCCGTTTGGGCTTACAGTCTAATCGGGGGAGACGGACAGACAAGAACGATGGCAATAAATAGAGTCAAGGGGAAGAACATCTCGTAAAAACAATGGCAACTAAATAGAATCAAGACCCAAAGAAGCAGCAAGGTCTAATGCAAAGAGCATGGGACTGGAAGTCAGAAGGACTTGGGTTCTAATACTGGCTTCACCACTTGTCTGTTGTCACCTTGGGCAGATCACTTCATTTCTCTATCCCTGAGTTAACTCATTGGTAAAATGGGGATTAAGACTGTGAGCCCCACGTGGGACGTAGACTGTTTCCAGCTTGGTGAGCTTGTATCAACCCCAGCACTTAGTACAGTGCCTGGCACATAGGAAGCACTTAAATACCGTTAAAGAAAATAAAGATGATTTGGGAACCTAGATTCTAGATCAGGGAATGAGTCAGTCAATCGTATTTATTGAATGCATACTGTATGCAGAGCACTGTACGGAATGCTTGGGAGAATACAGTACAGCAATTAACAGACCAAGTCCTTGCCCACAGTGAACTTATTGTCTGGGGGGAGAGATGGATGATGATATTAAATGACAGATATGGACATAAGTACTGTGGGGATGGGATGGGGGGTGAGTAAAAGAAGAAAGGGTGATGTAGAAAGGAGTGGGAGAAGAGGAAAGGAGTGCTTAGGGGCTTGGCCCAACCTAGGGAAAGATTTGTTTTAATAATTGGATTTATTTTTTTACACTTTTGACCTAGTACTCATGAAAACTTTTGTCTTTTGTAAATTTGATCAAAAGAGCAATAATATTAATAATGGTTTATATTGTGCACACACTGTAAACTCCTTGTGGGCAGAGTTTTACTAATTCTCCTACATTGTACTCTCCCAAGTGTTTAATACAGTGCTCTACATGTAGTGTTCAATCAATACCATTGATTTTTATCACTGTGTGCCAAACTCTGTTGTAGGTATCAGATAAACCAGACACAATTCTGATGGCTCATGTGATTCTGAGTTTGAGGATGGAAGAACAGGTCTTGTATCCCATTTGAACAGATAAAGAAAATGAATGAGAAGCAGCTTGGTCTAGTGGGTAGAGCCTGGGCTTGGGAATCAGCAGGACTTGGGTTCTAATCCAGAGAAGGTGCTCGACTTAGTGGAAAGAGCACGGGCTTGGGAGTCAGAAGATGTGCGTTCTAATCCTGACTCCGCCATTTGTCTGCTGTGTGAGCTTGAGCAAGCCACTTAACTTCTCCATGCCTGTTATCTCATCTGTAAAACATGGATTAAGACTCTGAGCCCCACAGGGGACGACCTGATTTCCTTGTATCCACCCCAACGTTTAGAACAGTGCTTCACAGATGCCATTATTATTAATTCACTCAATCATATTTATTGAGCGCTTACTGTGTGCAGAGCACTGTACTATCCCTGCTCTGCCACTTGTCCGCTGTGACCTTGGACAAGTCACTTCTCTGTGCCTCAGTTCCCTCATGTGTAAAATGGGGATTAAGATTGTGAGCCCGATGTGGGGCAAGGACCATGTCCAACCTGATTAGGTTGTAATCCAGCCCGGTGCTTTGTACAGTGTCTGGCAAATAGTAAACACTTAACTAATATCATAAAACACACACGCATGCACGTTATTAGGCTTGCCCAAGGGAACCCAGCAAGCCTGTGGGTGGGAACCTAAAACCTGAGTCTCCTGTATAGCATCCATAAGCCAAGTCTAGCTTGTTCAGTCCCCATTGATATGGTATATTTAACTTGATATTTGAATCATCTTCCTGCAGCTTTAATCGACTGCTTTGGATGTCTAATATGCCCTGGACACTCACCCCCATGTTGGAACCATGCTGTTTGAGGGGCAAGAATTGCGAACACCATTTTGAGAGCAACTGGGACCTCAGGGAAAAGGAGGGTCCTGTAGAGGCATGTCACGTGATCCCAGCGTTTTCTTGGGGATTGTCCCATTAAGCTGTAGGATTGTGGTGGCTGTTTCTGTAGAGCAGAAGAAGCCTGGGGTCCTCGAAGTGACAAACCTCAAGATTCAGATGGTGGAAAAAGTTTGGTGGGCATTGACCTGGTGAGGTGGCTTTTTGGGGGGTGGGGGGTTATGGCATTTAAGCATTTACTATGTGCCAGGCACTGTTCTAAATGTTGGGAGTAGATAAGTAATCAGTTTGGACACAGTCCCTGTCCCACATGATACCCATTTTGCCCATGAGGTAACGGAGGCACAGAGAAACTATGTGAGTTGCCCAAGGTCACACAGCAGACAAATGGTGGAGCTGGGATTAGAACCCATGACCTTCTAAATCCCAGGCCCATGCTCTATCCATTATAGCATGCCAATATTTTTCTCTCCCTCTACGCTGTAAGTTCACTGAGGACAGGGAACATGTCTACAAACTCTTTTCTGTGGTTCATTCAATCATCATAATCCCCATTTCATAGATGAGGTAACAAGCACAGAGAAGTAAAGTACCTTGCCCAAGGTCACACAACAGACAAGTGGCGGTGGTAGGATTAGAACCCAGGTCTTTCTGACCCAGGAGCTCTCATCCAGGCCACACTGCTTCTCTACAGAGGTCTTGGCCAAGGAAACTCATGGGAAGGCGCCTGGATTTCCAAGTATTCCCACACAAGTGTGTGGCAACTCTCCCCTTCCCTCTCCTACCGGAAATCTCGAGAATCTGGATGCACTGTTGGTGTGTAAACAAAAAAAAGTCCACTTCCGAACTTCAGCCCGAGCTCACATACTGGCTCTGTCTTGTCCAGCAGCGACTACTTTAAATGTTTCTTTGTCACCCGGAGGAGAAATAAAATACAGAGTGTCTTTTGGAGGGGCAGGCTTCTGTTAGAATCTCCATAATCCATCCCTGCAGAGAAGGTTTCTTTTCAACGGCCTCTGATTCAAGGAAGTCTCCCTTCCAAGATGCTTTAGTGGAAGGAAATGAATTCTGAGCTGTCTTCGGTCACACCAGGAGCTATCTGAGGGACACAGCTTTTGTCTGGGTAGTCACTCGTACTCGAGTTTCAAGCGTGTGCCAAGTTGCAGCTGAAAAATAGTCATCCCACGACAGCGTCCAGAAATCGGATGAATTTCCGGCCTAGTGGAGTGTGTTTCCAGCTGTCTAAATATTTTGTTGTCCCCTTTGGTTTCCACATTCTCCATTTCTCCTTTTGGGCCATTTGTCGCCGATCATTTACTGTGTGTTTGTGTATTATAAAGTTCAAGGTGTTTGTGAGGGAGAGAAAAGGAGTCCCGGAATGGTAGGCAATGAGTCATTTAAGGCCTTCCATCCCACCGTTCACTTCGACCATTGTACTTTCAGAAGGAACATTTCTGGGCATTTCTTTTTCTGCTTCCTGGATTGTTATTCCAGCTGCCAATCTCACTGACTGTCTTCTTTCTCCCACTCTCCTTCCTCAGTAGCACCGCACTTGCCCTTCTAAAAATGCCCCTCACCAATCCGAATCTTATCCCGCCTACAACATTTTATGAAACCTCATCTTTTCTAATACATTTCTCAGAGAAATTCCACTGGATTCGTTCCCTTTGCTCCAGTTACCTCAGAGCATTCAGTTTTGCAGAAAATCGAATGCTAACATTCTTTGGGGTATTTCTGATACGTTATTTAGTGCTGCTTCCTTTTCCCATGCCCCTAGGCTGGAACTCCCTCCCTCTCCAGGTTTTCTAGACGACCACCACTGTCTCCACATCTCCTCAAGAGGCCTTCCCCGATTAAATCCTCTTTTCCCTGGCTCCCTCTCCCTTCTGCGTCATATGTGCACTCGGGACGGTGACCTTTGAACATTTGATATTCATTCCAACCCCACAGAAATTATATTTTATAAATTCATAATGTCTGTCACCCCCTCTAGATGGTAAGCTCATTATGGGGAGGGACAGTGCTGCTTATTCTGTTGTATTATACTCTCCCAAGAACTTGGTAAAGTGCTCTGCACACAGCAAGTGCGAAATAAATACCACTGACTGATGTTTAGATGTGTTTGCGGGGTATTTGGGATTTTTAGAAGCTCATTAGACTTTAAACCCCTTGAAGGTAGGGACTTTGTTTTATCTATTCAGAAGTCTACTCAGCACCCAAGTAGCAAGTTCTACATAGAGTCACTTGATTCATATTATTGACCAGTAGGTACCAAGTTCTATTGGTATTGTAAAGATTTTTCCTCTACAGGTCAATGCGTTGGGGTAATTCGGTAATGTCTTTGAACTTTACTTGGTTTTGGGAGCAATGCTGCCTCAATCAAGACCAGTTTTCTCCATCAGTGTTTTCTTTTCTTTTATCCTGACACTGGTGAGATTATTGTGGTGATTAAACAAGAGTATTTCTGCAGAAAACAGGCCAAGTTTCAGAGTAAATGCTATTGTTATGGGTTGGGGCGGGGCCGGGGAGAAAGCAAGGCAGGCAGGTAACATCTTGGCTCAATTCAGACACACGAAAGTGGGCAAGAGATTGGACCCTCCCCTGGATTCAGGCAGGAAACCTGTTTATAGACTTTTTTATTGTACTCTCCAAAGTGCTCAGTACACTGCACTGTACTCAATAAGTGCTCAAATGCCATTAATTGATGTCATACTATTAGTTTATTTTTTTATTTTTTCAAATACACTTTTGAATTCAATTTTAATTTTTAATTTCATTTAATTTTCATTTTCTTTTCTTTTTTTACACAAGGTGTATATAGTCATTCTGGTATTATGCTGAATGTTCTCAGCACCCAACACTGTTTCTCTTTTGCCTCATCTGAGTTTCCATGCACATTTAACTTTGAGAGCTACTCCTTTCTAAATGACCATTGTGCCATGGAGGTCTGTCTTCGGCACTTGACTCTGGGTTTACATCTGGGATCAGTCGATCAGTGGTATGTTCTGAGCAAATCGAGTTGGGCACAATCCCTGTCCTGAAAAGAGCTCACAGTCTTCATCCCCATTTTACAGATGAGGTAACTGAGGCACAGAGAAGTGAAGTGACTTGGCCAAGGCTACACAGCAGACAAGTGGTAGAGCAGGGATTAGAACCCATGGCCTTCTGACTCGCAGGCCCTTGATCTATCCTCTAGGCCCTCCTTCTTCTCTGTGAGACTGAGGTAGGTTGGTATTATCTGTCCCGCCTGACAAATGTGAGGGGTGAAGGCCAATCCACATTAGGAATCTGAGTTAGAAATCTTGCTTTGTCTCTGTCAGATGGCCCCGTGTCATCACAGTGGTTATTGTATTGTGACATGCCTTGGTCCAGTCTCTATTTTTAAGTTGTGGGGAAAGCTTAGCCTTTGGATGACATGATTTTCATTGACTCAGTGTCCATGTTGATTGTTAAGGATGTATAGACATTTTGGGAGCCATGTCTATAAGAATGACCCCCTCTGTATGCCACATGAACTTTGTTTTAAATCTTTCATTTTAGAGTTTGATATTGCTCATGTACTGAATCCCCTTTTCACTGGGTTTGGAAACTCCTCCTAACCCCTTGGTCAGTTGGTCAATATGACGGGCCTTGAATCAATCAAGCAATGGCATTTGTCGAGCATTTACTCTGTGCAGAGCACTGTCCTTAGTAAGCAACAGTAAATGCCATTGATTGACTGGGAGCATACAATAGAACAGAGTTAGTAGACGTCTTACCTGTCCACAAGGAACTTACAGCCTAGCTGGGGAGAGAGACAGTCTCAAACTACGGATTTATAAGTGCGTGCTGTGGGGCTGAGGGTAGGGTAGCTAATACTGCTTCATATGCTGAAGGAGGCTTCAGAAGGAAAAAGAGATGCGATTCCTGATTGGAGAGTTTACCATAACGTCAAGAAACATGTACCGTAAATGAAAAGTATGAAACACAAGTGACAGAAACCTATAACGAACTTTACGATGGACGGAAATAGTAAAAAATACAATAAATAGGTATTCTACGGAGATATGCATATCGCCTCATTGTCCCCAGGAATCCTTATTGAGCACTACCTAAGTTTTCTGGAGTGACCTTGAATTCATTCATTCAAAATTGTATTTGAGTGCTTGCTGTGTACAGAACACTGTACTAAGCGCTTGGGAGAGTATCGTTCAATGATAGAGGGGCACTTTCCCTGTCCACAACCTGCTTGGTTGGAATACCCAAGGCCAAAGTTACTGTGCCATGACATTTTGGGAGCCATATCTATATGAATGACCTCATCTGCATGCTGGATAAACTTTTTTTTTAAAAAGTTTTTTAAATTCACTCCCCTTTGTGAATTTGATACTGTTGTGTACTGAATCTGCTTTTCACTGGGTTTGGAAATGCCTCCAAAGTAAGCACCTATCCCTGAGGTGGAATGGGATTGTGGGAGGCAGCGTGAGTTAGGTGGTCTTCACTCCCTTTAGAGGTCAACATGGCATAGTCGGTAGAGAACAGGCCTGGTAGTCAGAAGGACCTGGGTTGCAATCCTGGCTCCACCACTTTTTCAGTCAGTCAATCGAATTGATTAAATGCTTACCTTGTGCAGAGCACTGAACTTAGCGCTTGGGAAAGTACAATATATCAGAAACATTCCCTGCTGACGATGAGTACTTGTCGGCTGGGTGACCTTGGTCAAGTCACCTAACTTCACTGTGCCTCAATTACCTCATCTATAAAATGGGCATTAAGACTGTGAGCCCCATGTGGGACATAGACTGTGTCCAACCTGATTAGCTTGTATCCGTGCTTAGAACAGTGCTCGACACACAGTGCTTAACAAATGCCATTATTATTACTGTTATTATTAGGTACTAATGTGTTTCCACAGAGAATATTCATCCTGAGTTTGTCCCATTAGTATGTTGTCCCAGCTCTGCCACTTGTCTGCTGTGTGGCCTTGGGCAAGTCATTTCACTTCTCTGTGCCTCAGTTACCTCATCTGTAAAATGGTAACGACTGTAAGCCTGGCATACAGTAAGCACTTAAGAAATAGCCTTACAAAAAAAGGAGTTATGCAATAGAATTAACACTGGCTGTCAGATAAGCCAGGTCAAACCAAGAAGCTTTCACTGATGTCTGGGTGGTCCCAGGATGATAATGATAATAATAATGATATTTATTAAGCACTTATTATGTTCTGGGCACTGTACTAAGCACTGGGGGTAGATCCAAGCTAATCAGGTTGGATGCATTCTGTGTCCCATATGATGCTCACAGTCCTCCCAATTTCACAGGTGAGGGAACTGAGGCACAGAGAAGTGAAGTGACTTGCCCGGGGTCATATAACAGACAAGTGGTGGAACAGGAATTAGAACCCAGATCTTTCTGACTTCTGGGTCCTTACTCTAAGCTCTAGGCCATGCAGCATCTCAAATCTAGCCGAGCTTTGCAGCGTTTAAGAAGTTGTGTAGTTCCTCAGATGCTTTATCCCCTGGAGTGTAGTATTGGACTTGCAAAATGGAATTATTGACTGGGAGTGGGAAAGGAAAAGAGTTAATAACCCTAAATGCCTCCCTGCTGGGTGGATTCGAATTCCTTCCATTTTGCAGGCTCACTTTGGAGGGAATGTGAACTCTACCCTAGAGCATAGGATAAAGCAGCTGAGCTACCAGGCTAAGAGGCTGTAAAGGACTCTTGCAAAGAAAATCCTTATTTATCAATGGGCTCTCATTTCCCCAGCGATCTATGTTTAGCGCGGTTTGAGGAGGGCGAATAGCTTTTACAGATACTCTGGATGAATGGAGAGAATTACTGGAGTGCTCAGATCTGGGAAAGAAGGGGAATTCACAAACTCTCAATGACTTTAAATCATCTCACTTGGTGAAATCCCACAAATTACTAGAAGGCCACAGAGGAGCCTGTCCTTAAAATAATTACCACTCCAACTTGGGTTTACGAAAGATCTCGGGATGACATTTTTTAAATTATATTTTATAATAATAATAATAATGCTATTTTTTAAGCACTTACTGTGTGCCAAGCAACGTTCTAAGCACTGGGATAGATAGAAGATAATCAGGTTGTCCCACATGGAGCTCACAGTCTTAATCCTCATTTTACAGATGAGGTGACTGAGGCACAGAGACATTAAATGGTTTGTCCAGGGTCAAACAGCTAACAAGTGGCAGAGCCGGCATTAGAACCCACCACCTCCGACTCCCAAGCCCGTGGTCTTTCCACTGTGCCATGCTGCACTCTCCCCGTTGAGACTGTGAGCCTAACGATTGGGCAGGGATTCTTTTTGTCTGTTGCCGCATTGTACATTCCAAGCGCTTAGTACAGTGCTCTGCACATAGTAAGCACTCAATAACTACTGCTGAATCAATGTATGTGCACTGGGGTACATAGAAGCTAATCAGTTTGGACACAGTCCATGACCCACATGGGGCTCACAGTATTAATCCCCATTTTGCAGATAAGGTAACTGAGGCCTAGAGAAGTGAAGTGACTTGTCCAAGGCCCCACAGGAGACACATGACAGACCTAGAATTAGACAGAACCCAGGTCCTGTTTCAAACTCTTTCAGACACTAATAAAAATGAAGTCCTCATTTTGGGGAGGGAGTCTTCAAAATGTTTAAGGCATTCAGTGCCTCCACTGTACACATACAGGTGTGGGTTTTCACTGGGGAAGAGAGATGCTTTGAGTTGCTTGGTGGGGGAAAAAAAAAACCCAAATAGCCCAGAGTGTGTGCAAGGGGTTGGATTTCTTATTGACTCTTCGATGGATTGGAAAGTTATAAATTTAGGAAGAAAAGTTGGGGTTATGTCAATGACTTGATGATGGTGTGATTTGCATAAGAGGCATTTGGTTGGCTTACTCAAGTGGTGTGGCCTCCCGGATAGCATGAGTTTGGGAGTCAGAAGGGCCTGGGTTCCAATCCCGCCTCTGCCACCTGCCGTGTGACCTTGGGCAAGTCACTTCACTTCTCTGTGCCTGTTACTTCACCTGGAAAATGGGGTTCAATACCGTGAGCCCTTTGTGGAACAGGAACTGTGTCCAAACCTACTCTCTTGTATCTGCCTTGGCGCTCAATAGAATGCCTAGCACATAATAAATGCTTAGCAAATGCCATAGTTATTTTCAAGTTGTTGGGGGAGTCATATCAGTTCTACCAATCCTGAGGAGAAGCAAATACTGGTCTCTTTGCCCAGGGTCCTGCAGAAAACAGATAACTGACCTAATGAAAATAAATAATAAAAACAAATAATGTTTCCCCTCCCCCAGTCCTATGATGCAATCTGCAACTGGCCTATTGCCAGTCAGTCAATTGTATTTATTGAACGCTTATTGTGTGCAGAGCACTGTACTAAGCACTTGGGAGAGTACAGTTTAACCATAAACTGACACAGTTCCCTGCTCACAGTGAGCTTACTGTCTAGAGGGGAGCTAGACATTAAATTAATAAATTATTGCCAGTCTCATGGTTCACTCCCCCTCCCCCCCCACCCCGGCGGTACGTTGTGATCCAAATGAGGCTCAGGTATGGGAAGACTTTTAGCTGATCTTTAGATGCTTGATATTCTCCCCTTTCCCAACCCCACAGTATTTATCAGTTTGTTATGGGCCAGGAATGTGTCTGCTAATTCTCTTGTGTTATACTCTCCCAAATGCTTTGTATAGTCCTCTGTGTGTAATAAGTGCTCAATAAATACTACTGATTGATTGTCTTTGCTTTCTTTTGAAGCTGGAGAGACTGTAGTGGAAGATACTTGAGCTTCATCTAACACACTTCCCATTCTGTTCCCCGAATTTCAAAAGCTGCTGAACTCCTGCTTGACCCACAAAATTTCTTGAGCCTTGTTCACGTTGTCCGGTGCCCTTCTCACTCTCGTCCACACTCTCTGTCAGGCAAAAATCTTTAGATTACGGCGGTAGCAAACAGAGTGAATTCCCATGTAAACCCAGTGTCCCTTAAACACTGATTAGGTGATGATAATGTTGAAAGAGGTCATAATATTCTTTAAGCCTGTACTACTTGCCGAGAAATGCACCAAGTGCTGGAGTAGATGGAAGATAATCAGTTTGGACACAGTTCCTGATCTACCCACAGCCGAGTAGAAATAGTAGTAACTGTGGAATTTGTCAAACACTTTCTTTGTGCTAAGCACTCTTCTAAGAACTGGAGTCATCAAGTCCCACACGGGACTTAGTCTAAGTAGGAGGGAGAAGAAGTATTGAATCCCCATTCTGCAGGGGAGTGAGCTGAGGCACAGAGAACTAAAGTGACTTGCCCAAGATCATGCAGCAGCTAAGTGGCATGGCTGGGATTAGAAATTAGTTCCTCTGGCTACTAGGTTACTCTGCTTCTTGAAGATGTGCATTTTATCTCCCTTTTTCAGAGGAGGAAACCGAGGCATAGGGAAGTTTGTGACTTGCCCAGGGTAATGCAGTAAATGGCAGATGGGGATTAGAATCCAATTCTCTTGACACCTGGTCCCATGCTCTTCCTCCAAAGAGTTGGAGTAGTTTCCTTCTTGGATGTGTTTTTTTTTCCCTGTCTATTTTTATTAGGTGGGTGGCCTGTTTTCTTCAGGTCCCTGGGCAAAGAGACCAGTGTCCATTTTCTGGTCTGCCTTGCCCACTGTCCCTTTGAGTCACAGAGAAAATGGTGGGCATGTACTCTGTCAGAATCCAAAACTGTCCCTCCTCAGTTCTTTAAGGATGAATGAGCCAGTAGGAAAATATGACTCACAAAAGAAAAAAGGGAAGGAGAAGTGAATGCTTCTCTTCGAGGATGGAAATGTGGGTTGACTGGTGTGCTATTGTTGATTCCTTTTCAACTAGAGGCATGGAGAATGCCATGAATAGAATTGCTTCTCCAACTTTGCATCTCAACCCTCTGAGAGCCATTGAGTTGAGCCTTTAAATGACGTATTCAAATTCTGCTAAAGACAAGTTTCTTCCTTAGCCACAGAGGTGCCAGAAGTGAAGGGGAATTTTCTTTTTTTCCTTTTTTTCCCTTAAGCAACCAGTTTTTTTTAAAGCATCCAACAATGCCATCCACGGCCAGTAAATAAGCCCAAGAGAAAAAACTGCAGAAGCAAAGTTTTTCTCGGGGGGAATCATCCCCAAGTTAGAAGCAGTGGATTGAGCATGGGCCTGGGAGTAGGCGGACCTGAGTTTTAATCCTGGCTGAATCATTTAGCGGCTGTCAGACCTTGGGCTATTCACTAACTTCCCTGTGCCCTCATATGCAGAGTGGGGATTGAGAAACAGTGTGGTCTAGTGGCTAGAACATGGGCCTGGGAGTCAGAAGGACCTGGGTTCTAATCCTGACTCTGCCGTTTGTCTGCTGTATGACCTTGGGCAAGTTGCTTTACATCTCGGTGCCTGTAACCTCATCTGTAAAATGGGAATTAAGACTGTGAGCCCCATATGGGGCACAGACAGTGTCCAAGCTGATTAGTGTGTATCCAGTGCTCTGCACATAGTACATGATCAATAAATGACTCCTCACTCTAGGCTTCAAGGCTCTACATCACCTTGCCCCTTCCTACCTCTCCTCCCTTCTCTCTTTCTACCGCCCACCCCGCACGCTCCGCTCCTCTGCCACCCACCTCCTCACCGTCCCTCGGTCTCGCCCATCCCGCCGTCGACCCCTGGGCCACGTCCTCCCCCGGTCCTGCAATGCCCTCCCTCCTCACCTCCGCCAAACTGATTCTCTTCCTCTCTTCAAAACCCTACTTAAAACTCACCTCCTCCAAGAGGCCTTCCCAGACTGAGCTCCTCTTCTCTCTCTACTTCCTCTACCACCCCCCCTTCACCTCTCCGCAGCTTAACCCTCTTTTCCCCCATTTCCCTCTGCTCCTCCCCCTCTCCCTTCCCATCCCCTCAGCACTGTACTCGTCCGCTCAACTGTATATATTTTCATTACCCTATTTATTTTGTTAATGAAATGTACATCGCCTCGATTCTATTTAGTTGCCATTGTTTTTACGAGATGTTCTTCCCCTCGACTCTATTTATCGCCATTGTTCTCGTCTGTCCGTCTTCCCCGATTAGACTGAGCCAGTCAGATGGCAGGGACTGTCTCTATCTGTTGCCGACTTGTTCATTCCAAGTGCTTAGTACAGTGCTCTGCACATAGTAAGCGCTCAATAAATACTATTGAATGAATGAATGAAATACCACTGTTGATTGTTGATCTATCCCAGCACTTAGTATAGTGTCTGACACATAGAGGCTTAACATTATAAATGAGCAACAGTAATAATAATTGTGGTGTTTAAGCACTTACTATGTACCAGGCACTATACTAAGTTCTGTGTCCAAATCAGGTTGGACACAGTCCCTGTCCCAAGTGGGGCTCACAGTCCTAATCCCCATTTTATGCTGAGTGAACTAAGGCACAGAGAAGTGAACTGACTCTCTCAAGACCACACAACAGCTATGTGGCGGAGCTGGGATTTGACTGTGAGCCCCTCATTGGGCAGGGATTGTCTCTATCTGTTGCTGAATTGTACATTCCAAGCACTTAGTACAGTGCTCTGCACATGGCACTCAATTAATACTAATGAATGAATAAATGAGGCCAGGTCCCTCTGATGCCCAGGCTTGTGCTGTCTCCACAAGGCCAAGCTGTGCTTAGTGTGTGCCGAGCACTCTAGTGAGCACTGGTAAGGAAGACACAGTTGGGAATAAGGTTTGGTCCCTGTACCTCAAGGGCTCACAATCTAAACATAAAAATAAAATTAAAAAAACATATAAAAATAAAAGCTGTGGGAGACCTGGGCCAGGCCTCTGAGGGGATGTTCAGTGTAACAGGGAAGGGTCCAGTCCAAAGACAGTGCACGTTTGGTAGAACTCTGTATCCATTCATTGTCAATCATATTTACTGAGCACTTAGTGTGTGTGGAGCACTGTATTAGAGAAGCAGCGTGGCTTAGTTGATAGAACACAGGTCCGGGAGTCAGCAGGTCATGGGTTTTTACCCCAGCTCCACCACTGGTCTGCTGTGTCCTTGGGCAAGTCACCTGACTTCTCTGTTGCCTCAGTTACCTCATCTTTACAGTGGTGATGGAAACTGCACGCATCATGCAGGACCTGTCTGACCCAATTTGCTTGTAAGCACTCCAGCGCTTAGTACAGTGTCTGGCACTTAGTAAGCACTTAAATACCATAATTATTACTGAGTGCTTGGGATAGGACATTACAACAATAAACACACATTCCCTCCTCACCACGAGCTTACAGTTTAGAAGGGGGTCACAGACATTAATATAAATTGCAGATCTGTGCATAAGTGCTGCGGAGATGGAAAGGGGGATGAATAAAGGGAGAAAAGGTGATGCAAAAGGGAGTGGGAGAAGAGGAAAGGAGGGCCTAGTCAGGGAACGCCTCTTGGAGGAGATGCCCCTTCAATAAGGCTTTGAAACAGAGGGCGAGAGTAATTGTCGGATATGAGGAGGGAGGGTGTTGGAGGCCAGGGGCAGGATGTGGCTGAGAGGTCGGTGGTGAGATAGATGTAACTGTAAACCTCTAAATCCTCCAGTAGAAGGCTGCTGTCCTTCTCATCTCCCTCAGGCCTCTGTGCACAGCCCGCTTTCCCGGTAGTTGACTGGCGTTGAACCGAAAACTCTCGGGAAGGAGAGAAACAATGATGCATCGTGGGGCTATCGTGTACACTTGATTTATACCTGGGAACTGGATTGCAAAAATTTGCTTTAAGAAAAAAAAATCCCAACCTTTTATCAAATGACACTCTGTGATTTATAATTAGATAAAGGCCGTTGCCTCCCGAGGGGGCTGTCAGTTTGAAAATGATTCTCACCAGATTATTGTGGGATCAATATCAGCTGAATAATTAAAATCCGATACTACTATGTCTCTATCAATAACACTGTGGGGAATGATGTATGACAGATATAATTGGATTTGTCAGACACCGTGGTTACATGCATAGATCACTGGGGATATTTTTAGAGTTATGTATTTCATTTCCTGACGATACTCACAATGTGCCTCTTAACATTCTCTGGCCCTTCCAAATCCTGAGAGGGTTTGTTTGGCAAGACCCAACCAAAGCTGGAGACGATGACCTTCGGTTTGAGCTGTGCAGAAAGGTACCTGGAGAGAGATAACTAGTAATGAAATGGGGGCATCTGTGAATTTGAGTTTAAAACAAACAAACATAGCACCGTTCACAATTCTAATTTCCTTCCCGGTGCGGAGGTGTAATAGCTTTTCAGATATTGCTTTTGTGACTCTGTTGCACTTAAACTAGTACGCCAGCGGATATCTTGAACCCACCGGTGAGTGGTAGATTGGTGGCCATCTCGCAAGGACTGTGGACAATAATAAAAATAACTTTGGTTTTTAAGCACTTACTAAGTGCCATACACTGTACTAAGCACTGGGGTAGATATAACTTAATAGGGTTGGACACAGTCCCTGTCTCACATAGAACTCAGAGTCGTAATCCCCATTTTACAGATAAGGCAATGGAGGCACGGCAAGTGAAGTGACTTGCTCAGGGTCATGCGGCAGAGCCGGGGTTATAACCCAGGTCCTTCTGACTCCCAGGCCCATTTTCTATCTACTAGGCCACCTTACTTCATCTGTTGATGCAGGCTAGAGCTCATCTGATGATATCAGATGCTTGCTGACAGACTCCGTTTTCTGTGTCTAATTTCCAAAGTGACCTTAGGCAAGCACCTTCATGTGTGTCTGTTTCTCAATGTTTCCCTAGGTGGCACAGATGAAACCTTGGGTCTGAAAGATGGTCTAGGTCCATAGAATGTTTCTTTGCTCCATCCCTAAGCATGACAAAAGGGAATGTTGTATCACTTAGTACAACCCTTAGGAATGGCACATAGTAAATGCTTAGCAAATGTCATTATTCAGTGGGTCAATACCATACTAGGCAGACTGGAAAGCGAATCAGATGCCTGCATAGTAGGATGCTAACCCAATTCAGTTTTGTTTCTTAATCGGTAAATGAATGGAGTATAAACTGGGGGCACTTTGATTTTTTTAGAGGCTACAGACCTTAATCACTGGATTCTAAAGTCAAGTTTGAATGTTAGAGTTTAAGTGTTTATCCTTCAAGAATTGGTCATTAGAAATAAGAAATGGCAAAATAATTTTTTTTACAAATCACCCCAGGGTAGAGGAGATGAGGAAATTCGTTTCCACCAGGTGGACAAAGGACATTTGTAATGGGCTTGTTACCCCAGGGAACAGAATTACCAAATCGTCACACCAGTATGCAACAATAGATTGCAAACAATAGCACAGCAAGTTCAGCAGCTGTCTCCAAAAATGAGCTTCCGCCGATCATTTAGATTTTTCATTGTCCCAAATATGAGGCTATTAGGAGACTGATCTTTATTTTGGGAAGAGACAGTTATTTACAGCTAAACGCTACAGGAAATGGCAGTAATGTCCAATACTTTATATTTGCTTGATGTTGAAGTTATTTCTCTATGACATTTATTGTCAGTTTTACTTGTAAATATTTGCTGTGATGCAGATTCAGGCACAATGGCTAGGTTTCTTTTATTGGGACACCTGGGGAGTTGCCGTATATCAATACCTGGAGGTGGGATGAATCTGTTGTTGCCAGTCTTGTTTATTAATTTGTGGTATTGAGTGGTTCTAAATCATGTTTTTAGGGCACTGTACTAAGCTCTTGGGCTTACTATGTGCCAGGCCCTATGCAAAGCCTTGGAGTAGATATAAGCTAGAGAAGCAGCGTTGCCTAGTGGATAGAGTATGGGCCGGGAGTCAGAATGACTTGGGTTCTAATCCTGGATCCACCACTTGTCTGCTGTGAGACCTTGGGCAAATTGTTTCACATTTCTGGGCCTCAGTTTCCTCAGCTGTAAAATGGGGATTAAGATTGCGAGTCCTGTGTGGGACAGGCACTGTGTCCAATCTGATTAACTTGTATCTACCCCGGTGCTTAATCCAGTGCCTAGCACAATCGCTTAACAAATACCACAATTATTCTCATTGTAATGCTTATATATTATATTAATATTATGCACGCAGTCCATGTCCCACGTGGGGCTCTCAGCTTTAGTTCCCATTTTACAGATGAGGTAACTGAGGCACAGAGAAGGTTACACAGCAGGCAAATCGCCCAGTGGGGATTCGAACCCCGGTCCTCTGACTCCCAGTCCCGTGCTGTTTCCACTAAGCTATTTTGCTTTATCAATCAAGCAATGGTATATATTAGGCTTTTACCCTGTGCAGAACACTATACTAACAGCTTGGGAAAGTACAATACAAGAGAGTTAGTAGGTATGTTTTTTGTCCACAGACTCAGCATTAGAGACTTCTTGTGGAATGGGAGGGGTTGCAAAGAGAGGAAATATTATTAGGGGTGGTTATGGGCATTATTAGAGTATCAGGTGGTTATGAGTAACTGGCAGCAATACCCTGCTCAGGCCTCTGGCCTTGATAAATAATAATTATGATATTTAAGTGCTTACTATGTGCCAAGCACCGTTCTAAGCACTAGTAGATATAAGGTAATCAGGTTGTCTCATGTGGGGCTCACAGTCTTAATGCCTATTTTACAGATGAGGTAACTGAGGCACAGAGAAATTGTGACTTGCCCCAAATCACATAGCTGACAAGTGGCAGAGCTGGGATTAGAACCCACACCCTCTGACTCCCAGGCCCATGCTCTTTCCACTAAGCCACGCTGCTTCTCAGGCTTCTTGATCCTTTCCCTCTCCTCGTCTGGCCTGCACCAATCCCGCTTCTACCCCCTCCCTTGCTCTTCCGCCTCTCTCTGAACTTCTACTTTCTCTGCCACCTATTCCTCTTGCACTAGGCCTAAAAAGTCCAAACTCTCAACCTCCAGGCCTGGTGGCCCGCCTGAGGAAAATGGTCAAAAGTAAAATATCAAATCAGTCAATGGTATTGAACGCTTGCTGTGTGCAGAACACTGTACTAAGCACTTGGGGGAATACAAGAGTTGGTAGACACCATCCTGCCCTCAAGTAGCTAACAGATACGAGACTATAAGCTCGTTGTGGTAGGGAAAGTGTCTGCCAACTCTGTATTGTAGTTCTCTCCCAAACGATTAGTACGGTGTTCAGTACACAGTAAGCGCTTCATGAAGATAATAATAATGTTGTTATTTGTTAAACGCTTACTATGTGCCAAGCACTGTTCTAAGCACTGGGGTAGATAGTGTCATCAGGTTGTCCCACGTGGGACTCACAGCCTTAATCCCCATTTTACAGATGAGGTCACTTGGGTCCAGTGAAGTGACTTGGCCCATTAGAACCCATGACCTCTGACTCTCAAGCCCGGCCTCTTACCACTTAGCCACATTGATTACAGTCTAGTGGGGAAGGTGGATATCAAAATAAATTATAGATAGGGAATACAGTCGAATGAAAGGATGTGCTCATAAGCGCTGTGAGGCTGAAACTGGGGTAAGTATCAAAGTGCTTTAAGGGGTACGGGCCCAAGCGCATAGGCAACACAAGGAGGAAGGGCCCTGAGGGTAGGGCAGTGAGGTTTGTCAGGAGGGCTTCTTGGAGGAGATGTGATTTCAATAGGGCTTTGAAAATGGAGAGAGGGGTAGCTGTTGGGAAATGAGCAGGGAGAGAGTTCCCAGGAGGAGTTGAGCCATAGGGTTGTCTGAGAGGGATGGAATGGAGGTACAGTAAAGTGGGGTTAGACAATAGCCAAATAGCTGCTCTGTGGCGTGTGAAAATCAGGAAACCAAAAACAAGGAGGATTGAGGCAACCTGTTGAGGATACAGTGGAACCAAATCTCAAAGTGTGCTTTCGGCCAAAAAGCTGGAGTCAGCTGATATAGATAGAGCAGCATGGTGTGCTGCCTTCAAGAAAGAAGCAGTTCTTTTTGAGGAAAAGCTTGGTGAGGGTTAGGAGATCGAGGCAAGGAGTAAACTGACAGATGCTGCCAACAACAAACATGACAACCCAAGAAAGAGGTGTGTTTGTGTATGTGTATGTTTGTGTGAGAGACCTCCACCGGCCCCTTACACACACATACAACAGACACTTGGAGTGGGCAGGTGTGTATCTCCCAAATAGTCGTTTTCTGCCTCTTAGCCTCCCATTACTCAATCTCACCATCTGTGCTGCCGTCTTCACTCAAGGACAACTACTTACTTTGAAGAGGTGTCTTATTGACTTTGTGGACTGCACAGGTCATCCTGTGAGTCCTTTTTTTTTTAAAAAAAAAAAAAAAGACCCACATTTTGAAGAGCCACTTGAAGAACTATCCTTATGTGAGATTATCAGGTGATGATTAGGGGAGCCTTTTCTCCCAAAGGTTGTTTTTTTTTCCTCCCTTATTCTTTCCCTCACTGACAGCAGGGAACTCTTCATAAGTGGAAGTTTGAGTCTATAGGACCTAATCATTGGATCCTTAATTCATGTTGAAATTTTAAGAGTTTATGTATCTTTCCCATATTACTTGAGATTCCTATTACAAGTGTAGAAGATGGACTCAATTTCCTTATGAGGTAAATGGTGCCTCTTGGGGAGGTGAAGGTCTTGGAAAAAGTCTTGTTCAAATTTAGAAGGCAGAGCCTTTTAGAGCAACAACCGCAGTAAGTTAAAAACCAGGAACCTGAGAGTCAAAGGACTAGGGTTCTATTCTATTACCCAGCTTGTCTGCTGTGTGACCTTGGGCAGGTCGCTTTACTTCTTGGTGCCTCAGTGACTTCATCTGAAAAATGGGGATTAAGAGTATGAGCCCTGTGTGGGACAGACACTTCGTCCAGTCTGATTAGCTTGTACCTAACCCAGTGCTTAGTACAGTGCCTGGCACAGAGTAAGCATTTGACATATATATATACTTTTTTAAATCACTGAAAGCTGGTGGGTCTTAAAGATGATAATTATAATAATAATAATGGTGATAGTGATGGTGTTTGTGTTCTAAGGACTGGGGTACTTAAAAGGTTATCAGTTCATTCATTCATTCAATAGTATTTATTGAGCGCTTACTATGTGCAGAGCACTGTACTAAGCGCTTGGGATGAACAAGTCGGCAACAGATAGAGACAGTCCCTGCCGTTTGACGGGCTTACAGTCTAATCGGGGGAGACGGACAGACAAGAACAATGGCACTAAACAGCGTCAAGGGGAAGAACATCTCGTAAAAACAATGGCAACTAAATAGAATCGAGGCGATGTACAATTCATTAACAAAATAAATAGGGTAACGAAAATATATACAGTTGAGCGGACGAGTACAGTGCTGTGGGGATGGGAAGGGAGAGGTGGAGGAGCAGAGGGAAAAGGGGAAAATGAGGCTTAAGCTGCGGAGAGGTAAAGGGGGGATGGCAGAGGGAGTAGAGGGGGAAGAGGAGCTCAGTCTGGGAACGCCTCTTGGAGGAGGTGATTTTTAAGTAAGGTTTTGAAGAGGGAAAGAGAATCAGTTTGGCGGAGGTGAGGAGGGAGGGCGTTCCAGGACCGCGGGAGGACGTGACCCGGGGGGTCGACGGCGGGATAGGCGAGACCGAGGGACGGTGAGGAGGTGGGCGGCGGAGGAGCGGAGCGTGCGGGGTGGGCGGTAGAAAGAGAGAAGGGAGGAGAGGTAGGAAGGGGCAAGGTGATGGAGAGCCTCGAAGCCTAGAGTGAGGAGTTTTTGTTTGGAGCGGAGGTCGATAGGCAACCACTGGAGTTGTTTAAGAAGGGGAGTGACAGGCCCAGATCGTTTCTGCAGGAAGATGAGCCGGGCAGCGGAGTGAAGAATAGACTGGAGCGGGGCGAGAGAGGAGGAAGGGAGGTCAGAGAGAAGGCTGACACAGTAGTCTAGCCGGGAACTCAGTCCCTGTCCTACCTGGTTCTCGCAGTCCAGGAAGCAGAGAATAAGATTTAATCTGGTTCTTGCAGTCCAGGAAGCAGAGAATAAGATTTAATCCCCATTTTTACAGATGAGGAAACTGAGGCAAAGAGAAGTTTAAGTGACTTGCTAAGGTCACATAACAGACAAGTGGCAGAGCCAAAATTAGAACCCAGATCCTCCATCTCCCAGGCCTGGACTCTTTTCACTAGCCATGTTGCTTCTCTAAATCTTCCTCAGCTTTCTCCTAATTTCATCCAATTTCAACTTTGATTTCCATAGTAGTTAGAGTTTAACTAGTCAATATGCCGAAAGACAGCTTTCATTCATACATGAGAGAGCACACGAGAGTATCAGAAGGTCGTTTATGAGAAGTGAATACTGGTGACCGAGGAAACGAGAAGATAGAACATTTCGAAATAAAGTGGTAAATTTGAAATGAGGTCGGATTTGAGAAAAAAATCTTTCAGAAGTGCCGTTATGAAATTGTGTGTCTGTGAGGGGCTAATTACCCTGTGTTACCTGGACTGGGAGTTGAATTTTCTGAGGCAGAGGCCTGTGGCCCCCACCTTGGAGTGACCATTTTTATCTAGTTGTTGGCACCTGCCGCCAAGGCCATCCCCTTGGAGACGGTGGATGGTCTGCCGGCTGTAGGACGTGGTAATCAGGGAAGGAAGTCATCCTGAATGAAGCCCCATTAAAAAAGAGAAAAAAAATTATAAATAACTCTGCTTGAGTGCCCCTGAAGTTTCTATTGAATCTTCATAAAACATTTTCCTGTGCCTCATTTGGGGGAACTTTAGAAAAGATCATTTTTCTTTGATGATGGATTACTGTGGGTCTCTGATGTTTTTAAAATTCTTACCTGCTCATGAAAGAAGATGGGGAATGTGAAGATTCTTGATGAGATGGGGGAGACCTTTCCAGTATTGTTCAAATTATAGGTCACAAGTTGAAGGTAGAGGAGAAACACTGGTTTGAAAGGAGAGATAGTTGGTAAATTTGCTGATGTTGAAGTTCATTCGAATTCATCATCATCATCACTGTTATTTATTGAGTGATCAGTATAGGCCGAGCACTATATGAAGCGCTTGGGAGAGTACAGTACAAATCTATTGCTCCAAAGCCACTGAGAAGCAGTGAAAACACCACACAGACCCTCCTCTTCCCCCAATCACATAGCGAAAGTGTTACTGTATTTTTTTTCTTAATGGTATTTAAGCATTTGCTATGTGCCAGAAACTGTACTAAGCACTGGGGTAGAGAAAAGATAATCAGGTTGGGCACAATCTATGTCCCACTTGGGGCTCACGGTCTTAAATCCCCATTTTATAGTTGAGGTAACTGAGGTCCAGAGAAGTGAAGTGATTTGCCCAAGGATCGATTGATGTTGCAGTGATAAAAATGAAAGGTCCTCTAGACCGTAAGCTTGTTGTGAGCAGTCTGTTATACTGAACTCTCCCAAGCGCTTAGTACCGTGCCAAGCTTAATAAATACGATTGACCATCTTGGAAGATTCAGTCGTATTTACTGAGCACTAACTGTGTGCAACGCATGGTACTGAGCAATTGGGAAAGTGCAACATAATTATAAACAGGGACATTCCCTGCCCAGAGGGAACTTTAGGGCAATGTGTTCCTGGTCATTGTGGCAATCCTGGGGCAAACCCTCCTTAGCATCTGTTTGCCACTTACCCCTGGCATTTGTGCCCAGCTTGATGAGCTGCAGCAGCAGGGAAGGGAAAAGGAGGTGGAAAGGAATATGGAGTTACCCCTCCAGCCCCGACGTTAGCAGTAGGGGAAAGCATAGGAGGAAGTTGATGATAATGAAAATTGTGGTATATGTTAAGTTTTTACTGTGTGCCAAGCACTGTACTGAGTGCTGAAATTGGTACAAGATAATCAGGTGGATGCAGTTCCTGTCCCACCTGGGGAGAACAGGTATTGAATCCCCATTTTAACAGTTGAGGAAAATGAGGCACAGAGCAGTTAAGTGACTTACCCAATGTCACACAGCAGATGAGTGGTGGACCCAGGATTTAAATCCAAGTCCTCTGACTCCCAGGCCCATGCTTTTTCTATGAGACCATGCTAGTTCCCATAGTAAGGGCTTATTATATGCCAAGTTCTTTACTAAGCACTGGGATAGATACAAGATAACAGGTTGGACAGAGCCCTTGTTCCCCACCAAAGAAAATTCCTTTTCCCCACTCCCAATTACACTTCCCCGTTACAACACCTCTAGTTGTCTGTGTATTTTTTGTTCACCGTCATCTGAAATAAATCAGGAAACATTAAATAAGAAGCAGTGTGGCCCGGTGACTAGAGCATGGGCCTGAATCAGAAGGATCTCGATTCTAATCCCAGCTCCTCCACTTGTCTGGTTCGTGACCTCGAGTTAGTCGTTTTACTTCTCCGTGCCTTAGTGACCTCATCGGTAAAATGGGGGTTAAGATTGTGAGCCCCATGTTGGGTATGGATTGTGTCCATCCTGATTAGCTTGTTGTCTACCCCAGTGCTTAGTACAGTGCCTATCGCATAATAAGTGCTTAATACTGTGCAAGAAATTGATTTTCTATATATTGATCCTATCTAGAGTCTAGTGATTACTTTTTTTTTTTGTGGTTGTCTTTATCCTTAGTGTCTTAGCAGATAAATTAGAACTATGCTGTCACCCTGCTAGTCCAAGGGAGCTCAGGATGTAAAAGCCTCAGATAGGCAGCGGGGCCTGAGTCGGGGGACTTGAGTTCAAATCTTGGCTCTGCCATTTGCCTGCATTGTGACGTAGGTCAAGTCACTATAATTCTCTGAGCAACAGTTTACTCATCTGTGACGTGGCTATTCAATACTTTTTCTCTCCTCCCTTTTGATTGTATGTCCCATGAGGGTCAGTTTCTGCGTCCGATCTGATTAGAGTGTATCTCCCCATCGCTTAGCACAGTGCCTGGCATATAGTCACTGATTAAAGAGAACCAAGATAAGGTAACTTTGGTGCCGATTCTGGATGACCGGCTCAAGTCCCGCAGACCCGAGCAGACTGAACACTTCTTGATTTCTGACCAGATCACCTCATTACACCAGGTGACCTGGAATTTGGCCACAGATGTGAAAACATAAAAAGATGTTCCATTATAGTTCAAGTACAAACTCTCGTGATTCAGTGAGACAAAGGAGCCGGTGGATTTAAAAGCCCCAACGTTCAAGGATCTATTCTCAGTTCACGTGCGTCTTCAGGCATTTCCCCAGCATTCCGTAGTTTGAAGATGCCGAGGACAGGAAAGGGCTGAGCCCTTTGTATCAGGGCTAGCCTGGCAATGATTTTTTTTCTCAGCTCCATTAAACTCTGGAAAATATGGTGTTGGGAAGGGGTCACAGCCACCACCTCAGGTCAAAGGGGCTCTGCTACTCAAATTGCTCCTCGAGAATTGAATGAATGAACTCTGAAAGGGTGACTATGATAGGGAAGGGGGGGTACAAAACTGCAGTCAGTTGAGCCCCTTAGTTTGTAACTACCCCCCAAATCTCAACTTGATGGAGAAGCAGCTTGGCTCAGTCGAAAGAGCCCAGGCTTGGGAATCAGAGGTCATGGGTTCGAATCCCAGCTCTGCCACTTGTTAACTGTGTGACTGTGGGCAAGTCACTTAACTTCTCTGTGCCTCAGTTACCTCATCTGTAAAATGGGGATTAACTGTGAGCCTCACATGGTATCTACCCCAGCATTAGAACAGTGCTCTGCACATAGTAAGCACTTAACAAATACCAACATTATTATTATTATTATTATAATGAAGAAAGTAGGACACCAGCAATTCAGGCAGCTCTTAACTGTGATATTTGTTAAGCTCTTACAATGGGGTGAGAAGCAGCGTGGCCCAGTTGGATAGAGCATGGCCCTGGGAATCAGAAGGACTTAGGTTCTAATTTTGGCTCTGTCTACTGAGTGACCTTGGACAAGGCCCTTGACCTCTCTGTGCCTCAGTTACCTCATCTGTTAAATGGGATTGTCTGTGAGCCCCGTGTGGGACAGGGTCGGTGTCTAACCTGATTTGCTTGTATCCACCCCAGTGCTTAGTACAGTGCCTGGCACACAGTGAACATTTAACAAATACCACAGTTATCATTATGATTCTTGGGAGATTAGACACAATTCCTGCCCTCAAGGAGCTCTAAGGAGAAGGGAGAGGAGGTAATAATAATAATAATAATGTTGGTATTTGTTAAGCGCCTACTATGTGCCAAGCACTGCTCTAAGCGCTGGGGTAGACACAGGGGAATCAGGTTGTCCCACGTGGGGCTCACAGTCTTCACCCCCATTTTACAGATGAGGTAACTGAGGCACCGAGAAATTAAGTGACTTGCCCAAAGTCACACCGCTGACAAGTGGCCGAGCTGGGATTTGAACCCATGACCTCTGACTCCCAAGCCCGTGCTCTTTCCGCTGAGCCACGCTGCTTCCACAGGTACTGAATCTCTATTTCACAGGGGAGGAATTTGAGGCCCAGAGAAATTCTGAGTCTTACCCAGGGTCACACAGGGAAATAGTGGAACTGGGATTAGAACTCAAATCTCCCGACTCCCAGGCCCATGCGCTTTCCACTAGACCACACAGCTTCTTGTTCACAAGGAGGTCTGTGACATGGGCAACCGCTTAGCTGTGAAAGAGTACCACCCGGAAGTGTGGAGAAGACCATATAGGAGAGAACAGTTAAGAGGCTGAAGAAATGAGAGGTGTCAGTTGCCCATTTTTGTTTGTGAGGGCCTGTCTACAGAACAGTCCTCTAACTTACCTCTCCTAAAGTAATTAGGAGAGAAACAGCATGGTCTAACGGCTAGAGCATGGGCTTGGGAGTCAGAGGGACCTGGGTTCTAATCCTGACTCTGCCAATTGTCTGCTGTGTGACCTTGGGCAAGTCACTTCACTTTTCAGGGCCTTAGTTACCTCATCGTTAAAATGGAATTAAGACTGTGAGCTGCATGTGGGACATGGCAGCGTCCAACCTGATCACCTCGAATCTATCCCTGTGCTTAGAACAGTGCCTGGCACGTAGCGCTTAACAAATATCATTAAAAAATAATGATGATAATAATAATATTTCAGACAGTAAGTTCCACTGTGGGGTAGGGGCGTTAACTACCCTGAGTGTACAGGAGAGCTTAGATGCCTTAGATTGGGTTTTCAAATGTTTTTATCCCAGTGTTTTCCTTCAGGCAAATATACAAAGATGACGTTAGCCAACTCTTCATAATCAGCCCATCAGTCATATTTATTGAAACCTTACTGTTTGCAGAGCACTCTATTAAGCATTTAGGAGAGTACCGCACAACAGTACAATAGACATATTCCCCGCCCACAGTGAGTTTACAGTCAAGAGGGGGAGACAGACATTAAAATAAAAAAATTATGAGTATGCACATAAGTGCTGTTGGGCTGGGGGGGGGGCGCGGGGGTGATGAGTAAAGAGAGCAAGTCAGGGCGATTCAGAAGGGAGTGGGAAAAGAGGAAATGAGGGCTTTGTCAGGGAAGGCCTCTTGGAGGAGATGTGCCTTCACTAAAACTTTGAAGGTGGGGAACTAATTGTCAGATTGTCAGAGAAGCAGTGTGGCTTAGTGGAAAGAGCACGGGCCTGGGAGTCAGAGGACATGGATTCTAATCCCACCTCCACCACTTGTCTGCTATGTGACCTTGAGCAAGCCACTGAACTTCTCTGTGTCTGTTACCTCATCTGTAAAATGGGGATTAAGACTATGAGCCACACATGGGACAACCTGATTACCTTCTGTCTACACCAATGCTTAGAACAGTGCTTGGCACATAACAGAGACCATCATTATTATCATTATTATTATTATATGAGGAGGGAGGATGTTTCAGGCCAGAGTCAGGATGTGGGTGAGATTAAAACTATCCTAATCCCAAATGAGGCACCTTTTTGGAAGAAAAACCAATCTCATTGTCATCATCGTCATTAATGACAGGATGGATTGAGAACCTCCTGACTGCTTGGGAAGTTTAATTCCTAGTCCCTGCCCTTGTGTTTGGATTTTCTCCCTTTACCACTCTCTTGACCCCACACCACTTCCGTACATGCCCGTCATTTATTTATTTCTATTAATTTTTGTTTTCCCCTTCTGGATTGTAAACTCATTATGGGCAGGGAATATGTCTACCAACTCTGATATCCTCTCCCAATCTCTTAGTACAGTGCTCTGCCCACAGTAAGCACTCAAAATATACAGCTGGTTGAGTGAAAAGCTCACAGTCCAGTGGAGAAGACAAGAGGAGTGTATGAGAGACAAGGAAGAATGTAGCTACAAATGATACCATCAGAGTGATGTGTCAGTGATTTTTTTTTTAAAGGGTATTGGTTAAGTGTTTACTATGTGCCAACTGCTTTACTGAGTGCTGGGGTAGATACCAGTTAATCAGGGTGGACACCGTCCCTGTCCCACATGGGACTCCCTGTCTTAGTCCCCATTTTCCAGATGGGGTCACTGAGGCAGAGAAAAATGAAGTGACTCGACCAAGATCACCCAGCAGACACATGGCAGAGCTGGGAATAGACCCCAGGTCATTCTGACTCTCAGGCCCCTGCTCTATCCGCTAGACCATGCTGCTTCCCTTTCATTCAATAGTATTTATTGAGCGCTGTGTGCAGAGCACTGTACTAAGCACTTGGAATGTGCAATTTAGCAATAGATAGAGACAATCCCTACCCAAAGATGGTGGAACACTGTTCTAAGTGCTTGGGAGAGAGTATATTATTTTAGAACTAGTAGACACAATCGTAGCCCTCACAGACCTCGCAGTGGTGGCTGGAAGAAGCGTCTCTGGATCCCACAGGAAGTTACCCCACCTCTCAGAGCAGGGACCACCTGGAATCTGCCTTTTGCCCCCTGAACCTTGGGACCCGTACTCTGACTGTGAATATCACCTTTCTCCCTCCTTTATCATTTTCAAATCACCCCGGGCATTGTGCATTGGTCACTCTTTGAGTCATTTATGAAATGATAGTTGATATCTGGCAGCTTGTTCTATTCCCATAATAGTCAGAGGCGGATAATCTCTCTGCCATTCTTCCCGTTCCCCTGCGGTCTCCTCGGCTGTCATTGTTTTGACTGGACCCCTTTCCTACAGATAGCTGTATCAGATAAATTTTATTTGCCTTTTAATCAATGTCTTCTTTGTGTCCTTTGATTCTAGCCCATTCGGAAATCCAGGTTCCGCGTACAGCACAGTATAAAGCTAGCGTTTCCCGGAGATCGTCTAACTTTCCTTTTTCTAGGCGCGATTGTCGTTAAGCCACTATTTATAATGGAGCTCTTTGTTCTCCGAAGTGAGGATAGAGAAGGGGATGATTTAAAAATTTCTTCCATGAGTCCTTGAGGAAGCAAGGTTGAGTACTGTTTGCCGAAGTCAATAGGCTTGCTGTAAGCAGACATTGTACGTTCTCGCAGAGGAGACTGAAACAAATCAATTTCAATTTACTTGTCCGGCAGAGGAGCCATTATTTAGAACCGAATAGCCGTAGCTCCTGAAATGTATTGCGAAAACTTATTGTAGTTTTGCTGAGAAGTAGCTTATGATGAAATTATTTGTTTAGAAGCAAAGCGTGGAGGGCGATGGAATATAAATTCTGGGACTATGGATCAGAGGCCGTGAAAGAAAGAGCCCTGCCTCCTTTCTGAGAGTGGTTTTACCAGGCACCTGACGTGGAGATCAGAATGCCCAGAGGCGGGAGGGTTTGAAGCAGAGAGGGGAAGTGGCAGAAAGGTTCGGATGACCATCCCAATCGGTGGCATGGATGGGTTGGGGCTAGTTGGGAAGATGGAATATTAATGTGGTGAGCCCATTCACCTTTGGAGAGTAAGTGGACTCATAAATTTGGTTCACTTACATTTTCCCTTAAGGGAAGGCCTGTCCTGAACTCTATATTTTCCATCCACTGTACTGCTCCGTATATTACCGGTAAATGGCCAAAAGTCTCTGTAGGAGTAGCATTTAAGGCCCGATCTGCAGGAGTTTTATGCTTCCCTTTGTGCACAGCTATCATTAAAAAAAAAAAAAAGACGTTTGAGCCCCAGTTACGATTTATGTCCCCAGATCGGCCGATCGTGTCTCTTTGTATTTATGTGCGACTCTCCCGAACCCCTCCACTCCCCCGGGTAACAGCTCTTGAGTCTGACGGTTAGTTGTCCAACTGGCTACATGTTTATTTGGAGGATTGTCAGTGGCGGAATTTTCTGTTTTTCTAGTCAACTGTTAGGTTTCAAATAAAGTCCCAATGCCCAAACATCCCAGAAAAACCCCAACTGTACCACTTTTTATAACTCACTGGGTTGCCTGTTAATATTTATATAAAATCTATTAAGTGCTTACTATGTCAGGCACTGTTCTAAGCGCTAGGGGTATACACAAAGTAGTCAGGTTGGACCCAGTCCTTGTCCCACATGGGATTCATGGTCTTAATCCCCATTATAATAATAATAATAATAATAATAATAAGAATAATGTTGGTATTTAAGTGCTTACTATGTGCAGAATACAAGCCCTGGGGTAGATACAAGGTAATCAGATTGCCCTCCTATGAGGCTCACAGTCTTAATCTTCATTTTACAGATGAGGTCACTGAGGCACAGAGAAGTTAAGTGACTTGCCCACAGTCACAGAGCTGACAAGTGGCAGAGCCGGGATTCGAACCCATGATTATGACTCCCAAGTCCGTGCTTTTTCCACTGAGCCATGCCGCTTTACAGATGAGGTAACTGAGGCACAGAGAAGTGGCCCCGTTTCATTTCCATTAACGCTTCTCCATTGCATCGGACAGTCATCCATCCACACCGTAAGCTCGCTGTGGGCAGGGAATGTGTCTGTTTATTGTTATATGTACTCTCCCAAGTGCTTAGTGCTGTGCACACAGAAAGCGCTCAATAAATGCGGTTGAATGAATCTTTTGCAACAATTACTAGACAGTAAGTTTTTTGTGGGCAGGGAACATTATTACCATCTCTGTTGTACTTTTCTAAGTGCTCACTACAGTGCTCTGTACATGGTAAGTGCTCAATAAATACCACTGATTGAGAGGCGGAGTCCTGAATCCAGGCTCCCAGGATGATGGTGGTAATAATTTTTAGTACTTGTTGAATGCTTCCTTGGTAGCAGGCGCTGTACTAAACCATAGGGTAGATAAAACCATAGGGTAGGGAAGCAGTGTGGCTCAGTGGAAAGGACATGGGCTTAAGAGTCAGAGGTCATGAGTTCTAATCCCGGCTCCACCGCCTGTCAGCTGTGTGACTGTGGGCAAGTCACTTGATTTCTCTGTGCCTCAGTTACCTCATCTGGAAAATGGGGATTAAGACTGTGAGCGGGACAACCTGATTACCCTGTATCTACCCCAGTGCTTAGAACAGTGCTTTGCACATAATAAGCGCTTAACAAATACCATCATTATTATTATAAAAAAAAAAATCAGATCGGACAAAGTCCCCGTCCCACATGGGGACACACTCTAAGTAGGATTTAATTCTCATTTTTTGTATATGTCATTTAAGTGCTTACTAAGTGTCAGACACTGTTCTAAGCTCTGGGGTTAATATAAGCTAATCAGGTTTTGCATTGTCCATGTCCCACATGGGGTTCACAGATGAGAACAGGCAAAGAGAAGTTAAGTAATTTAGCCAAGGTCACAAAGCAGACAAGTGCCTCATTTTACAGAATAATGGAGGCACAGAGAAATGAAGTGACTTTTCCAAGTTCACACATCAGGCGGGTAACGGGGGTTCGGATCGGAACCCAGACCCAGGCACTTTCCACTAGGCCACACTGCTTCTCATGATGCCAATGTATGGTTGTGGTCTAGGAAAACAGTCGCAAAATAATTTGTGTTGGACCTAGTATGTTGTATTCTAAGACTATAACATACTTTTTGGATAGTTTTTTTTTCCAACGGTGTGTAAGTGCTTATGTGCCAGGGACTGTAAACTCATTGTGGGCGGGGACTGTGTCTATTGTTATATTGTACTCTCCCAAGCACTTAATACACTGCTCTGCCAACAATAAATGCTCAATAAATACCATTGAAAGAATGAAGGACTATATGAAGTGCTGAGGTAGATAAGAGCTAATCAGGTTGGATAAGGTCCATGTCCCAGATGGGGCTCAAGTGTTAATCCCCATTTTACAGATGAGGGAACTGAGGAACGGTGAAGTGAATAGCCCAAAGTCACATAGTGGACAAGTGGTGGAGCTGGGATTAGAAGCCCCCTCCTTATGATTCCCAGGCCTGTTCTCTACCCACGAGGCCATGCAGCTTTTCTACTCGCCATTAAGATAACAAGCGTAAGAAAACCCCAAAGAGTATTTCTAGAGGACAGCTGATGGATCTCCATTATTTCTTTTTCAAATAGTCTCCCACTGCCTGTTAACTCTTGTATTGAAGAGTGATGAAGTTAATTATTCACATGGAATTTACTGTGTGATGCTTTTTTATGGTATTTTTTTAAGCACCAGGCATTGAACTAAGCGTTAGGGTATATGCAAGCTAATCGGTTGGACACACTCCATGCCCCACATGGGCTCACAGTTATATTCCCCATTTTACCAACGAGATAACTTCTGTGGGCCTCTAAGTGACTTACTCAAGGTCACACAGCAGACGAGTTGCTAAGCGGAGATTAGAACCTAGGTCCTTCTGACTCCCAGGCCTGTCTCAACCCACTAGGCCACGGTGCTTCTTTCCCTCAGCATCCCTAGTCCAGCAGTGCCACTTGATCCACTTTTTGGCTTTCTCAGTAACTGCATATTTAAGATAACTGATGGACAAGTGTCTGTCACTAAGATGTTTGTGTTCCATCAAATCTGCCCATTTTACAATATAAACTGTTATCACAGTGAATCAGATTTACCAGGCGCAGGTTTCTTGCTGTCCGGTATTTCTGCCCTAAATGTTTCCACGACACGTAAGCCAGTTTCAATCAGCTTCTTAGTATTCTAGGGCCTCATGCCTTGGCCGCCCCAGAATGGATGAAAATGTTTAAATGGGACCGACACCCAGCTACTCGTAACCTTCATAATCCAATTGCTTTCCTGAGGGGTCGAGTGTTTCTCTGACAACCGCCACTGCCGTTTCGCGCTTAAACGGTGACGTCGAGAAATCTCTTGCTCCTGTCAAAGGCAGACTCAGCTCTCCAAGCCATTAACGAGTACGATGGAGGTGTTTTTTGTCGGTCAACTGACGTTTGTGTCTGTGTTGCTTTCTGATCGGGTTACTGATCGTTTTTTATTTTATTTTATGGTATTTTTTAAGTGCTTATTATGTGCCAGACACTGTTCTAAGCACTGGAGTAGATACAAACTAGTCAGGTTGGACTCGGTCCAGGTCTCATGTGGGATTCCCGGTGTTAATCCCCATTTTAAAGATGATAATTATAATAATTGTGGTATTTAAGCACTTACTTTCCAAGCACTCTGCTAAATGTTTGGGTAGATAGAAGGTAATCAGATCCCATATGGTGTTCACATTCTGAGTAGGAGTCAGCACAGGTATTGGATCTCCATTTTGCAGATGAAAGAACTGAGGCCCGCCTAAGTGAAATGAACTGTTTCAGATCAAAAAGCGGACAAGTGGCAGAGCTGGGACTTGAACTCAGGTCCTTCTGATTCCAAGACCTGTGGTCCGTTTACTAGGCCCCATTCCTTCCCTAATTAGTAACCAGACTGGGAAATGATTGCCTCATGAGTCAAACCTTGGAATTGACTCTCTGGTCATTGAGAAAGGGAGAGAGTGGAATGAATGAATTACATGGAGAATATACGAGGGTAACACTGAAGAATAATAATATTAATGTTGGTATATGTTAAGCGCTTACTATGTGTAGAGCACTGTTCAAAGTGCTAGGGTAGATATAGGGTAATCGGGTTGTCCCATGTGAGGCTCACAGTCTTAATCCCCATTTTACAGATGAGGTAACTGAGGCACAGAGAAGTTAAATGACTTGCCCCCAGTCATACAGCTGACAAGTGACAGAGCCGGGATAGTGAATAAAGGGCTCAGAACCCTCCCTTGGGGAAGAAACACTCAACACCCCTGGTAAACTTTAGGGCTGAAATCTCTGTCATGTCAAAAGAATGTAGAGAAGAAGCTCATTGTGGGCAGGGAATGAGTCTCTTCTTCCTGTTCGGGTTTCCCAGGTCCTTAACCAATGGGTGCTAGAACAGTATAATGTCATCTGAGTAAATCAAAATGGTTTCCATTTCAATAAACCACCTACATTGAGTCCTGCTACAAAACAGTGTCGCCCTATGAAAAATCTCAGCGATATCAAAAGATGGCCTTGTGTCAACTTTTGTTTCAATGAGTGATAAAGGTGTCAAGGGAATGTGGTTTGAAATCGCAACCTGTTTTTTTTTTCTAGCCATGTTGGTTTATTTTTCTTATGTGCTTTTCTTTTAAAGTAGACATCTTTAAAAATTACATCAGTCAATCTGTGGTACTTATTGAGCTCTTACTATGTAAAGAAATAGAGGCAGAGAAGGGAGAAGGGAGATTAGGAAAGTCAATTAACCCAATATCTGACCTTTTGACTGGCAGGGCAAAGACAGAGAGATCATTTTTTCAGCATAAATCAGTCAATCGATAGTATTTATTGAGCATTTATTGTTTACAGAGCACTGTACTAAGCGCTTGGGAGAGTACAGTACAACAGAGTTGGTAGAGACCATCAAAGCAAACTTTATGGACTCTGTGTTGTGTTCAAAAATGGTATGTCAGAGACAAATTTACTAATCTTAATCCATTTCCTAGCACTAATAATAGTAATTGTGGCATTTGTTAAGCACTTAGTATGTGCCAGGTAAAGTACTAAGCATTGGGGTGGATACAGCAAATTAGGTTAGGCACAGTTCCTGCCCCACGTGGGGCTCACAGTCTCAATCCCCATTATACAGTTGAGGTAACTGAGGCCCAGAGAAGTGAAGTAATTTGCCCAAGGTCACACAGCAGACCCGTGGTAGAGCAGGGACTAGAACTCAGTTCCTTCTGACTCCCAGACACGTATTCTGTCCAATAGGCCACACATCCGGATATGATCAGAAGAGCAAAATACACGATGCATACTTTAAGAAAGGCAGCAATAATTTCTCTTTTTTTTAATTTATTTTATTTATTCAGTACTATGTGCTGACTACTATGTACTAAGCACTGAGGTAGATAGAAGCTAATTGGGTTAGCCAGAGTAATAATAATAATACTAATAATGTTGGTATTTGTTAAGCGCTTACTATGTGCAGAGCACTGTTCTAAGCACTGGGGTAGATTCAGGGTAATCAGGTTGTCCCACGTGAGGGTCACAATTAATCCCCATTTTACAGATGAGGTAACTGAGGCCCAGAGAAGTTGTGACTTGCCCACAGTCACACAGCTGACAAGTGGCAGAGCTGGGAGTCAAACCCATGACCTCTGACTCTGAAGCCCAGGCTCTTTCCACTGAGCCACGCTGCTTCTCCATGCACGTCCATCAGATACTGACCAATTCCTGGCCGTGTTGGGGGTGGTGTCTTCCTGCCCTCCTTGGTCCTTCCCTCACCAAGGCAGGATCCACCCTACAGGATGATAAACCTGGCAAGTGTGGGTATGTTGGGACAAAAGGAGGTGCCGTGGACAGGGAAATCCAAGTCAAATCAGGAACTAGATCTCCTCAGGGTTGTCTGATGGAGCTGTACAAACGAACCCCAAGCTGGCAGATATGATCCTGTTTGCTGCTAAAGATGAGTGTGTGAGAGATTGCTTGTTTAGGTGTAATATTCAAACGGAGTAGCAAAAAACCTTGAGTCACGAGGTCTTTAAGCACTTGATCAGCTCTCTCTCCTCTCTACCTGTGCTCACTCCTCTCCCGCTACCACTCAGCCCCTGCACTTGGCTCCTATAATGTTAGCCTACTTGCTGCACCTTGCTCTCATCTCTCAACGATGATCCTTTTCTCTTGTCCTCTTCTCTTCTCACTTTATTCTCCTCCTCTTTTCCATATCCTATACACTTAATGTCTCCTCTAAACATTCAGGTACTCACTCCACCCCCACAGTAATTTTTAAACAACAACAATAATAATAATGATAATTGTGGTATTTGCTAAGAGTTTACTATGTTCCAAGAACTGTATTAAGTGCGGAGATAGATACTAGATAATCAGGTTCCATGCGAAGCTGACAGTCTAAGTACGAGGAAGAAAATGGGGCATTTTGCACATGAGGCCACTGAGACCAAGAGAAGTGAAATGACTTGTCCAACGTCACACAGCACGGAAGTGGCGGAGCTGGAATTGGAACCTCGGATCCTCTGACTCCCACACCCCTATTTCTTGCACTGGGCCACACTTATGTACAGATCAATTAGTCTATCAATCAATGGTATTTATTGAGTTCTTAGTATGTGCAGAGCACTGTGCTAAGCACTGGGGGGGTACAATATAACAGAGTTGGTAGACAAGTTCCCTGCCCACGACAAGCTTCCAGTTTAGAGACAGACAGACATTAATATAAACTGTAGGTATAATAGAGTTATAAATAAAATATTACCATAAATAGATATTACACATCCTTAGATGCAGTTGCTTCTCATATTATGTAGTGTCTTTCTCCACTGCCAGTTGTTAAGCTCTCTGCGGGCAGGGATCGTGTCTACCTAGTCTTTGTCCAACTTAATTATCTTGTATCTATCTAGGCGCTTAGTACAGTGCCTGGCATATAACAAGCACTTAATAAATACCCTAATCAATACTAAGCACAATTCTTCCCCCACCCCAGGGGAGATAGGGTCCATCAGTTAGTCAATCAGTCACATTTATTGAGCACTTATTCATTCAATTGTATTTATTGAGCGCTTACTGTATGCAGAGCACTGTACTAAGTGCTTGGAAAGTGCAATTCAGCAACAAAAGGAGACAGTCCCTACCCAGAGGACTGTACTACGTGTAGGTTTGAAATGGTCTTTGAAACTCTACATAGTATTTGGTTATCATAGAACTTGGGTTCTAATCCTGATTCTACCGCCTGTCTGCTGTATGATCTTGGGCAAGTCAGATCAATTATGTGGTCCTCAGTTACGTCGTCTGTAAAATGGGAGTTAAGACAGTGAGCCCTCTGTGGAACAGGGACAGTGTCCATCCCAATTGCCTTGTAGGTGCTTAGTACAATGTCTGGCACGTAGTAAGTGTTTAACAAATACCACAATTAAAAGCACTGACACCATTGGCAGACCCAAAGTAGAGAATAATTGGTCTAATCATTAAGTGCTTTCTGTGCTTGTTAAGTACTAGGGTAGATAGAAATCATTAGGTGGAAAGTAGTCCCTGTCCTTTATGGGGCTCACAGTATAAGTGGGAAAACAGGTATTGCCTCCTCGTTTACAGATGAGGAAACTGAAGCAGAGAGAAGTGAAGTGACTTGCTCAGGGTCACCCACAGGGAAGTGGAGGAGCTGGGATTAGAAAGCAGGTCTTCTGATAAGCAGGCCTGTGCCCTTTCTGTTAGCTTGCTGCTTCTCTGAGCTTGTTGTGGGCTGGGAACATGTATACCGATTCTGCTGTATTGTAAAAATTGTAGAATTTTTAAGCGCTTACTATGCCTGGTGATGCCGTTGTATTTTCCACCTAAAGGACGGTGGATCATATTCAGTAGACACTAAATAATTGCAATGCTTATTACTCAACTCTCCATTCCCTGCCCTATCCCTCCAATTAATTCTACAGAGGGAGAAAGGAGAGAAATGGCAATTCAATCAATCAGTAGTTCTTAGTGAGCACTCACTGAGGGCAGAGCACTGTACTATGCATTTTAAGAGAATCTAACAATTAACAGAAACGTTCCCTGCCTGTTATGATCTTATAGTCGAATGACACTCCATTAGTGGTATTTACTGAGTGCTTAAGGTGTGCAGAGCTCTGTACCAAACGCTTGGGAGAGTACAATATAACAGAGTGGGTTCCCTGCCAACAAGGAATGCACTTGGCTTATAATTTTCTCTGCCAGGGGGTGGAAATGAAAGGGCCTGCTTTAATCCTCTCCAAGGCACCAGTAAAGATAAGCCGGGCTGTGATCTGGGCCAGCGGTAATCAACCAAATTTATTCAGCCACGCCCGAAGACACAGCGTGGAAGCCGGGATTCTTACATAGTTCCGATCTGGGAGACATCTTTTAACTCTGCAGGCTAAAAGCACCATTAGAAGTCCTTGAATCAGTCCTACAGAGGCTACCATGTGCTGATTACTGTGATTTTGAGTTACACACAGAGAAGAGCAGAGGATGATGAACTGACTGCGTAATCGTTGCTTCTCAGTATCGGCTGTGGACAAATAAATAGGCCAAAGAAGATAGGTTAGGGTCTAACCGGCCCTGAGAAAAAACTTCTCATAACCATGACTTAGAGGAACAGCGTGGCCTAATGGATAGAGCACAGGCCTGGAGTCAGAAGAACCTGAGTTCTAATGCTGGCTCTGCCACTTGTCTGCTGCTGTGTGACTTTGGGAAGTCATTTCTCTGAGCCTCAGGTTCCTCCTTTCTAAAATGGGGATTAAGACTGTGAGCCCCTTATGGGACAGGGGCCGTGTCCAATCTGATTAGCTAGAATCTACCCTAGTGCTTAGTAATGGTAATACTAATTATGGCATTTGTTAAGCACTTATTATGTATCAAGCACTGGTCTAAGAGCTGGGTTAGATATGAAACAATCAGGTCAGACTCAGTACCTGTCCCACATGAGACTCACAATCTAGTGCCTGACAGTATACATTTAAAAGTGACTATCAAAAACAAGGATTTCTATAGTTGGTAAAGCTGTGTCATCATTTGAATGAACAGGTGAAAATCAAACTAAGATGGTGTGCTTGTCCTTTGGGAGAAAAATAAGCAGTATAGCATATCTATCCATCCATCAGTCAACCATTTCCCTTTAGAGTGTAAGTTTGTTGTGGGCAGGGAATGCCTGTTATTGTGCTCTTCCTACTGCTTAGTACAGTGCTCTGCAGTGCTCTCTGCACAGTAAATGCTCAATAAATATGATTGATTAATTTCCTTTGGGGACTTCATGTGTTTAGAGAACTGTACTGAGTGCTGGGGAGAGTACCATAGATTTTGTGGACATGATCCCTGACCTCAAGGCTCTCACAATATACTGACCTCTTGGGTGAACTTGTGGAAACCCCTAACCCTTTCTGGGTCACATCTGAAAAATGTCAGGTGCCCATTTTCTCATCTGAAAAATCAGGTGCCCATCTCTCCCTGGTAGATATGGTGTTCAGACAGATGCCATCAGGGAATCGAGTACTGAGAGCCAAGAAAGCCCTCCTGGACTTGATGATGCTATTACTGCCATCAATTTTTTTTTCCTCAACACTGCAAGTTCTTTCTCTTTAAAAACTTTCTACCCACTTTTTTTTATGACACTGTAATGGTCACAAATTTGAGTTGTCTCTCAGGAGCAATAAGTCTCCACAGATGTTCGAGGTGTTTTCGGAGCTTTTGTCTGAAAACCAGAGAAAAGTGGATTGATTTTCCTATGATGATAAGCCACCCACCAGTTATAAAATTCCACCAGATGGATGATTTTTTTTTTTCTAAGGTATTTGTTAAGCTCTTAATATGTGCCAGGCACTCTAAGTGCTGGGGTAGACACAAGCTAATCAGATTGGATAGACACAGGCTGATCAGGTATCTGGATACAGTATCTGCCCCACATGGGGCTCACAATCTTAATCCCCATTTTACAGATGAGGTAATTGAGGCCCAGAGAAGTGAAGCGACTTGCCCAAGGTCACACAGCGGACAAGTGACAGAGCGAGGATTAGAATGTAGTTCCAGCGATTCCCAGGCCTGTACTTTTCCCGGTAGACCACACGGTAGGATGGCAGCGAGACATTGTCTTTTCTTGTCTGTTCTGCTGTTGCTACTCCACTTGCTCAGCTCTGTGTGTGTGTTTGTGTGTATTTTTGTGAGGCTTGTGGAGAGGTTTGAGAGAAGGCTGATGGGAAGGAAGAGGCACCACAGAGAAATCCTTGAACCTGATTGGTTAGGTTCTAGGATGGGTGAAAACTCTCATTCTCACTCACTTCTGAAAAACCATAAGCCAACCAATTCTGATAGTTAAACTTCAGCGTCTTTCCCCACAGTTTCCTGCTGGCTGACGTTCACTGAACTTCTCTGTACCTGATTCCTCTTTTGTCAATGGTGATAAAATGCCTGTTCTACCTCCCTTTAGACAGTGAATCCCTTGTGGAAAGTGTACTGGACGATTTACCATCCTGCCTCTAATCTGTCTCCTTCCCATTTTGTGCTAGACATCCTGTCTCCATGTAATCTCCTTCCTGTGGAAGATCAATGAGTTGAATCTGGGTAACGATGTGCCAATTATATTACCACTACTAAGAACTGGTTCTGAATGGAGGGTGGAGTTCCGGCCAATGCAAGGGATTTGGGTGGGATTTGGGGTGCCCACTGGAAGAGTTGCGGTGGAGTGGAATGCGGGAATGCTTGCAAATAAAGGTACCGGATTCGGGCCGGCTCGTGGCTGTTAGTCACTCGTACGGGCGACAGCCACTTTCCTCCCTTTCCTGCTCTCTCGGCTCGCTCTCTTGAATCTGTTCATTTCTACACCAAGGTCACGAAACCCTCTCATGCGATTGCGAGATCAGAGTCGTTTCTCTGGCAAAAATCTGTAACAAAAGGAACTGTATCTTGGCTGATGATTGTAACCACAGCGCTTGGTACACAGTAAGTGCTTAACAAAAGTTATCATTTTTTTGCTTATAGTTATGGTGGATGAATCAGAGAAGGTGCAGATGTGGAAATGTGAATGGGCTACTGAAGGAACCACAGAGTTTAATCATTGGACTGTGGCTAATCTGATTGGCTGGTATCTACCCCAGCATTTAGTACAGTAGCTGGTGACATTTTAAAAAAAAAGCAAAAAAGGATGAGAAGGTGTCAGTGTGGAGGTCCCAGCCATAATGTTAGGAGTAATGATAATTGTATAATTTTTTTATGGTATTTAAATGCATACTCTGCGCCAGGCACTGTACTAAGCACTGGGGTAGGTACATGATGATTAGGTTGGACTGAGTCCTTGTCCCACATGGGGCTCTCAGTCTTCATCCCCACTTTACAGATGAGGTAACCGAGGCAGAGAGAAGTGAAGTGGCTTGCCCAAGGTCACACAGCACACAAGTGGCGGAGCTGGGATTGGAATCCAGGTCCTTCTGACTCCCAGGCCCGTGGTCTATCCACTGGACAACGTTGCTTCTTTTGATAACCGTCTTTGAAACTTGCTAAGTGTTTGCTACGTATCAAGCACTGAGGTAGTTAAAGCACAGTGAGCCAGAGACAGTCCTTGTCCCATGTGTTTTGGCTCAGAATTCTGTTACCCCACACTTTGGTTCTTGGGGACAACAAACAAACCAAGAAAGGAGTCTTGGTTTTCTGATTTCCAGAAATATTTATTATGCTTGATAGGGACAACCATTTAGCACTTCTAAGAAACAGGAATATGTGTTTCCTATGTTCATTTTCCTATGTTCATTTTCCTTTATGCAGAGGTATTTCTGGGCAGCTCTTCTCTCTGAGCAGATGTCGGTGTCAATAATGAGGAAGCTCTCCCCCATACAAGCTGGGTGCTTTATGGAGAATGTCGGCATGGAGTCTGTGTCCTTACTCTTTGAGTCAGAAAAAAACACTCATTTTAATAGCCCATTCTTTGTTGGACGAGGTTAGTCTGAAACCTTTAGTTCCCGAGAAAACACAATGGACGTTTGCATGAGGGAGATGTGTTAGAGCAGAAAGAATGTATTGTGCCACATTGTAAAATGGCAAAATCTACAAAGACTGTGTTCTGTACTTTCCTCTTTCCAAGTGGGGTTTGAACTTGAGATCTTAGATAAATGGTCTGTTTGCCCTAGATCTGGCATTATCCCAGGGAGAGCCACTATGTCCGAAGTTTTATGCAGACTTTAAACTAGCAGTGCAGTGGTTTATTGGAAGTAAAAAAGAATTGCATTTGATATTCTTCCAGTTTAGAGTGAATTGCATATAAAACTTAGAATGGATTTTCTTCTCTTCCTGCGATAATTACTGTCCTCTTAAAATCAATCCATCAGTCTTATTTATTGAATGTTCACTGTGTTTAGGGCACTGTACTAAGCACTTGGGAGAGTACAATATAACAAAATTATACTACAAACACGTTTACATTATCCTCTACTTTGGAACCCTGGCCCTCATTAGCTGGAGTGATAATGAATCAAGCCTTTGCTTTCCAGCCATTTAGAGTCTAGTTTATCTCAGGTTTTTAGCTTTTTAGGAAGTGTTTGTTTTCGGGACATGGTCATAATAAAGCCAGGTCCCCTATAATGTGAGATTTAAATGCTCACAAAGCCTTACGTTGATAGAGAATTCATACTGGCATATGCAGCCTTTCCAACGCCTCTTTTGGACACAAAATAATTTCTTTCAGCGGCTGAGTATTCAAACAGGCTATTGTTGGACGGACATTTTTGCTTCCCTCACGAAGTTCTAGAGGAAACATGCAGTGAACACTCATCTCTGCCAGAATAAGAACCATTAAATAAAATGAGGTTTTAGAGCACAATTTGGGTAGAACACAGGAAAAACAGGGGAACAAAGTGCCACATTGCAACCATGAATCGGTAATACCTTGATGTGACCATTGCAGAAAAGCCAGTTTCTGAAAGAATCATTGTTGACTGGAAAACTGAACTTCAACCTGTTGCCTATTCATTCATTCAGTAGTATTTATTGAGCGCTTACTATGTGCAGAACATTGTACTAAGTGCTTGGAATATACAATTCGGCAACAGATAGAGACAATCCCTTCCCAATGACGGGCTTACGAATTCCCCGTGCCATGCTTATGAACTAGAGAAGAGTAAGAGATGTGTCAGATGATGCAAGTGCTGAAAATAATGTTGGGAGGGGAAGGGCTTTTTGTCTTTTTTTGGGTAGTGTTCTTATGGTATTTGTTAAACCTTTATTATGGGCCAGGTACTGTACTAAGTGCTGGGTTGGATACAAGCAAATAGAGTTGGACACAGTCCCTGTCCCACGTGGGGCTCATAGTCCCAATCCCCTTTTCACAGATGACCCAGGTCTTTCTAACTCCCAGGCCCGGAGTCTATCCACTAGGCCATGCTGCTTCTCTTTCCCATCCTTCTTGAATTTTTCCCTCTGTGACAGAAGCAGAGTAGTATTTCAATTATTTTTGAACCCTCTTGCCTCCAACCCCCTTATTTTACATCGGAACGGTGGTTGACTTTGCATGTGTTTTTGGTAAGGTCAGAGTTTACAGGAATGTACCTATTGGGTGGTTTTAGAGCACCAGTGCAGTATATTCTTAAAAGAATTACAGTCTGTGAACAGGGAAGCAGTGTGGCGTAGTGGATAGAGCACGGGCCTGGGAATCAGAAGGGAAAGAGTTGTGATCCCAGCTCTGCCACATATCTGCTGCTTGACCTTGGGCAAATCATTTCACTTTGCTAGTCTCAGTTACCTCATCAGTAAAATGGGGATTAACAATGTGAACCCTATGTGGGACAGGGACTTTGTCCAACCTGCTTAACTTGTATCTACCCAGTGGTGTACAACAGTGCTTGGCACATAGTGCTTAACAAGCATCATTATTATTACTATCATTATCATTATTGTTATTAACTACAGGCTCCAAAAGACCACATCCCCTAAAATCCAGAGAAATGCCTTGCAGGATACAAAAGCCACACCTAACAGTAAACTCTCCCTAAATACACTTGATTTATTTCCGCTTGATCTGGAAGCAGCACAAGAAACCTCCCTTCAGCCTCTCCTCTGCTTCATCTCCCTGTCTTTCACAATTTTTTTTTTAAATGGTATTTGGTAAGCGCTTACTATGTGCCAGGTACTGTTCTAAGCACTGTGCTAGATAGCGGTTAAGCAGGTTGGACACTGTCCCTGTCCCACATGGGGCTCACAGTCTTAATCTTCACTTTACAGATACGATTACTGAGGCCTAGAAAAGTGAAGCGACTTGCCCAAGGCCACACAGCAGACAAGTGGCCGAGCTGGGATTAGAGCCCCAGACCTTCTGACTCTGAAGTTTACAGACATGTTCAGAAAGACTTCATATACAACAAAGTGCTTTATGAAAAGTAAACAGCCTAAATAATACACGTTTTCTCCAAAGTAGAACTCCTACCAGAGTGAACAGAGCAGTCTCTCCGCTGCAGCCTCCAGTAATTGAATTGCAACTCCTTATTTAGCTATTGTTGTCAGGTTAGGTTTAAAATTACTTTAATAGAGAATAAATGGTTTTGTGACATTGAATGTTGCATATTGCCTCTCTCGGACCATAACCTTCTCACCTGCCTCATCTCTCACACTCCCTCCCCCTGCAAATCTTCACTACTGCCCCACAGAGACCTCCGCTCTCTCGATCCCATCCGTCTTTCCAATAGCATCTCGCCTCACCTTGCCGCCCTGTCCTCTCTTCCCACTCTCGACGATCAGGTCTCCGCTCTCAACTCCACCCTCTCTACTCATCTCGACTCTCTCGCCCCCCTTCCCTCCGCCGCTCTCGCGCCACTAACCCACAGCCCTGGATCACCTCCTCCGTCCGCCTCCTACGCTCCTATGCTCGAGCTGCTGAGTGCTGCTGGCGAAAGTCCAAGCACCAAGCCCACCTCACACACTTCAAATTTATCCTTTCCTGCCTTAACTCTGCCCTCTCCTCCGCCAGGCAAAGCTTCTTCTCCTCCCTCATCGACACCCATGCCCGCCACCCCCGCCGATTGTTCCGGACCTTTAACTCTCTCCTTAGGCCCCCTGTTCCTCCCCCTCCCCCATCTCTCACCCCTAATGATCTGGCCACCTATTTCCTCACGAAAATCAACACGATCAGGTCTGAGCTCCCCAAAGTCACCCCTCCGCCTCTCCCCTCCCCCCCAACAACCCCCTCCCCTACTTTCCCATCCTTCCCTGCAGTATCCTCAGAGGAGATCTCCTCCCTCCTCGCAAGTGCCACCCCCTCCACCTGCGCCTCGGACCCCATTCCCTCTCACCTTCTTAAAACCATCGCCCCTGCCCTCCTCCCTTCCTTAACTTCTATTTTTAACCACTCAATCTCCAAGGGCTCCTTCCCCTCTGCCTTCAAACACGCCCACGTCTCCCCCATCCTAAAAAAACCCGCTCTTGACCCCACTTCCCCCTCCAGTTATCGTCCTATCTCCCTACTACCCTTCCTTTCCAAAATCTTAGAACGAGTCGTCTACAATCGATGCCTAGAATTCCTTAACTCCCATTCTCTCCTAGACCCCCTCCAATTTGGCTTCCGTCCCCTCCACTCTACCGAGACTGCTCTCTCTAAGGTCACCCATGACCTCCTTCTTGCCAAATCCAATGGCTCCTACTCCATTCTGATCCTCCTTGACCTCTCTGCTGCCTTTGACACTGTCGACCATCCCCTCCTCCTCCATACCTTATCTCACCTTGGCTTCACGGACTCTGTCCTCTCCTGGTTCTCCTCTTACCTCTCTGGCCGATCATTCTCGGTCTCCTACGCCGGAGCCTCCTCCCCCTCCCATCCTTTAACTGTTGGAGTTCCTCAAGGGTCAGTTCTTGGCCCTCTTCTGTTCTCCATTTACACTCACTCCCTCGGTGAACTCATCCGCTCTCACGGCTTTGACTACCATCTCTACGCAGATGACACGCAGATCTACATCTCCGCCCCTGTCCTCTCCCCCTCCCTTCAGGCTCGCATCTCCTCCTGCCTCCGGGACGTCTCCACCTGGATGTCGGCCCGCCACCTAAAACTCAACATGAGCAAGACTGAGCTCCTCATCTTCTCTCCCAAGCCCGGTCCGCTCCCAGACTTCTCCATCACCGTGGATGGCACGACCATCCTTCCCATCCCGCAGGCCCGCAATCTCGGTGTCATCCTTGACTCGTCCCTCTCGTTCACCCCACACATCCTATCCGTTACCAAGACCTGCCGGTTTCACCTCTACAATATCGCCAAGATCCGCCCTTTCCTCTCCACCCAAACGGCTACCTTACTATTACGGGCTCTCGTTATATCCCGGCTAGACTACTGTGTCAGCCTTCTCTCTGACCTCCCTTCCTCCTCTCTCGCCCCGCTCCGGTCTATTCTTCACTCCGCTGCCCGGCTCATCTTCCTGCAGAAACGATCTGGGCATGTCACTCCCCTTCTTAAACAACTCCAGTGGTTGCCTATCGACCTCCGCTCCAAACAAAAACTCCTCACTCTAGGCTTCGAGGCTCTCCATCACCTTGCCCCTTCCTACCTCTCCTCCCTTCTCTCTTTCTACCGCCCACCCCGCACGCTCCGCTCCTCTGCCGCCCACCTCCTCGCCGTCCCTCGGTCTCGCCTATCCCGCCGTCAACCCCTGGGTCACGTCCTCCCGCGGTCCTGGTACGCCCTCCCTCCTCACCTCCGCCAAACTGATTCTCTTTCCCTCTTCAAAACCTTACTTAAAAATCACCTCCTCCAAGAGGCCTTCCCAGACTGAGCTCCTCTTCCCCCTCTACTCCCTCTGCCATCCCCCCTTTACCTCTCCTCAGCTAAAGCCTCATTTTCCCCTTTTCCCTCTGCTCCTCCACCTCTCCCTTCCCATCCCCACAGCACTGTACCCGTCCGCTCAACTGTATATATTTTCGTTACCCTATTTATTTTGTTAATGAATTGTACATCACCTTGATTCTATTTAGTTGCCATTGTTTTTACGAGATGTTCTTCCCCTTGACGCTGTTTAGTGCCATTGTTCTTGTCTGTCCGTCTCCCCCGATTAGACTGTAAGCCCGTCAAACGGCAGGGACTGTCTCTATCTGTTGCCGACTTGTTCATCCCAAGCGCTTAGTACAGTGCTCTGCACATAGTAAGCGCTCAATAAATACTATTGAATGAATGAATGAATGAATATTGGCCATTAAGGAAAAGTAGAGAAACAGTGTGTCCTAGCGGATAGAGCACCGATCTGGAAGTCAGGACTTGGGTTCTAATCCTGTATCCATCTTTTGTCTGCTGTGTGTGTGTGACTTTGAGCAAGAAACATGACTTCTCTGTGCCTGTTAACTCATCTGTAAAATGGGGATGAAGACTGCCAGCCCCAGTGTGGGAAGTGGGCCGTGTCCAATCCAATTAGCTTGTATCTACCCCAGCACTTAATACAGTGCCTGGCACATAGTAAGTGCTCAACAAATACGATTTAAAAAAACAAAAACCCCAAGAACATCACTCTGTTTCTGTTTCTAAAGGATGTACAATAGATCAGGATGTACAATAGATCCTAATTTATAAGTAGGACTAAGGACAATATATAGGATTTATTCCTGTTTTTGAGGAATCAGTCGATCATTCCTATGCGCAGAGGACTGTACTGTGTGGGAGAGTACAATGTAAAAATGAACATGTCATTGGAAAGGTTTGGGGTACATGTCTTCCATTTCTTGTTTTGTTTATGACATTTAAGCACTTACGGTGTGTCAGTTATTGTACTAAGCGCTGGGGTAGACACAAGCTAAGCAGTCTAGAGGACCATATAATGGGTGCCTTGTGGAGTAAAACCTGCTTTCTTAGGCAGTGGGTCTTTGAGTCCTCTGTTTACATGGGTCACAGGCAGTAGGATACTCTTTTTGAAATTGTATCAGAATAGTAAGTGGAGCTTCAGAGTCCCATTACCTGATGCTTTTCCAACAGGAGACATATGTCAGGGGATGTAATCTCACTTGAGACTCAAGAGGGTGAAAGCTTTTTCTGTAAGCTTAAACCCTTCACAATATGCTGGGTGATTTTCCAAAGGTTTGGAAAATCAGACTGAATATTGCTTTTCATAAAACACAATTTACTATTCTGTACAATTTATTTTTAAAGAGGATCTGTCAGGGTTCTGACAAGCTTCAAATTTAACTTACTCTTACAAATGTCAAGGTCAAGCTTCAACTTTATCGTGTCAATCTCAACAGGCTCGCCTTTATAGAAGGAGCCACTGCAGATTATTTTAGGGGCTTAAAACCGCAGTCAGTTCAGCATAGGTGAAATTCTCAGCACTTTCTTGCTTGGTTGGTGGTGGTGGTTTAAATATCCGCATTTAAAATAAATGAGATTGCTTGCTTTCAAAAATGGGAAATTGGGAAGATTTTGTTCACCTCCTGCCCTTCTCTTCTCCTCTTTCCTTGACTCCC